>NC_141320.1:58692623-59110123 GCF_037954235.1 Aulostomus chinensis | reverse complement strand
TCGCTAGCCTTTTAGCGTTAGCATCAGCTAGCTAGGTTATAAACGTAGCTTTGTAAAATACCAATTGTACCTAACAACGCTGCTTTAATACAACACAGGTGAGGCATTAAAATGACGAAGTTATGTGTCAGGGGTTGGCTTTAAGTCTTTGAACGTCTCAATGTTAGACTTCTGAGCTGACGCCACGTTACGCAGTACTGTGAGTAAAGAGTATAATTTCCAAATGTATGTTCAGTGTCTTTTAAAGCGTCACTGTCTTTTTTTTTTCTTCTACCGATGTAACTGTTAAAATAATGTTGGTAAGCTGCAGTAATATAGACAGCGTGATGTAACACAGGCTAACCTGTAGCCCTCAATTAGCCTCGAGCGCAGGTGTCATGATTAACGATGAGTCCGCGCAGTCCAGTACCTGACACCAGCAGGGGGCGTGGTTTATTGATGAGCTCAGCTATCGGTTGTGGATTTCATTGAAAGATCCCTTTCGTGGCTGAAAGTGTCAGTTTAAATCATATAACATTAAATTAAAGTCAGCAAACAGTAAAAGACGTCACTAATCAACAAAGGCAGTGTCTTATGATGAATTTGGTAGGAGAGATTCCACTTCCTCCTCCTCCTCCTCCCTGCTGACCCTCCATCTCTCCCTTCCTCTCTGCAGGTTTTGCATCCGCCTCTGCAGCCGTGCGTCTGCCGATCGCGGAGGTACGCAGCCACCGCAATGCCGTCTTCTCCAGGGAGCAGGCCAGACAGAGAGCCCTCTACCCCCGCATCGAGAAGATCGAGGTGTCCATGCAGGGTCCGGGGCTGGATGGTACCCTCCTTGTCATGAACAGAGGAGTGTCCACTCCACTAAGCTGCGCCAGGCGTGAGTTAAAAGGAGTGTGTGTGTGTGTGTGTGTGTTGCAGAAGATGAGAAATGAATCTTAGACTAGAGAGGGTTTTGTTTGTTTAGTTTTTTTATTACTCTTTCCATGTGTCACTCAGACCTGACGGAGCATCACGTGACCAGTTCGGCTCTTGCCCTGGTGGACGGTGAACCGTGGCCTCTCCATCAGCCCCTCACCCACTCCTGCTCCCTCTCTCTGCTCACGTTCAAAGACAGCAACCCCACGCTGGTCAACCAGGTACGAAATACACTAAACAAAGGAGACATGTAACCTGCTTTCACAGTAAATAACGCATCATTTCCTGTTTCTACGCGCTGGGGACATAGCTGTGTGTGATTGGACCTACGTGACCTCTTGTCCACTCTGCAGGCCTACTGGCGTTCCTGCGCGGCCCTCCTGGGTCAGGTCCTGGAGACGGCTTTCAAGGATGAGTATGCTGTGGAGCTGCTGAGTACGCCGGAGGTTCCAGGTACACGAGTCTGTCCGGATCAGTCAAACGTCGCTTCGCGAAAAACTCACATCCCGTCCTTGTTTCTCATTTGCGTCACTAAAAAAGTGTGACTACTTCCTGTCTGCAGTCACCTCAGGGGCTTTCTGTTGTGATGTGGTGCTGGACCCCCAGCTGGACTCGTGGACCCCCTCTGAGGTGTGTGTGTTGCTGCTGGGAGTGAAAGATAAGAAAAATCAACAAAAACTATCATTTAATACTTTTTGGGGGGGGGGGGGATTATAACAAACTTCATGATAGAAGTAATTATTTACCAGTAATTGAAAAAAACAAATTTCCCAAATGAAGAAGCATTTAGACAAAACATCGATCATTTAAAAGTCTGGCCTGTGACTCGTGATGTTTCCAGCGAGCCTGATAACAGTCGAAGTAAAAGCTTCTCAGGACTCCTCCGCTTTTGAGTTCTTCACGTCAGAAATGATCGGCTGGCTGTGAGCTTCACAGGCTGCCGATGCGCTGGAAGCTGCGAGCTGGCGTCCCTGCGCTGGTCTCAGCTTCCTATCCACATCACCGGCAGCGCTTGTGACGTCCATGGTCTTTGATTCTTGGCTCTAGGAGTCGCTGCGCTCTTTCACCAAAGGCGTCAACCAGCTGATCCAGAAGGACCTGGCCTGGGAGCCCCTGGAGGTGGCGCCCCCGGTGGCGCTGGAGGTCTTCTCCTACAGCAGGTAGACTGACGTCAGATCAGTTCCTCGCAGCTCCGCTCGCTCCTTCCTCATACGAGCTGTGCACTAAGCAGCGTCCTCCCCGTCTCTCAGGTGCAAGCAGGACGAGGTGGAGCAGAAGGCGGCCCACAGTCCCAGTGGCAAAGTGATGCTCTACAGGTGACACTGTGTGATGGAGAAGTAGAGATTTGTCCTTGTTAAGTTTTTTTTTTTAAACGTGTAAACCGTTGTGCGGCCCGAGGATTTTCACTTTCACACAAATGTTGATCTGAGCGACTCAAGATGTCGCAGAGTGGTTTTCATTCACCTTATTAACCGCTTGCTCCCAACGTCCGCTTCCCTCCACAGATGTGGGGACCATGTGATGTTGAGCGGGGGCCACCTAGTGGGCAGAACGGGCCTCTGCTCCCAGTACGAGGTGACAGCCCTGCACAACCTGGGGCAGGGGCCCTGGGGCCTCCAGCGCCGGGCGCAGGGTCTCTCCCTGCCTCTCCAGCTGCTGGTAGGAGACTCTGAGTCTGCTGTAGCTGATGTGATAACAAGAAGCTTTTTAAAAATACTGTGATAGGGTTTTGGATGTTCGAGGGAAAGCAGGTTTACATTATTTGCATTTTAATTGAAAAAAAAGAATTGAAACAGTAACGGCATGATTTTTCCCCCCCCTTTGTTTTCTCCCCTTTTGCGAGAATCTCTCAAATAAAGACGTTTCCTTGAATTGAAAGATAGGACGTACCTGCTGCACCAGAGAATTTAATTGAAACATCATTTTGACTCGCGACGAGCACTTCGCCCTCCTCGGTGAGGAAACTGTGCGGGATGAGGGTTTAGAATCCAGGTCAGAATCAAAACCGCGACCGAACCCAGCAGAGCTCCCGAGCTCCCCGCCTCGCTCACCTCTGCCCGCCAACTCCCCGGGGTCCTGTTATCGTTCCCTCGCACCGGACCGTGTTTGCCGGGAGTTTGAAGGCGTGCTGATCAAACACGACTTTGATTCTAATTAAAACTACTTAACTTGAGTCATGGTGAACCCGTTTCATCTCTAATTGGCACCTTCACTTGGGGGACTTCCAGGTTGTCTACCCGTTAATTTGGCTTAAAACTGATTCTCTTGGCAGCCAACTTCCCTTGAATATTAATGGAAAGAATGCGACCGTCTTGACGTGCGCGTCACGTGTGATGCTTATCGCCGTCTGCATGTGCCCGCTAGTCACGTTCTCTCGTCCCCTGCAGGCGCACCACACAGTCTGGAGGAAGCTGAGGCAGCGGGCCGAGAAGCTGGTAAGAACAAACACCTCAGCTTCACACACTCGTCCAGCGGCGGCGGCGGCGGCGGCATCAAAGCCGGAGTGCCGTGGCCAGCTGCAGCACAGGCAGGCCTGCTAGTGCTTGGGGGGCATGAGTCTGGTCTGGATGCAGCCATCCACCCACCCTCCACCCCCCCGCCTGTAGCCATCACTTCACATCTCACAAAGTAGCCAGAGGTTAGGATTTCACATGGCTATTTTTATTTCTTGTATTCTGGCAAAAACAGAGGAGACGTGCTTGTCGTCTAGAACAACAAGTCTCCTCCTCCTCTTCTTCCTCTTCCTCCTCGTCTTCCTCCTCCTCATGAAGGACAAACTGACATCAAAGACTCAAGATCCAACGGAGTATTTTTAACTCTCCAGGCTCTTTCTAGACGTCGTCGGATGGTGCGGAGCCGGATCTCTGGAGGAGGAGCCGGGGTTCTTCTCCTCCAATCTAGGCTCCGGGCTAATTTTGGATGGAGTCATCTCGGCGAAATATATTTTGCTGCAGCCTTTCTGGCGTTCTCCGTGCATCACTGATTGCGTAATGAAAAAAAAAAAAAGATGTACTCATTAATAGACACACTTGATTTGGCAACTGATGACATACTGCGCGCTCTGTGGCCTACATTTTATTTTCACAGCCTGATGGGGAATTGAAATCACACTTAATAAAAGCCAAAAGTACGGAGTTGGACGGACAGTCAAGCTGGGAGATATTGAGATCACGTCCGGGTTTCTACAAGCTCAGGATTAGCATGCAGAGCTGCTGCGGGCGAGGCCGGACGGGGGGTTTTAATGCTTTTAGAGGACACGGCGCTGTATCATCACCTGACAGACGCGCTCGCGTCGGTGGCGGCTGCAGAAGGCAGGCGGGCCGTCCTCTGTGCCCTGACGGAGCGACACACCCCACCAATCAGCGGGCGAGCCGCCAGCTGAAGGACGTTAATGCTGGAGCGCCGCTGCTGACTGGCGTGGAGCGTTTATTAGGGGAAGGGCCGAGATTTCCATAAATGTGAGGGTGGTCAGGTCGAGCGAGGGAGTTACCTGATGGCCATCAGCTGTTTCCACTTGAGAAGACCAGTTTAAACAAATGGACTTGTCATGCCAAATGACCTTGGACCGTCCTCAAGTTCCATCACCAAAGTGTTTTTTTGTCCCTTATAATGTAATCAATGTAAATTATCACAGGCGGCCCAAACAAGCACGCGTGCCAGCCTTAAAGAAGTCCCAGCGGGCAACGATCCAACGCTCGCTGGAACGACCCGTCGGTTTTCCAGAAGAACTCGCCTGTCTGTTCGCCCTTCTGCTTTGTTCTCCTGCTCCAGAAGCAGCCCAGGCGTACCGCTGCCCCCTGCTGGTCACTCACATACCTGCAATAACAAGCCTCACACGGGATCGAGGGTGCAAGCAACTGAATGGTTGTTGGGGTGGTTGTTCTGTTCTCGGGCTCTTGTCCTCCGCCTTCCTGAAGTCAGTTCTGGTCAGCTTATCTCGAGCGGATTTATTTGGGATCATTGAAAGATTTGTTTTCAGGAAATGCTGCAACGAATCAAACCGAATCTCTCTTCGAAAAGGCGCGAAGGCAGAAGTTAAAACCCTCGGACACCCATTCGGCCTCAGATTGAAGCCACTTTCTCTTCCTGGCTTCCCACCTTTCGTTTTCTCCTGGAGAGATCAACTAGATGTGAGCGCGTTAAACTCCGGCAGCTGCTTTGGTATAAATAGACCGAAGCTGCTGAACAAAGAATCTTTGTGCTCCGGTCGGCATCCGTGTTTCCGAGCTGATAAATGTTTAAGATGCTTTTTCTGTTTTGGACAATGCGCCAATGTTTACCCTGAAAGCGCCGAGACAGTTGGACTATTAACATGTTCGATTGTGGCGTTGCGGGTGTGGGCGTTCCCTCCACCGCCCTGGTGATATCTGACCACACAGCTCGGCTGCCGCTCTTCTAACTGTCGCTGTATTTTATCTGCGGACAGGTGGAGGTGCAGAGGTCAGAAGAGGCGAGCCCACCACCACCACCACCACCTCCTGCTGACCCAGTAACCACCTCTGTGTAACCCTCCACACACACACACACACACACCCTCTCTCTGTATCTCAGTGTATTAATTGTTCAATAAATGTCTCAAACTTTTCCACTACCTTTTTTTTTGTTTTGAGCTGATTGAGGTGTGTGTGTGTGTGTGTGTGTGTGTGTGTGTGTGAGAGAGAGAGAGAGAGAGAGAGAGCGAGCGCGGTTTGCTTAGAACAACAGAAGGTGTGTTTGTTGGCTGAAGGTCGTGCAAACCAGTGCAGCTGTTGTGTCCATCACATGTTCACACAGGTGGCGCTCAACCCTCAGTGTTTAGAGGCGTGTGTGTGTGTGTGTGGTGGGGGGAGACGCAGTCCTCCTGGCTACACGTTCCACCCAACACTCCTGACACTTCCCCTCTCCCAGATTTAATTGTTTGATGCACTGATAACTCCTCCAACCTCACTCATGGCAGAAGAGGTTCTGCATCAGAAGAACCCGGTCCAGCTGGACAGAACTCCTCTAGAACTTTGTTGTGTCGAACCTGGACTTCATTCTGCCCCCTAACTCAGGAACAGAAGGCCTGCTGAGTCATTTTAAATAAATGAGAAGTTGTTAGCAGTCCAATTGCGGCTGGAGCCCCTCTGCCTCCAGTGTTGATGCTCGGTAAAGCGAATCTTGCTCACATGCATGTCCTCCTGATGTTGAACCAGCAACCTCTCCTGATTCCCGGTGTAAACGCCTCATTAGTGAGTGATCGTGTCACTGATGGCGCCGCCATTTGTGTGACAGCTGCTGACGTTTTGATGGCCGTCAACGAGAAAACCTTCTTCCCTTCACCACCCGAAAAAAAAAACAAAAACCTCGGGCCTGAAAAGTTTGCAGCTGTTGCTCCCACTCATGCATCCTGCTACCCCACCCCCCACCCCCCCACCCCACACACACACACACACACGCGCGCGCGAACAATGCCTCAGACACACCCAGAGACATTTGCTTGAGTCCCGGCGCGCTCTGACTGCTGGGAGACATGTTTAATAACTCAGGAAGAGAACACACTCCTAGAAATGAATTTCCTTTATTAATGCGCTCCTTTTAATGTACCGACAGGTCAACGCCGAATTAACCTTCCCTCCTTTGAGTTCCCCGCCAACTCATCGACCACGTGGCCGCCGTTCCCTGAGAGCAGCCGCTTATTTCTACCCCCCCCAAAAAAAGGGAAAGGAAACCCTCGCAGACACTTCACATTGCACTTTTTCTGTCCCTGCGCTTTTAAATGACACGACAACAAACGTCCGAACTGCGAAGAAATCCTCCTCCTAAATAAATGCGAGGATGAAGAAGAACTGTGTCACAGAGCTTCAGGCTACACGACATCACTGCTTCTCCCTCGTTTTTTCTCTCTCTCTCTATGTCTCTCCCTTTCCCTTCCTTTTTTTTTCCTCCCCAAAAAACACCTTGAAGGTCAGTGTCACAGCCTGTTAGTGGACGAGTATCCACGCCAAAAAAACCCCTGTCTCTGAGTCCGGCGCATCCAGGAACGTACACGCTGACCCCCTTCTGTCGGTGTTACACTGAGGCAGAGCCTAGGAGCCAAAGATGTGAACGAAATACATGCGTGTATTACCAAAAAAAAATAGGAAAATAACTTCAAAAAATGTAACATTATGTGTTTTTGCTGTCAAATTCATCTTTGATTCAGTAAATAAACCCGGCCATTCGCTTCTTTCAAGTGTTGGAGAGCCAGTGATTGTTGTTCATGAGTTTGATCAGGCGGGAAAGTGAGACGGGCAAAGTTTGGCCTCACAATTCAGGCAAAGTTTGGACCCTTTTTTTCTGTTTTTGCATGGAAGAACCCAGAAAATCTCTCAAATACTTAGAAACCCCATCAGAAAATGACTGATACTTGACAAAAATAGCATAATAATGGAAGACTAAAGGGAAAGTAAACCTCTTAAGAATGATCTGCTCTGATGAAAGTACTAAAATGACAGTATTCTGCTGTCGCAGGAGCCCAAACATGCCGGAAAGTACAGTTGGGCTCGTGCTCAACGAGTCACTCGTTATGAGTCGTTAAACCTGGTCTGGCTTCAAGGCTGGAGAAGAGGAGCTTTAAGAGGGGGTCAAACGGGGTCCCTCCCCCTCCCGGAGGTATGATGGCTGCCCCACCTTGTCGCCCAACCCAGCTCCGCTGCTATGTGCCACTTGGCGCTGCAGTGCGCGTCTTGGACACGGCGCTGCGCTCTCGGCGCTCCGCTCGGCTCAGAGCTCACCCCGCCCTCCCCGCACCTCCATCTCCACCTCCACCAGCGCCGGAGCCGCACAACAGGAGGAGAGAGCATTCATCCGCGTCTCTAGTAGAGTCCCCGGCACGCCGTCCCCAGCCAGACCCTCCCCTCCACCGCCACCGCCTCCTCCCCCTCCTCCTCCCCTCCTCCAGCCAGCCAGGACACCGCTATCACGCTTCGATCAGTCCCGGGAGGTGCGCCCTACTCATCCGCTCGCTTCAACAGTCGCTCCGCGCTGACGCTCCGCGCCGGTCCGGTCCGGTCGCTTCTCTCTTTCTCCCCCCCCCCCTCCCTCCCCAACCCACCCCCCTTCACCCCCCTGGAGGAGAGTGAATCCCCCCTGGAAGCTGGATGAATTATTGGAGAGTTGTGAACAAGTGCGAGAAGACAGCTGAGGCTCGGGATCTGCCTCCGCGCTCCGTCCAGGGAAGACGAGACTCGGCCAGAGTTGTGGACGATCATGGAGGGGACGTCTCTCTGTCTGCCCTTTGTTGTTCTACTCATTCAATGTAAGTGCCGGCGCAAACTCTTCACCCACTCTCAGCTGAAGCCCACTGCCCCCCCCGGTTGCTCCGGACTGGGGGGGCTTCTTGTGGACTGAGTTGATGTCCCTGCTTCTGTCTCTTATTTGCTGGGGCTGAATTTTCAAGGCTGGACTGTAAAAGTAAATCAGTTTTGTTGAGGTGTTCAGGTTTGCTTAGAGGGCCCCCCCCCCCCCCCCCCCACCTCCCCAAACCCCTGTTGTGAGAGTGGGCCGGAGTGATGATGTAGCCAGGCTGGGCTCCTACAAGTTGTACTTGGCGGCGCGCCACCCTAAGGGTGTGGGCAGTCGGCTGGTGGCGGGTGGGCACCCGTCTTGGCTGCTGAGGTGTCAGCTCGGTGCATGAGGTCAGCGGTTGGAGCGGAACCAGAAACATCAAACTGTTTTTCATCGTGATGGCGTGTTTTTCTAAAAAAAAAAAATTCTAGCAGGACAAAACAGGAAAAGGTGAAGGGAGTCTGTGTGTGTGTGAGAGAGAGAGAGAGAGAGAGAGTGATGCAGGAAGTGAGATTGATGTGAGTGTGTGTGAGCAGCAGCCGCTTGACGTGGATGTGAGGAGACAATGACACATTTTGCCACCTGTCAGGCCTCCAGGTCAGGAGTTCAGAGGTGTGTGTGTGGGGGGGGGGGGGGGGGAGAAAGAACTGACACCCATCATCTTCCTCCTGTGATAAACATGGAGAGCTGCTTCAGCTCGAGGGAGTGTTTTTTGGGTGGGTTTCTGTGCCACATCCCAACCTCTCCTAATCATCTCTCTCTCTCACACACACACACACACACACACCCCTCGTCTGACTGAGACAGCTGTTGCTCACAGGGTTGCAATCGTACAGAGGGTCTTTGTTCAGGCACACACACACACACACACACTCTGTGTCCTCAGCCTGTGAACCCCACCAGCCTTGAGACGTGTGCCGCCCACGTTATCAGTCCGGATGTTTCCTCTGCCTCCATCTCTCTCTCTTTTTATTTTTTTTTTCCATTTGTTCCCTGTTAATTTGAACAAGTGCCTTAATTATGACTTCACCGAGCGTTTGACCTCAACTCAGCTCTGGCGAGGCCCCCCCCCCCCTTTGTAACACTCTGTTCGGACCTCGTAATGAGAGTAACGCCGCGTGCCAAGACGTGAGCGTGCCATCTTTTCTATTTTTGCTCAGGCGAGAGGGTTGCTGTCCTTCTGCGAGTTGAAGCTGTCGCAGTGTTTGCTTGATGCTAGTGCCACACATCAGATCTGTGTGTGTGTGTGTGTCGACGCCGTTGACTTGAGAGTGGTGTGCTTCAGAGGCCTTTAGAAGTATTTAAAACACTGTCGCCGCCATACCTGATGGCGTATTGGAGGCTCGCCAGAGAAATGACTCAAAGACTCGTTTGGAGTTGAGGAATGTTGGAATTTTGGTCCAACTGCGGTTTCAGGAGATGACTCTGTCAGCTAAGGAGGTCAGAAGTGCTCCGGCACGGAATCTCATGTCATTATTTACCCAAATCTTGCAAACGCCGACCAGATCTGAGGAGTAATGGCTCGCGGTGACGCGGCCAGCAGACACAAACGTCCCAGCCTGGGTTATGACTCATGTTCAGGTCCCATTTTAATCACATCGCTCCGGCAAATCGAGATTAGCTTCTTCTTCTTTGGTGCTCATTGTTGTTTATGCTGACGTAACCGTCGGCGATGGAGACAATCGTTTGTTCGCCTGTTTTTCTGTCGAAACACGATGGAAATATCGGCTAATAAAAAAGAAAATCCAATATGGCGCATCCCTGCTTGTGCGGGCCTACAAATATGGCTGCCTGTTGTCTTCATGCGCACGTCTAGCGTGCCTCAATCAAACGTCTCCACCCATGTTCAGATTTCATCACGGTAGATGTTTGGTATGCACAGCACCCAGAGCTGATGATGTCATTTCCTGTTTACGTCCTCGTCATCCAGGGGTGAGGGGGTGTTACTCCTTCTTTCAAAGTAGTAACGATAATAAACTTGCAGCAGCGCCACGGTAACGAGGTTGAATCAGGCCCGTTTACGTTTTCTTCCTCTGCAAACCAACGACCAATCGGCTCGCTCCATCTTCTGAGCTTACATCTAAGCTGTAGATATTCAGATTTCAGAGCCGAGATCGTGGCGGCGGCAGCGGCGGCGCTGCAATGTCATGGCAGCAGCGGGGTCAAGCTTTGTGAACAGTCGTGAGCGAGCCATGTGTTGGTTGTCAGCCTCGACGCCTTTTGTAGTTAATTGAGGCCACAGAAGCTGACAGCGTTGGTGGTAGCACAAAGCTAGCATGACACGAGCATCCATTATGTGTGTGTGTGTGTGTGAGATGTTGTCAGAGCGGCTAGATCTCCACTCTCTCGCTCTTCAAGGTGGCGGCCTGCTCTCGCTATGTGACAAGAGCTCCTTCCATTCACAGCGGGACTGTCTGGGAGGATCTCCTTCACCTTCAATCTCGCTCGCTCTTTTATTCATGCTTCTCCGGGTCTCTGGTCCCACCAACCTCCAACACACACACACACACACACACACTCCTTCACTCATCTGTATTCTATTCTCGGGTCCTGCTCATCTCTCTCCTCCTTTTGTCGTTCATTCTCATCCCTTTTTAATCTCATTGTATCTTCCCTCCCCTCGTCTTGTTCATCCCCCAGCGAGACAAAACTCCTCGGAGGGTGTCGAGGTACACGAGCCAAAGCTACCGCGCTAATCCTGTTACACTTCCGCTAGAAGAGGAGAAAGAAGGAGGAGAAGAAGAAGAAGAAGAAGAAGAAGAAGAGGGCGTCTGGGAAGGGAGAGTGCGCCTCTTTAATTCACTTAGTTCAAAGTTTGACAAGCGGAGTTGGTGCCAATTGAGCCGAAGCTTTTACGGCCGCATTTGGCAGGTGACATAACTGCTCTGCCGGCTGCTTCTTTTTTTTTCCTTTTTTTTCCCTCCTAATTGAAAAAAAAATAAAAATAGCTGTTGCCATGGAAAAACTGCCCAGGTTGTTGGGTCGTCTAACTTCCTGTCCGCTCGCATCCACACTTCCTGGTCTTTGTCTCGGCAGGTCGCCCTCCCTTCGCTGTAGCTGCTGGTCGTTGAGTAACAGGAAGGAGCTGGAACAGGAAGTGGTTCTCATAATTGTTGAAGCTGCTCTCTAGCTGCGTCCTGGTTGGCGTTAAATTCTTCATCAAGCTTTCTAACTCCTCCTGAGGCACATTTAACATTTATGACGTCATATTTTATTTTAATTCTTTTGCTTTAAGCTGAAAGTTTTATCAGCAGACCTGTTCTCTCCCTCTCAGGTGACCTTCACCCACATGCGGCGCGACGGGCAGACAGTAATCTTGAGTCGTAAACCAATCAACGCACAGGAAAAAGCGGCTCCCGGCTTCCTCTTCCTGTTTGGTTGCGTGGTATCAGTGACACGCAGACGGCGTGGAAGCAAACAGTCGCATCCATCAGGTTAATCTGGACAAGCTGCTGCTGTAGCGAGCTGTTTGTTGACCTTGTCCTAACCTGTGTTTAAATAAACACACGTCAGGTTGCTCCTTAACCCCGGCGGGATTACAGCAGACGACGAAGAGGAGGAGGAGGAGGAGGAGGAGTAATCCCGCCGCCAAGAGAAGCTCAGCCATTATCATTCTCCTCGCGTAGACAGGCGGGTGGCGCGGATCGTACTCACCTTGCCCCCTTTAACTGATGATGAGCGACATGAACCCCTCCCCCATGGTTAACTCCCTCTCTCTCCTCTCCTCCAGGTTCCCCCTCCCTCTCCGTTACCGTGTCGACCAACAACCACAAGGTAGAGGTGCAGGAGTCCAAAGGTGAGACAGGAAAAGCAGCTTTTCGACGGAATAAATTACGAAACTATAAATAGCTGCTTTTTTTCTTTTTTCTTTTTAAGACTATAAATATCTCCTCTCCGTTTCTTTTTTTTCCTTTTCATATTTCATCTCCAGATGCAACTCTCTCCTGCGTGTTCCACACGGAAACTGACCAGAACCCGCGCATCGAGTGGAAGAAGAAGGGGAAAGATGTGTCCTTTGTTTACTACGAGGAACACTTCCGAGGTGACCTTTAATCTCCGGGCATTTGTTTTAATCAGCTTGCAGTGCCAGCTGGAGGAGGTTTGCCACCCAGATGATAGGATGAGACAGGAATGATGTGCAAACCATCCTTGAGTCAGTGGTGTCGCGCCGTAAAAGGTCCCCCGGCCCTCTTCGTTAGCATTTAGCCACCAATAAACCCGACTCTCGTTTGCTTAAGTGGGCTGAGAGCATCTACGAGTGTGATGTCATTGTAAGAAAGTTTTTACAGGTTTGGCTTTAACTAGTAACTTCTTCACAATTAAAAACCTCTATCGGAAGGCTTTTATTGTGACGGTACCTTCAGGTTATGTGGGCTAACTTCTAAACTCGGTCTCGCGTAATCGTAAAAAGTGCAGCTTCCTCCCTGACACCCAAAATTAGCCCATTCAATTAAAATCCTGCAAATTCTAACAGAATTCTAAGCAGCGTTGCAAAAGAAAATGCTTTTTTTCCCCTCCACATTCTGCAAATGTTAGCCGCAGCTAGCATGCTAATTTGTCACAGTAGAAGAAGAGGCGAGAGCAGGGAGTTGATGGATATATAGATATGTGCGTAAATAATGTATATACATATTTACATCTATATATGTTCATAAAGGTGAGTATTTATGCTTATACGTATGTAGATATATGTACATATAAGCATATACATGTACTTGTAGGCCTACGTATGTGTAATTATACACGTGCGCACACACACGTCTTTGTACGTGTGTGTGTGTGGATGGTCCTGGTCCTGGTCCTGGTCCGGCCAAAAACCGGTAAGATCTGAGCACCTTGGCGTGATGCACGTGAAGATAAACAGGTTTGGAGTAATTTTACTGACAGATTCAGGTTTTCCTCTTGATATTTTCGCTCCTGCTACTGTTTGCATTGCTCTGGGGCAGAAAAACTACTTTAAAGGAAGTACATTACTGAAAAAAGTGTAGGACCCACTCGTCTAGCGAGTAGAACTCGTCTTTGATTTATTTGTTGTGATCGGTGTACGTTGGAGGTGCCAAAGGGACTGTCCTAGTTTCCATCAGTTAAAAAAAAAACCTCCAAACTAGTAGAAGACGTCTCATCATCCTCCCCAACTGCCCCCCGCCCTCCCCCCTCAGGTCCCTTCGAGGGCCGCGCCACCATTGAAGGGGCCACCATCACGCTGCACAGCGTCACCCAGGAGGACGCTGGCGAGTACCGCTGTGAGATCAGCGCACCGCTGGACTCCGTTAACCTTGGCGAGACCAACGTCACGCTCAAAGTCTTGGGTACGTCTCCCCGCTGATCCTCCGTGGCGTCTTCCTGGTGTAAGTGTGTCTAACCTTTTCTGTCCCCCCCCTTGTTACTTCACCAGTTCCTCCGCAAACGCCATCATGCAACATCCCCAGCGCGGCGGTGACGGGCTCCACAGTGCAGCTGCGTTGTAGTGACCAGCAGAGCATCCCACCCGCCACCTACTCCTGGTACAAGGACGACCAGCCCATCAACCCGTCGCGGCACGCCAACGCCACCTATGTCATCAACTTTCACACAGGAGTACTGGTGCGTGTGCGTGTGTGAGACATTAACTATTAAAAGGCTCTTTGATCTGAGTGTTGCTGAACACAGCTCTTCTTCTTCTTCTTCTCCTGCAGGAGTTCAAAACCGTCGCCAAAGAGGACACGGGACGATACAGCTGTGTGGCGTCCAACGGAGTGGGACAACCCAAGAGCTGTGAGGGCAAGCACATGACCATAGGTGTGTATGTGCGTGTGTGTCTCTCTCTCACTCCACACACCTTTCAGCTGTGGAGAAAATCAGAGATGCAGTGGAGAGGAAAGATCTTCAGCCTGCTTCTAAAATATGGAGGAGGACTCACCTTACGGAAGGAAGTCTGAGAATTCCAACTTAGCGGGCGAGAGTTCAGTCTCTCACTCTGAGTGCACACGGGAGTGAGGAAGGCCTCGCCTGAGCCGCTTCATTGAGTCACATGAGTTCATTTGAAACTTTACGCTCGCCATTCCAAGTGCTGACTCTGGTGGTGTTTGTAGAGGACGTCAACGTCACGGCCGTGGTGGTCTCGGTGGTGGTGGTCTGCCTGGTCGTCTTGGTCTGTGGGTGCGGCGGACTCCTTTTACACCGCAACGGCTTTTTCAGTCGTGAGTTTCTCTCAATTCTCTCGTCCGTCTGACAAACGAGTTTCTCTCTCTAGTTTGGACTCGATGATAAAAAGCTTTGTGTGTTTGTTTTGCTTCCATGTTGTGGCGAAATGATCCATCAGCAGGCCACAGAGGACGGTAAGAGCTCTGTGATTGCATTAACATTGATATGAAGAAATATCGGAAGGGAGGGGCGCACAGCACTTAGGGTGTGTGTGCTGAGTCAGGACCCAGTAGAGTGACAGCTGAGTGTGTGTGTGTCCTGAGTGTCGTCAACAGATGTAAGAAGAGATGTGTGTGTGTGTGGGGGGGGTGTAACTGTGGGCTAATTAGCGTGTGTTAATCAGCAATTGGCAGGCTATTAAAGTGATTAGATGCATAATTAGGATGGGGGGCGAGGGACGGTGTGGCGCGGCGACCGGCTCAGCTCCACTTTGATTACTGGCTGGTATTTAGGCTCCTTTGATGGCGAGGTCTGATGCCGCCGATCCCAGTGAGCTAAGTGGAACTGTCAGTGTCAAGCGTCCTATTTATAGAGCCGGCTCCCTCGCCACCATGAGACAATGTGACAGGGCTTTTGATGCACCAATTGTGGGCAGCGCCAAGTGGACAGGGCAGGGATGCGTGTCAGGACCTGGGTAGAGGGTTCGCCGCACTGGAAGGAATCACAAGCACTCTCTTTGCAGTTGGATTTACTTTATCAAGTGTCCAGCTTGTAAAAAGACCAAAGTAGCTTTAATTTTTCAGACGCTCCCTTTATGAATCCTGTCATTAACCTTCCTGTGAGGGGAGGAAAGGTCTCAGCCAGAAGGAGTCTCCTCCTCCGCCTCGCTAAGTCACGTTCTTCGCTACTTGGAGGCCATTTTTTCCCCTCTAAACTCAGCATTCACGCTGAGTCTACCAGTCCTCCCGGAGCTCAGCGTGGCTTCCGAGCCAGCAAGGATGAGAGGAAGCGACCGCTGAGTTTAGAGGGGGGGAAAAAAAATGGCCTCCAAGTGGCGAAGAACGTGACTTAGCGAGGCGGAGGAGGAGACTCCTTCTGGCTGAGACCTTTGGTCATAAACAGTTTGGAGGAAAAATGTTAACTTTTGATAGACACAGAATCAAGTTGTTTTATTAACAAATTCAACACTTCCTGTTTGTTTGAATAAAGGTGCTGCGTAACTTTTATGTGCATTTTGTTCAGTAACACTTTGAAGCTGCCCAGCAACAGCCAATCAGGGAGCTGTGGGGGAAAAATATACCCTTTGACCTCTAGAGGGGCCGTCCATCTTTATACAGGCTGTACTGCCGGCAGCCTCCAACGCTGCGGGTAAAAGCCGACCACCGGCAGTACAGCCTGTATAAAGATGGACGGCCCCTCTAGAGGTCAAAGGGTATATTTTTCCCCCACAGCTCCCTGATTGGCTGTTGTTGGGCAGCTTTGACCGGTAGGAGGAACCTAAAGAACATGTGCCGATGGGTTCTTGGTCAAATCTGTGTCATTAACTTATAGATGTGCAGATTAAAGCTGCTGCTGCTGCGGTTCTGATCCTGGCGCGCCGCTGCCTCGGTTAGCGGACGATTAAACGATTTAGAGTCCAACAGAGGACGAAAAAAAACAAAAGCTGCGCTGTCCAGAGGAAATAGGATTAAGGGTTTACCTCTGCTGGAGAATATCGGGCTTCTTTTTACTCTCGCAGATCCGGAAGAAGTTGTAGTCGGCCAATTCCTGCCTGAGGAGACAAACCAGTTGAGACGTTTCAGAGAGTTCATGTGTTTGGTGGCCCACCTGCTCCCTGCATGTCCACGGCGCCACCTTAGCTTCTGCAGCTGGAGGGGTTTAGGGTGTTGGATTTGCTGCATGTGATTGGCTCACCGCTCCACCAGCTCACCTTTGCAATTGGCTGCATGTTACATACGGCATCGTAATCCCCGCCCCCACCACCACCACCACCACCCGGTAGAAAAGCATGGTGTGCAGTGCCGATCTGAAATGCCCCACTTCTTAAACCATGTTAAAGCTAAGAACCTGACCCCTGACAGGTCATTTTGGATCTCCCAGTGTCACGGTGCAGCCCACATCAGCAGCCAAACCCTGCACAGAACTGAGGACACGTGAGTGACGTTTAGAGGCGGAAGCGGCTGATTTTGTTTGTCTCTTGTGAGGGGAAATGAAAAGGTATTATCCACAGCAGATAAGGGTTTAAGCTTCAAATAAATATAGAGTCCCAAACTCAGAAATTGAGTTTAGTATATTTTCATCTACTTTGAACACAGACTAGCGAGAGGCAGCCTTTATCCGTCTCCCAATGAGATGTTTGGGGCGGAGCCAAGTATGAGTCTCTTCCCAGGGTCACACTGGAGTTAACGCCATCTTTTTTGTCTTCCAGGTCCAATGTCAATTACATCCCACCACCCCAAGAAGTAAGTAGCTTGTCTGTCCACCCAACACGCGCAGGTTGACAGTGGCCACACTTGTGGGTCACCACCTCTCCCGTCTGTTTTCAGCCCCAGGATTTCAAACACACCCAGTCCTTCATGCTGTAAGAAGCTGGCCTTCCTCTCACAAGACGGAGCACCAAAAACCGGACTCTGATCTGCCCTCTTCACCCTTGTTTTGGATGAGAAAATTAGCAAAAGCTTCTGGTTTTTCCTCTCCCATCATTTTCTACTCATTTGGGATTAAATACACTTCCGTGGCACTCTGCCACCCCCCGGTGGTCGATGTTGTGATAGCGCCAGACGAGAATCCAGGCTCAGATCTTTTCCTCCATCTGCAGGCCAATCATGTTAACCACCCAGATTTGATTTGACCAAAGACTTCTTAGAGAAAACTCTGCAAAGCCATAGGGGAAAACACTCCAGTTGTCAAAGATAAAGAAAGCAGGTTACCCCCACGTCTGCCACAACAGGAAGCTGCTCCAGCCAATCCAAGACCAACCCCCATTCCATCCTAATGTGCCTGCATGGTCTTTTTTTAAAATATATAGCTATATACCTTGTGCCTTTTTAATTTCTCGGTCATATTTGTCTAAGGATCAGTTTTTGTAAAGAACTTGCCTTACTTTTTTCTGTCTTTATATTTTTGTGCCACTGTTAATCGAACGGAGTGTCTGTTTTTAGACCGTGTGTGAATGGATTGTAGAGTTTTATTTGAATGGTGTATCAACAATAATAAAAACTGTTTTTCTATTAAAAACCCCAAACGTTGTGACATTCTACTCTGACGCCGCGGGGGGCTGCTGCCTGGTCGGCTCGGCGCTTGACATTAAAACTCGGCTGCGCAAAACTAACAGGTCAGATGGAAACCTACCCTCGCTGGCAAGGGTTTTTTTTTTGGGGGGGGGGGGGTCAATATTTATCAGGCAGAGGCTTTAACGCATCTCTGACCTGTAGCCTGGATACACCACTCAAGACCAATTCAGAGTGACGGCCAATTTTCATGTGGGTCAGGCAACGTTTGGCTCGCTGATTTATGAGAGATCCAGTAGAACGGTCGCGATGGTACAAAGTCTGGCGCCGGGTTTGTTCTTCAATCAAATGTTTAGCCAGTTCAGTCGCATGGGAGGGCAGAGACGTCACTGAGGGTTTCAACACTCACGCTGGGCTCGCACCCGGACGTTGTCACGATCAGACTAAAAAGCGAAAGCCAGAAGGTAATTTGAAGTTTACTGGAGACGCGGCGCGCTCCCGTCACCTCGACCCTTCAGTATGAGGCGGTCATCTGAGCCGTTTCAGATCAGTCCCGGGCTTACGACAGTGTCAGACACGTTCAGTCTTTATGGTGACGTAACACACACACACACACACACACACACAAAAAAAACAATCACGGGACGGGATTTGTTGGCGCTATGGATGAACGGGAAACTGCCGAGGACATCCCGATCAATACGGAGCTGTGGGTAGAACAGCCCAGCTGGTACGACGTCGACTTCCCAACATATCGCGACCGAATGGAGAAAGAAAAGATTGCTAAAAAAAAAAAAATGAAAAGAAAACATCGATGTACAAAGCAAAAATTGCTGAAAGAATCTAGTTGCAGTCTAGTAAATAGTGACCCTGAAGATTCTCAGTCTGAGACGAGGCAGGTTTGTTTGTCTTCTGGTGTGTGGGGAGCATCGGATGGTCCCCACACACCAGAAGAACGAGGTTCTGCAGAGAGGAACTTCACACCAAAAGTAGCAAACAAATTACGTTTCACAGTCTGATTTGGACAGCAAATCTTAAAATGGGTGACATCATTGGTACCCAGGCAGTTTGGCTTGAAAACAGTGGGATTAACATTTGATAAAAGCCCAGAAATCATGACTCCCTACTGGTCAGGATGTGAACATCGCTACAGTTACGAACCAGGTGCCTTCAATCATCAATACTGACACTGGACAACATTTCAGAAGTGAAAAATTGGAGCCCTGCAAACAACTGCAGCAGCTCAGCGATGAATATTCCGCACCACCATGGATATCAAAGACGTGTGGACTTTAAACGGCCAGGTTCTGTCTGCTTACATCACCAGTATGAATAAAGATGGATGGAAGCAGGAACGCGTGTCACAAAAACACCCGCCACACCTACGTTCACTGTCACACTCATTTTAATCTCAGGAATCTTTTTTTTACAATTAAAAATACATCTCAGTTCCAATTCCCTCACTTCAACCAGCCTAGTTTTATTTATTAAATACAACATGGAGGAGATTTACAGCGTGGACGCCGTTCACTTGGACTCTTCGTCCATCTTGGGCTCTGCAAGACAGAAAAAAAACAATCATCATCATCATCATCATGGTGGAACTTCAGAAATCTACACCACAGCTGAAGTAACAATTAAAATGGCTTCAAGCACGACTTCTTTGTTAACGCGTCGACATCTACATTCAGACGGTCACAAGCCGAACGCCACTCATCTGAGTGTCATCTCACTAAATATTCTGTCTGTCTATCACTAAGTCAAGGTTCTAACCTTGGTTTGCTGACTCACGACTTCTCTAGATGTTTAGTAACGTTACATCGATGTAGAAATGGCCTTGAAGGTTAAAAACCATTAATCAACATACAAACACGTCTGTCTAAGAGGAAACATGGGAGGTGAAGTCAAACTAACCAGAGAATTTGAAGTCAGGGAAGGTAGCGAGGTCTCCTCCTCCATAAAGTCGATGCAGCTTGGTCAACTCTTCAGACAAGTCCTTCTGGAACTCGGGTCCTGCATCCACAATACCGCCGGACTTCCTGGGAGGCATCAAGTAAACGGTGACGGCGTGAGGGCGGAGATGCCAAATGGAAGCTAAACCGTTAGCTTTCATTTAAGGACGTGTCGGGTGCCAGTGGTGTGTGATTTACTGACTTGCTCTTGGCTGTGTAGTCCCGGATCTTGTCCACGAAGAGCTGCTGCACCGGGTCCACCGCCTTGGCCCGGTTGAAGAGGACCGCAGAGATGCCGATATTCCTACGCAGGGTCTGGCCGACCGCAGTGCGCAGCAGGGAGGACAGCTGGAACAGCCGGTGGAGTGCCATCTGAGGGCGGCGAAAATGATATTAAAAGGCTGATAATGAGCAAATGTTGAGCCTGAAGGCACTGCGGAAAATCATAACGGGCGTAAGAAACCATTAGCACCTGATAGTCCTCAGCCAGGGGCGCACTCACCTCCATCCGCCAGCTGAATCTGATTAGCAATCACTACCTTCACCTTAGCACACTCATAGCTACGTATTGACTAAACCAAACACACATCTAAGAGGCCGACTTGGTACTTGGTTAGTTAGATTTAGCACTCTAACAGATTTAACACTCATTAAACAACTCTAAAGGGACGCTTTCCGAGGTTGCGTCATTACAAACCGCTAGTTAGCATACATGCTACATGTTAGCTTCACTCACCCAGCACGACAGTTCTAGCTAACGCTAGCGACAAATACCGTCGCTTCCTTCGCTACAAGCGGTACACACATTGCTACATTTATACGCGCTTATTAGTTCACACGGTCTGGACAACCATGGTTAAATGTTTGGTAGCGTTTAAGGAAAAAGTCACCGCTCACCTTGGGTTTGACACTTGCAGCTGCGACTAATATCCGAATGTGGTGGGTCGCGGGGGATTGTGGGTAAGTTGCGTTCACGGAAGCACCGAATTTGCGCTACAAGTTGCATCAATGTGATATCTAATTTTAACATGACAAGAAAATATTTCTGGCAATATATGTTCGTTTGTCTTCATGAAACTCACAAGTGTGTCTCAACGCCGCTTGTTTTATATTTTTGTACATTTTTCAGAAGTTAGACACATCTGACTTTACTATGCTTGTCACAGTTTGTTTTACAACACCCAAGTCAAATTCGACCATATTTTTTTCCCCACACATGATGACCTCCGCGCTTTTCTACACCATCAAGCTCAATATTAACCAAGAGATATCTTTTAAGTTTACTTTCGCTTGAATTTTCTAATTCCAGCATGTTATTGGCTTTTTCCATGTCCCTCTTTTTCAACTATGCAGCGGTTTCCCGAACAGGAGAACCTAACGACTGCTCTATGTGATTTCACTGGGGTTTAATGGAGGATTTGGACTGGCATAATTATTAGTGCGATTAAAAATAAGAAAACTCATCTGCTCTATGAAGCTGCATTGTTGAGATGATGGTTCTGTTCCCTCGCCGTCTCCAGGTTTAGTTAGCTAACATGACGTCTGAGGTAGTGAGGGCACAAGGGTGAACCTCAATAAGGGTGACCTTTATCACGGGACCCTGGGTTCAGCTTTGTCAGGAAGCATCTGTCCTCTGATGAGTCCTTGAGTGACACGCTGAGTCCTGCTCGGCTTCTGGTCCCGGCTGCCTTTTGACCAACATTAAAAAAAAAAAAAAAAAAGAACACGAAAGCCCTTCGGGGTATCAGCGCTCATAGTCCTCTTCCTTGTCTCCGACATTTAAGCCCAAAAACAAATGATTATTGTACAGGCAACACAGATTTTTCTTTTTAATCCCCCAAAAAAGACACACGGACACAGCAAGTGTATGTACATTCAAAACTTTATTATGGAATACAGTGTAGAAAGCATTTTCCCAGTCAATGCAAATGGCCTGCAGAATATTACACAATGGAAAAAAACCAATATAGAACCAACGGAAGAAGAAACAAAAATCATATATAGAAAGAAAAACCTGCTTCCTCCTCTACTCTACTGCCCTCTGTTGGGCTTCTAGTGAGCACCCCGGCACTTCACTGCAGCCTCCACATGTACATGTCACTCTCTGGATCTCACACTTGAGGAGTGAGAGGTCACACTGCATTTCTTCGAATGTAAAAAGTTGAGATGTGACGGGAACTAACTGACAAAACCTGCTGTCGCCTGTCATCTGTATATCTATATTTATATCTATATTTATAGATATATATATAGATATACATACAGACTCCCAGGGGTCAAAAGAGGAGGAGGAAGAGGAGGAGGAGTGAAAATCCATTATATACACACACACACAGACTGGCTGCCTGGCTATCCATCCAGAACTGCAAGTCATTTCCTGTCTACCTCCTCCTCCTCCTCCTCCTCTCACAGCTCCACCTGTTCTATCAGCAGAAAGCAAAAAAAAAAAAAAAAAAAAAGATTACAGAACCAGACGCCGTCGACGGCTTAGGCGTGCGGACGGAACACCAGACTACAAATGACGTGCGGACACACACACGCGCGCGCACATACACACATCATTCCGTAACCTGCCCTCTTTTTTTTCTGTTGAGGGGGGGGGGGGGAGAAAAAAAACAACAGAACATGACGTGAAAAAAAGGATTTTAACACGATAATATACAAGCAGGAGGGGTTGAAGAAAAGAAACACATTTAAATTAAAAAAATCACAGATCTCTTTTAAATGTGTATTTTACATGATATCAAAGCAGAGCCTGTTTATCTAGATTTATATATATATTTTGTCGTCATTTGAAGTCACGTGATCACGAGAAGATACTAAATGTACAATCTTGCTAGAATGACAATCTATACGTGAGAGAGGAATTCTCCAAAGAGAGCAGCGTTGAGATTTCTTTTCTTCTTTTTTTTTTTTCTCTTTTCTTTTAAACTCCAAATCCAGTTGTCGTCGTCGTCGTCATGCACTACATAGGAACAGCTAAGACTTCAGCATTACTTCAGTACATTACACGCAATTTAAAAAAAGGACTTTACATCGGTTCACCTTTTTGTTGTTGTTGTTGGTTGTTTTGGGTTTTTTTTTTGCTCTATTTTCATTCTTTTTTTGAAAAACAAAACTGGAAACCAGAGAAGAAAAAATAAAATAAAATAAAAACAGCTCGTTCAGAATACGTCATTACTACCCAACATATTTCCAGATATCCTTAAGAGCCTCGTGTGACTTAACACAGCCCAGCTGTCCTAAGAATGCGCAAAGAAAGAGAGGATGAGGGAGGGAAGGAGGGGGGGAGGGAGGAAGAGGAAGCTCACTCAGACTCCAGTGTAGTGAGTGCAGTAGTGGTGCAGTAGGAACCTGAATTTGGATTCGTCAGCATGCAACCCGCACCGTCCCACCGATCAGGTCAGATTTACCTACACACGCCCAAAAGCGTCCCAAGCCCCAAAACGAAAAACAAACAAACAAAGAAACACCTAACTGTCCCTGGATCAGTGTGGAGAGCGTGCGTGTGTGGCTGAGCGCTGGGCGGCGCCACTCGTCAGCAGGCCCAGACGGAGCCCTTTCATTACACTCCTCCAATAAAGTGAACAGACGTGGTGCAACGTGTGCGCCCAGGCTACAGGCTAGGTCAGTCCCTCACTGGCTGCTGGAGACGTGGGAGTACTAGGGGTGGGGGTGGGGTGGGGCGGAGGGAGGGAGGGAGGGAGGGAAGTGCTTGATGTGTGGGAGGAGGTGTTGGTGTGTTTGGATATGGTTCTCCTCAGTTCTGCATCTGCTCAAAGAACTTGTAGGTTGGGTTCTCGTAGCCGTTCTGCTGCATCTTGGACAGATGGCGCTCCTCGGGGGTGACGGCGGCGTCCACCTGGAGGGGAAGGGTCAGAGGAAGGGGGCAGAGTTACACACGTATAGCCGAGGAAATTGAAAGACATCAACCAGGTTTCCAGTGAAACAACTTACGAAAGTTGTAAAACGATAAACGATGATAATTAGTAAGTTCTTTATTTCCCACAAATCATAAATATTCACTCTATAAAAAACAATTCCCAAAACTCCACAGGAGCTTAAAAAGTAGCATTAAAACTTCTGAAAAAAACAGAAGCTGATATTAAGAGTACTGGAATACTACACACACTACTAATACGACGCACAAGTACAAGATACTGACAGAAACCCCCATCAGTCTGCACAGAGTTCCTCACCTCGATGACTCCATGGTGGATGGACGTGTACTGCTTCTTCCTGAGCATCACCAAGGTGATGACGATCACCGTGGCGATGACAACACCACCGACCATCAGGCCAATGATGGCGCCCTTGTTGGAGCCCACGTCCTCCGCGAAGAAGACCTGCGGGAGTCAAGGGACACGACACCCATGAGGTGACCCTGGGATCCTACCGCACGCCCTTTATATTCTTCTTTTTTTTTTTTTTTTTTTTTTTTTTAAATCAAAGCAGGTTGCAGTTGAGGAGATATTCTGGTTCCATATATTCTGGTTCCATATATTCTGGTACCATATATTCTGGTTCCATATATTCTGAAACCTGCATGCAAAAGCTGCAGCCGCTACTCTCCTCCAACATCACCCCACTACTACGACGACAAACCCAGAAATCGATAACAACGCTATCCTCCATTGTGTCGGTTCACGGATGCATTTGCACGCTGTGTTGCTATGACAACCAGCAACACCAAGGGAATAGAAGTGACAAAGCAGCATGAATCACCCCCCCACCCTCTTTTTTAAGATCCAGGTGAGATTACAGGTGTCTTGACATCTCTGCAGGCATCATTTCACCCTCCTCCACAATAATCCGGCCCGGTGCTGATTGGGATTAATGGTGAATATGAAATTAAGGAGTTCAGGAAGCGCCCTGACACACGGACTGCTCATTGGAAATGCACCAGATGTGATACGTAACAGTACGCAGGGATTAGGGGATTAAGGCCTTCAGGTGAGAGGAGGAGGAAGGCAGATTTAGATGTGGTTGGTGGGATTATTAAATCTGAATCACCCCTCGCTGACCGGTAAAACATTTGCAGCTGCAATCAGGAGAAAACTGCCAGACGAGCATGTTGTTACCTCGCCGGTGCCCATGGACACTGGTCGCCATGGCAACAACTTTGGGATTTTCTGGGCCAAAGTGGAAGAACTGATCAGAGTTGGAGTGCGTTTGTTTACCAGTGGAGGGGGTCGCACTCACACATGTCCAGAAATGCATCTTTTATGAGGAGACGTCTCCAGGTTCATCGGCTTGTCTGCATTTATAATCCAGGCATGCAAATTGAGTCGGCGCGCGCCTGTGTGTGTGTGTGTGTGTGTGTGTGTGTGTCGTGTGAATTTACCAGCTTCTGGTGGTGAACCTCATATTCAGTGCTCTGTCTGTCGTCCGTCTCCATGCGCAGCTCAGGAAGAGCTTCCATCATCTTCATTCCAGTCACTGGCGAGGGAAGCAAAAGGAGCATCTATTATGGATGGTGACACTCACCTACTCCCTTTGCTCGCACGCTCTCTCCCTCTAACACACTCTCTCTGACATTACACACACACACACACACACACACACACACACACACACACACACACCAGCTGGACAAAGAGCAGCATGTATAGCTCTGCATGCACAGCTCTGCATGCACAGCCAGGGCGGAGCCTTAATGGAGGTCAAGTAGAGTTTACAAATAATGTGACAATAAAAATCATGTCCTCCTTGAATGATACAACAAGCAGTACTATTACTACTACTATTAGTACTGCTATTCGCGTGGGAGTGGTTTCAACAAACCAAAAATGTCCTTTTTTTAATGAAATACTTGAAACGGCGATGATAATACTCCATCTAAATGCTGACTAGTCAGGATAACTACAGGAAAATGGATGAATGGGGGGTTTTTTTGAAGGGGAAAGAAAAGCTTAACTTAAAAAAAGGATTTCCACCGTGCTGTGGGTTTAGCAGCAACTACTAGCCTTCATCAGGACACTAACCTGACCGTGTGGGGACGCCTCTGTCCAGACTGGGGCGAGAGTCCACCGGCTCAACTAGACAGAGACACAAATTCACTTTTATATACGTTTGCTTGCGGCAACAACGAATAAAGTCAAACTTCCTGTCCAACTCAGTCCCCAGTTTCTGACCGTGAACCCATTTGGAGCTACATCTAGAAACCTCTGGTGGTTTGGGAAGTAACCTCCTAAAAATTGAGACCCCCAAGAACTTGGACAGTCCAGGAGTTAGATCTGGTTTGGGCACCTTGGTTCTCAGTGTTGGGCTGGTTGAAGCTCTCAGGGTGGATGAAGCCGACCCCTCCGAAGCCCACGGTGTCGTCCTGAGTCAGCAGGTCCGTCTGGCCCCCGTCTCCCAGCTCCTGGTCGGGCATCAAGGCGTCGTTGCCGTAGCTGACCCTGACGTCGGTCTGCAGGTTGGCCAGCTGCTGGGCCATCTCCGCCTGCTCCCTCTGCAGCAGCTCTGAGGGGACACAAGCTGATCGTCTGACAAGTTCTGGTGGGTTTCCACATCTGATGAAAGTACTGATGTCATAAAAACCAAAATGAGCGGTGACACGAAAAGACAGTGATTTGAAGGGCGTTGATGCATCGCTGCTGTTTTTTTGTTTTTTTTTTTAAACTAAAATCTCTGGCCAGACTCCAAGAACTCAGACCTGGTGCTTTCTTTTTCCTGCGTGTCAAGTTTGTTCCTGTGAGTTGTGTGGATCGGTACAGACTGTGACAGTCTCAGAGATACAGACACAGATGGCTGTGTGACGCATGCAACTCCAATAAACCCAAAAACCTGCGGAAAGCTAGTGAAAGCAGGGGCGGGTGGGGGGAGGAAGGAGGCAGGCGGATTTATCTTCGCAGAAAAGAAAAACAGTTTAATTTGACTCTGCAGCGAAGAATTAGGCCAAATAGCTTCGGTGCCCCTATCAACAAAAGAACTACATTTGAGGGGGTTTGGCATTTAGAGGATCAAATCCTGCTGTTACATGTCCATCGGTGCGTCTCACCAAGGATCAGTCCCAGGACTGATTCAGGAGACACATCTGGGATCTGGCTCAGTACTGGTTCAGGAGACACATCTGGGATCTTCTATGTTTGCCGAAACACTCACCCACTTGGTCCTGGATGTCGTCAGCAACGCCGGGAACCTTGTAGAGGAGTCCAAGGGACTGGTTCATACGCTCCTCAATGACACGCAGATGGGTCAGCACCTGGGACACACACAGAAACATTAGGGCTCTTCCTCCTGAGCAAATGCACTACTTCTATGTGTGTGTGTGTCTGTGTGTGTGTGTGTTACCTGAGGCCTGATCTGTGCAGCCTTCTTGGGATCCACCATGCGGACGTGTTCGAAGTGTTTGAGGGTGTGTTGCCGGTCCTTCTGCTCGGCGCGCACGTACTTCTTCAACAAGCTGAAGACGTGGCGAGGCTGCAGGGGAGGACAGACACTGATGGACTCGTACACACCCGGGATTCTCTGAGCAGAATCCACTCAAGATTCCTCAGACAAATCACCCAAAAGCAGTCACATTGGCTGTTTTTTGTTTTCTTCTAATTATCTGGCATACAAGAGACGATGAGGTTCAGTTCTAGTCAATGAGAAAGCCTTGAAAATATCATAATAAAAGTACTAAAAAAATGCAGTAAACGTAGAGAGCAGGTCAGACGAGGGGATTCAAAAATATCTCACTTATAAATAAAACAAAAACATCAAGACGGAGGTGAAGACTTGAAAGAAACAGAGAGGCAGTGAGAAATGTCAGGAGAACATAAAAATAAACAGGGTGAGTGACTTTGATTATCAGCACTTAAAGAAAAAGATGGTGTGTGTGTGTGTGTGTGTGTATACCCTGGGTCGCTCCTGCTGCAAGGCGGTCAGGTAGCTCTCCAGAGCCAGGCGGCGCCGGTCATTCAGCAGAGCTTCCACACGGGCCATGTGGGTCTCCACCAGCTGCTGGCGCTCACTGGCTGCTTCCTGTTCCAGTGCCTCCACCTTCTCCTGGAAACGCTTCTCACACACACACACACACACACACAAATAAGTAATGAAGGACCACCAGTGACCTGGGGTGAGGGGTCCACATGACGTACCTGGATCACAGCCTTCTTGTCAGCGCGGGGAAGATTCTTGGCTTCCCTCTCGGCTTCCTCCCACTCTCTCATCACCTGAGAAGACGGAATATGTTCAATCACCGGTTGATTTCACACTTAGGGGCATGAGTCTGGCTGCAGAGTGTAAATATCACATCCTTCCAGTCTGGTAAATAATCCTTTCAGACTGAGATGGTTGACGTGAGGGAGTCCAAGTGCAGCGGGAAGCAAATTTAATTCCACACCTTCACCGCAAAAACGTGACCTCTTCAGAGGATGCAGCGCAGGAGAGAATGTCGCCCTCAGCCGTGGACAAGTTTCTCAGTGTCCTTGTCTGCACTTTATAAACTGTTGCTGTGGACCATCTGGCTCTCCCCTCGCAGGAGAGCCAACCGGTTGATTAAAGAATACAATTAAAGTGGAGCCGGCTCACCCGAGGGGCATCAACATTATTCTTTTACTTCTCATTTTCTGGTCGTTTCATCCACTCCTCTCACGTATGTAGCGGCTGCTAAATTGTACATTTGTTCTCTTTCAGTCTGTACCTGAGACATCCTCTCACGGTGTTTGGCCTCCAGGCTCTCCTTAGCCTTCTGGAAGTGGGCGTGTTCGTTTTCGTCAGCAGGTGTCTCCAGGTAATGGTCCACGGCATCGGGGGAGCTGGGCATCGCTGTGGGTACTGCAGGCAAAGCAAGGACAAAAAAAATTAAACAAATAAATGTAAGGAAGAGGAGGTTGGATCATGTGGTTGATGTGTGGCGTGGCAAAACACCCACACACACACACACACACACACACACACACACGCATGCACCTGAAATGGGTTTATTTGGTTAGTTTGAAATCAAGAGAGAAAGAAAAGATGTTAGCTGGAAGCCAGAAGCCTAGAAAAGCAAACAAGTGAGTGTTTAGTTCTCTCTCTCTCTCTCTCCGTCTGTCTCTCTCCAAGCGTGACACGACTCCTCTGCCAAAACACCAGGCGCTGGATCTTAATCCTCCTTGTTAACTTACCAGTCTGAAACAGAAATGCATCACTTGTGGCGTGAAAGTTGAATTTAATCAGCGGAAAGTTGATTATCTTTCGCCAGAGCTATCAAATTGGCCGGCGGTGTGTGTGTGTGTGTGTGCGCGCGCGTGTGTGCGTGCGTGCGTGCATGAAGGTCACATGGAATTGGTTATGTCTGCAGAGAGGGCATGACTGCACAAGACATGCACAAAACAACACAGAAAACAACCGGGAGAAGTTATTCATTCTGACCTGAGGTGATTGCTTGGGAGGACAGCAACTCAAAAACTTCTTTGGGGTGGGACAAAGTACTGCAACACACCAGGATGTTTCTGGACGAGGTGTTGCTCTAAACCAGAGGTGCACCACGCTGGCTTTTTTTTGCTGATATTATTGTGCTTCACTACCTCTCAACCGCACTTGGTTGCTAGGTGGGAATCGCAGGAAACTCGCCGCACTATCGTGAAACTGCGATTAAACAGTCTTGGTTTTAGCTTAAACTCGCACACGTTCATTCAGAACCAGAGCTGTTGTAATAACAATTAAAAAAAAAAAAAAACAGTGCTTCAATATAATACCACAAAAAGTATCAGGATATGCTGAAGTATTGATACTTCTGCTATCGCAGTCTTCAGTGGAAGCTGGCCGGGTGTGTAGCTGATCAGAGATGACACGTGGCATTCATCTCGGATGTCTCACAACCCTCTGAACCCTGTTTACTGGATCTAAACTCTTTAACTTGTTCATATTGCATTTGTTTAAATCTGTTCCAATCACGGAATTCCATTCAAAATGCATAAAGTAGAAGTGAGAACGACTCCGCTGCTAGTCTGCATGACTCCACTCGAGCCCCCACACAAATACATCACCTATTGCAACGTTCAGACTATAATCCCACAATGTCACGCTATGTTGTTGTTTTTTTTATTTTAATAAAAATGCAAATGAGGTTTGGCTCTGCTACACCTTTCAGATGGTGCAAAAATAATGAGGATTCATAATGTTACAAAATGTCAGTCTCGCTGTATTTTTGTATCTATTAGCCTGGATGCTATCTAGTGTTCTGGTGTTTATTCCCAGCAAACCGCTAATGATTAAAAATAAAATACAGTGCATCGCTTTCCTGAGGAGAACTTCCTAGAAGAGGTTGATCCAGGAGGTGAACCCTGACAAATGATTGCACCTATTATCATAAGCTTCATTTTTACTACAAACTTGACATTTGAGCCATTGTGAGCAGCTGTGTGTGTGTGTGTCACTTTCTCACTTCCTCTATGCTCAGAGGAGGAGCCAAAATCCTAAAAAAAACACACACACACACACACACACACACACAATCGTGCACAGGATAAAATTAGCAGGAGGTGACATCACGGCTGAGAGACGTCAGGGTCAGGAAAACTTCAGAGCAGTGATGCTCATCAGTGTAGCCACTCAATCACCCATCGTCATGTGATGGAGGCGCCTGGGTAATAACGTGTTTTCCCTGCCACTGCCTCGGAAACATTTCCCATTTCTAAAATTGCAGCGGGGGTAATTTGACGCCAGCTTTAAGTGAATGAAATGACTTAACTGAATTTCCTCGGTGACTACGGTGGAATAAAGCACCGGGGGATGTAAGACTGCAGGATTACTGCAACATCATTTCTGACTGAATGATTTCACACCTCCTCTTTAAGTAACACGCCCAAGAAACGCTTGATCAGAGACCGTTTCTTTTTTGAAATAAATAATTTCAAAATATCCACAAAAATGTCACTAAACAACGGAAAAAGACAGCATGTGAAAATCCCGCGGCGCTAAAAGTGCGGAAGCTGAACAGTATTTCAAAGTTTCCGTCTTCTGACTGATGTTGGGTGGGCGTGTATGAGCAGGCTGAGTCTTAAAAATCCACAAAAGATTACAAGAAAGTTTGTTTTTAGTACAAACACAGGCCCCACACAGAGAGCAGCGGGGAAAAAGGTTAGCCAGAGATGCAGCTGACAGATAGGGAAGAGGACAAGCACGTCGAGCCTCAGAAGAGAAACTTTTGAGCGGCTGTTAATAACGTAAGAGTCAGAGACCAGCCAGAGACAAAGACCTGGTCCCTGGAGCAGCGAGCGGACTTACTGACACTCCTGCAGACAGCCATGCAGTACTCCTCTGACTCAAAGTTATTCCTGTTGCCTCCGCAGCCGCCGTAGATAAACTGAGCACAGCGGCCCTCCTGGCGGTCAAAGTACCAGCGGGGCAGCATGGCCCGGCAAGGACCGGTCTCAGCATTGGACCAGCACACATCTTAGAGGACACATACACACACTCCTTAGATCAGGTATCTTTGCAGTAACTTCTTCTCACCTGTAAAATAAGCCTATTAAGATTCAAGGACAACCTCTGCAGCAGCAAGTTTGAGCATTAATAACGGCTGGGATTGAATTCCGGACCAAATTAGCACCGAACTGGAGAAAAACAAAGCCGCTGCATAATGGAAAGTCGCCAATGACGCTGTAGCTAGTTACCAAAACACAGCGAAATGTGCCAAAAGATGAATGAGTATAATCATAAAAATGACAGCAGGAAATTAATGGGTGAAATTCAATTGTGTTTAGCAAAGCATCCATAATGAGAAAAAAACCAAACACATTCAGCGGCGCTAAGCTTGTTCCACGTTCATCTAAATGCAAACTAACCTGTCAGTGCACTGTAACAGTGGCACTCTAATGGCTCTATTTAACATTCCTTAAATGTACTGAGCTTCCGTGGTGATGTTTGGAGACATGTAGGAAATCTCCTCACCCCTGACAAACTCCTCCACAGACTCAGTGGTGGTGGTGGTAGTGGTGGTTGTCATGGCGACGTTAGTCGTGGGCTCGTCATCGCTGTCGTCAAGCGTGTCGATGATGTCATCCTCGTCGTCGTCGCCCTCCTCCTCCTCCTCTTCTTCCTCTTCCTCCGCCACCTCCTCGTCCTCATCCCCGTCTCCGTCCTGGTCGTTATCCAGCACGTCCTCTTCCTCCTGCTCTTCCTCGTCATCTTCCCCGGCCACCTCCTCCTCGTCGTCCTCCTCTACCACAGATGGCCTGGTTTCCTCTTGCTGCTCCGCTGGCTCAGGCTCCCGTACCATACTGGGAGAGGAAGAGGAAGGGAGAGGGGGAGAAGGAGAGGGATGATTAGGGAGAGGGAGGGGCAGAGACATATGGAGGGAGTATGAGTGAGGGGAGAGGAAGAGGGATGATGAAATGAGGGATGAAGGAGAACAGAACAAATTACACACAGCCGCTGTTTTACTTTGAAGGAGAGAAATTTTATCCTGCCGTTAAAAATGAATGTGACAGTAACTGTGATCAACTCAGCTCTGATGTAGTAGTCTGCCGCCGCCTTGTCCTCATTTATCTGTGTGTGTGCGTGTGCGTTGTGTACCTGTTGTCAGAGTAGTCGGCCTCCGCTCCACCCCACCACACATCGGAATCGTCGCTATCCAGCTCAGCGCTGTCAGTGTCACGCTCTGCCTCTGTGGGGCAGCACACAAACTCCACCCCGCGGAAACGGTCGATGCCACATGGCAACAGCATCCCGTAGTCATGGAGATTCATGGTGCGGTCCGCGCAGGACTGAAGACATACGAAGGATCAAAATGTAGACAGTTACTGAACTTATTTCTCTGTGGCAAGGATTTTTTACTTCTGTTTCATCTTGAAGTCTGCGGACTGCTCCACTGGCAATGCTTGTTTGATTATTACCTCTCAGTGTTCATGCACCAGTGTCCTTGGACATATATTGAACATACAGTATCACAAACGCAGTGCTACTGATGTTAAGAGTGTGCGCGCTCACCTCTTTGGCGACAGTGTGCCAATGCAGGTGGCTCTCACACTGGTCCATGCGCTCCTGATGCAGGAACTTACACTTGTCGGGAACCAAGAGGGCGTCACTCACAAACTCTCCCACTGCAGCACAAACACAACGTCCAGATTAAGACACACGGAACAGTCAAGTCCATTCGGTGGACCTCCTTGGTTGCTATGGTAACTTTTGTAGCAACTGCATCTTTTCAGCTTTTATTCCTACGGCTCCCCAGCAGGACTCACCCAAGCAGCGGTAGGGCACCACGATGTGCATGTGACTGCGACACGGCTTGCGGCCCTTCTTGCACCAGTTCTGAATGCTGACTGGCTGGTTGGCCTCCACCACGTTGGTAATCTGGAGCTCAGGATACACCTAAACACAGGGAATAACAAATTAGAAAAGTAGCGGCGAATATGTCTGCTCCTACTGTGTCCATTTGATGATGTCACTCCTCTCCTGCTCCTGTTTTGCACATTTCAACTACTGGCCACCAGCCATCCTATTTCTCAAGTGTTTCTGCCTCCCAAACCTCTCCTCTTCTGATGGGGAGGACCCTCGCCATCAGCTTCTGTTTATCCTCTACGAGGTATGCTAAGCTGCTCATCCACGACCATTCATGGTGGTAAGCTAACTAGCAGTCAGCTGTGGCTCCTTGATGCACACAAAGAAGTGTATCCATCTTCTTGTTGGCTCTGGGGAGGACGGCGATCAAGGGACTGTCACCTGAGCAGGGCTCTCTCACTTGTGGCCCTTGACCCTGATCCGGTCTTGCCCCTGAGACAGTGTTCAAAAGCATCAAGCAACACAGGTCCACGTGCAGGTTTTCCAGCTCCCTCTTATATGCAGGGTTGCACATGATTTTGTTACTGCAGTGCTTCCTTGCTTGGCAGACTGCTGTTCACCTCCACGCTCCTCTCAGCCGTGCATGACATCTGGCTCTGCCATCGCTCTTCAAAGAACTCTCCCCGTGTTCTTTTTCATAACACTACCACCTCACATTGCTCTTCCCCGCTGAGGGAAAGAAAGAAGGAAAAAAAAAAGAAAAAAAATCGACACAACCAAACTCACTCCTTGTTGCTCTGAAACAGATTCTTTTTTATTGGTTATCGCTGGATTCGTCATCCTTCCTTTGAGCGCCCCCCCCCCACACAAGCTTTTTTTGTTGTTGTTGGTGAAATCTCATTATGCGTCGCTTCTCTTATCAGACGAACTCCTCGTATCATTTCTTTCTCACTCTGCTGGAACATCCCCCGAAGACATCTATGCGGTCTGGTGGTTGAGCAGTTTGGATCCATTTATAAGCATCGTGCAGAAGCATGTGGTCGACCAGAGAGGTTTAAGAGTTTGGTCTGGTTTTCTCTGCCTAATTATCAGCCACCTGCCACCTTTAAAACTTAAGCAGCTTGTTTCCTGAGCTGAGTTTTGACACTCTGTCATACGGCCAAATTGGGAGATTTTGGTGAATTGGAAAAAAAGAAAAAAAGACAAAAAAGAAACACGCTCGCAGCTTCAACACATGACAGGCTTATCGGTGCTCTTATTTTACCATTATACCGGCAACAGGAAATACCCCAGAATACCCCGAAGACTTTGAGGGTAGTGAAAAAGCAGCGTTTTTCCTGGCTGAGGGCACACCGCGCATGCGGATGCACTTGATTTCAGCAAAGTAGCTGCTCAATCAGTGGAATTACCTCCTAAGGGCGCGCAAATGATCCACAAATGTAACGAGAAATAAATAAATAAACTGTCCGAACGATAAAAAAAATCATCCTCCAAGGGTTATTGCTCACTCAGAATTACAGAAACTCTTGGTAACTGCAGTTTACATGTTCAATATATTTCTAGCCACTGAATGATCGTGAACACGACTCCTCTAACAGCCACTGAAAACAATATAGGAAAATCTGATCTTCCACGCTCTCCTGACATTCAGCATCAATAGCCCCCACCCACCCACCTTATTTACACCACATCAGGCTGATATTATTTACTACGATCCAAACAATCCTATCGTCTTTAAAGGGTAGATCGATGTGATTGTGTAAGATGGCGTCTAACTGATTCCATGGGGAAATAAAAAGAGGGCCGACAGTTTACCTCCTGGCAGTACTGCAGGATGCCCTCCTTGGTGTCGATGCAGCTCTTGGTGCCCGAGGGGTCCGGCTCCCACTTGCTGCTCTGCACGTTGATGTGCATGTTGAGTTTACCGCAAAACATGGCCACCTGGGGCTCTGCCAACAGACCCATAGAGACGTCTGTAGGCACCTAGAGGGAAGGGCGAGAGAGATTTAATGAGATGTAGCACTCCTACTCGAGTACTTTCACTGAAAAATGCAAGATGGATGCAATTAAATTTTATTAGTTAGATAGAAGGAGGGGGGCAGAAGAGGAGATTAGATGAAAAGTAAGATGAGGGGAGCAGGAGAGGGAAGAGGGAGAAAAGCACCCGAGATAGAAAGCCAAAGACATTTCCTTCTTTCCACTTTCATCTCCGTTTTTATGTCTGACATCTTTGTCGCTATAATTAATCTCTCAACCGTGGCGGTGATCGAATGTGGCTCGATGCCACAGTCTGGGTGTATTTCGGGGTTTTCCCCAATGTGGGGGGGAAGAAAGAAAGTAGAAAACAAACAGCGTTGAACATATTGAATCAATCGCTGTGGAGGAAGATATTGCCTGAAACAAGAGGCCTGGAGCAACGCCGTCTATGATGTCCTCCCACTGAACTGCCCTGTGCTATACCATTTATGGTCATGGTGTACATCTCCATGCAGGCCTGTTCACCTTCTTCCAGGGCAGCATTGAGGTTTACATAACCTCTCTGATTCATCCCTCTTGTTCGTGCAGCACAAAAGCAGGTTAGTTAGAAGCGGGGGGAGTGTGTGTGCCAGCCAACAACGCTGAGACTGCTGCTGGCATGAATTTATTAATTTTTTTGTTCATTTAAGCTCCCGTGTGTTGATTTGCGTGTCTTTATATGTGGATGTTAGTGCGGTCTGCCTGCATAAGGAGGTTTTGTGCTGAAGTTCCCTCAGGAGAGGAGGTGCAGACAAACAACTGACTGTCTGCATTGTACTGGCAAATGAGCTCCTACAAAATGAGAGGGAATAGTGTGGTGGGGGGTGGGGGGCTAAGTGAAGGAGACAGAGGGAGGGAGGAGAGGGACCACTGCCATTGTGTGCCCCCTAATCTTGTTAATGGTTTTGAAGGCCCTGGCAGGCAAACAAATGTTGTTTTATGAGATGAATGGCTTTTTTCCTTCTTGCTTGAGACAGATTCTCCCCAGGCAGACAGCGGCATTAAGTCCCTCCTTCCACTATGACGATGGCTGAAACTGAGATCTTTGGATCAGTTTAGTCGGAGTGTATCTGCTGTCCTGGCGGGGAGATCAACTTAATCAGATTTCATTATATTACATTTACACACTTGGACTAGCAGAGACTGAGAACAGACTGTGGAGTTCCTCCTCTATTTTCACCTGCTCTCGTCTGGAGCGACCAAGCATGCCAAGTACACACACACACGAAGTGAGAGCAAACACCGTCAACACCTGCACAATGTAACACAATCACACGCCGTTATCGCGTAGCAGAAAACCCTGTGACGACAGTGAAATCAGACGTGGCATTTGTGCGTCGTTAAGCTGGTGGAGGGAGTTGGAGAACATCCTCCACTCATCTGGCCACTAGACATGATGCTGCGTATTAGTCAGTCATGGTTACGCTTTCACGTTCGCTCTGGATTTGTCTGTACAGACACATTTGTGTGATTGTCTGATGCTTACTGAGCAGACAGAAAGAGCAAGTAATTTAAGGTTTAAAGCTGCTAATGGGTTTGATACTATCTCACACGACAAGAATCTCTAAAACGTGTTGTGAAATATATTAACTTATTATATTTCCCCCGCAGGCGGAGTCTTGTATCCTGCATCACGCAGGGAGTCTTGCGTCTAATGTGCATTCTTTTTAATCTTTGCCTCAGCAGCGGAAGACATCATGCCTAATTGTGACTTCAAATAAAAAGAATTTTGTGTGCCTGTGTGTGTGTGTGAGAGAGAGAGAGAGAGATCATTTTAGCGCGGGTGCTATTCCTCTCTACAGAGCTTCAAACAGAAATTTGTAAAATCACATTTCCTGGAACACATACACTCATATTTAGATGGACTACAGATACACTTCCAATAACACAGTACTCTCACATAAATTTTGTATACAGCCATGTATGTTTAGCATGAAGCTAATAGCCCCCCCGAGGTCAACAACTACAAACACCAACAAAACTGTCCAATACAGTCTGTTCACAAACTCTCAAGTGCTTCGTCTGGTATTGTCCGGTTCAACGCTGTTCTGTGCTACTGTGATCAAGCAAAAGAAATTGAGGCTACAGTTAAAACTTAAAAGTGAGTATGGTTTAATGAGCACACCGCTGAATGAAGAGGACATGGATTACACCGGCTGATGTGCTTAAGAGTTTGTACACTGGAGGTTTGATGCTGTTTGTAGTTGGTGGCTAAGGATCACCATTAGCTTGCAGCTAAATATACGCGGCTGGCTCTCCCTGCGTTCTCACAACAAACAGCTTCATAAACACCCATTAGTGAGTACCTGAATGATAAAATAAGACTTTTTGGGTGAAGTATCGCCCTAAAATCACACTTAACATATCAATGATCTACGCTAGCACTGAAGCAAAAGATCCATCTACTGAAGGTTTACGTCATCTCTGAGCTACAGTGATGGAAACATTTGTGGCTCTCGCCATTGATAAGCAAAACTCACAGGGTTTCTGCTGATTTTGCAACGAAGGAAGCAACTGTTAAGGACGTAAGAGCCGACCAGGTTACACTTCCACGGGTCAAATATGCAGCTCACTAAGTTCACAGCCTTCACGGGCCCACATGACGAGCTGCAAGCTGTAGTATCACGGAAATCAGTTAATCCCTTCCACACGCACAAAGTCAAGGGTGTCAAATCCCCTGCTGCCCCCACCCAACCCTCCTCAGCTCCAACACATGGCAACTTAACACTGGTGACTATCAGTCTTGACACGGAGCCATCTGCACCACACCGGGTTATTTAGGGGTCTTGATTCAGTCACCACCATCTGGGAGTGAGCAGTGCTGACGGCCATGGATCAAATCCCATCCTGCTCATTAATAGTGAAATCCAGAGCTGAAAGTTTGCAAATAATCTTTAAAAAGTCATTTGGGTGTGTGCTATCTTTTAATTAACTCACTTTCTGGGTGCCCAGTTTCATTCTGACCTTATCTGCCCAGCCTCTGGCCTCTCCTCGTCCCTTAATGGAACAGATAACCCAACTTCCTCTCTGCTTCAGGCACAGGTAGGCGAATCTGTACCGACTGCTCGCTGACATTCAAATTCTTTGTGTCATCCTCTTTTGGATGGCAAATCATATCCTTGCCAAAAGCTCGGCCTCTCAGCCTATCTGCCACTCTGTTGGAGGAGGAGGAAGCAGAGGAGGAGGAGGGGGCAGCCAAGCCTTCGCCGCAAGCTTATAAATCAGAGTCCCAGGACGATGGTGAAGGCAGGAGCGAGAGGAGGAGGAGGAGGAGAGGAAGAACAATAATCACAATGGCGGAAGACTGGGAAGAGATTGGAGAACAGATGAATCGGACAATAAGCCTTCAGGCTCAAGCAGAAGGTCAAGCACTCTGTGACAGAAAGGATGTGAGGATGGAGGGCTGAAGACAGAGAGGGAGGCTGAGGAAAATTAGGAAAGGCTCAACTGCGAAAAGAAGATAAATCCCCCGTGTCAGAGGGAAGTAGTTTAGAGGAAAAGGATGTTTCTGTCTTCTGTCTGTACACTTCAATGCTGGGTAGTTAACCTGATGAATTCACATCCAATAGGTGCATTGGCTTACTGGAGACTAAAGATATGAGGCAGTGCGTGCAGTTTCCATTTTACAAATCCTCCTCAAAATAGAAATTACATTTGTTTTTCTGGCTCTACTAGGATATACTCTGGGAGAGCAACAGATGGACTAAAAGAAAGGCAGACTCTCCTTCCCTCTGCGTCTTTATCCTGTTTCAGCTCATCCTGCCAGGCCAGTCATCCTGCAGGGAGGGGAGGGAGCAGTAATCTGGGCACTGAGGATTAGGACAGTGGCCTGGTCAGGAGAAATATCTCCCTTTAGTCTCAATCTGGCATGATAGATATCACCACGACAACAGAGAGTAAGCCATGGCAAAGGAGGCTGACGCCGTAGGAGGCTGACCTCCAGAAGATAGCTCAGTTTAAGTCAGCAGAAAGTCCAGTCACATACTGCTGGGCACGCAACATCTCCCACGGAAACCACAAGTGATGCTACGAGACTTGTGATCCATGATTTTCCAGCGTTCTGCTACATTAGCTGAGATATTACGATTATTTCACAGAAAATGAGGGTGGCCCACCAAAGAGACGCAAACAAGGACAGCTTAATGAAACAAAAAAAGATGACTATTTCGACGTTAACAGGCAGTAGAGTGTCCAAAGGGGCCTGCTGACCCAGATGTGACCACAAAATTACACTGTACAAGTTGTGCAAGCTTAGCATGCGGTATTTAGTTTGGAAACAATGAAACACCACTATAACATGAGGCTGAAATGAAATGTCATTGTGCCCCAGGAGAGTTGGATGAAAGAACATGAAAAGAGAAACCAAAAGTCCCATAATGTAATGCAATAACATACAATTCTGTTGTAGTAAAGCGATTACAGCCAGATTATTTGCTGCTCCAATTTGATAAAGTGGTTTGGTAACCCAAGGAGGTTTTATGACGAGGATGACAATCTCACTGCACCAGCAGTTCACATGGACATGAAGCAACGTGTGTGTGTGTGTGTGTGAGAGAGAGAGAGAGAGAGAGATTGTGTTACATGTTCAAATCACAGTTCCCATCTAAGGCAGGTGACCCACTTCCAATGCTACTGTCTTCCCGACACGTTCAAAGATATGGAATAATGGTTATATACAACTAAATTCTTGTCTTTGGCTTTGCCATCAGTAGAGGTGGTGTCAAGTGACAGAAATTCATTCAGAAAGTACATCAATCATTCCAGTTCTCGTTCTCCAGTGTGAAAATAAACCGAAATTTTTAACTATTTTTTGGAAGAAATACTAAATCTACCTGGCAAGTTTAAAAAAAAAAAAAAAAAACTGAAAATATTACAATTCAGGGAACCACAATGTTGGACTAGCCAGCTAAAGCTACCGCTGGCTAGCTTACCCTACTATTCACTAGCTTATTTTACCACTTGCGAGACTATGCTACGGCACAGAGGTGCTATAACTCTTGATTTAATAGCCGCAACGTCGCCTTACAAAATCACCAAACTCATAAATTAAAGACTATGGCTGTAGTAAAACCATCGCTCAGACAGAGTACTTTCTGAAGTGCTACTTGAGTCTGTGGGGCTGTAGTCTACTTCCTTGGTTTTCAGTCACGCCACCAGTAGATGAATCAACCTGCAGTTTATGGCCCTGTTGTAAATGGCTTTCCCTTTTAGATATAACATACTTGTGCCATTCTCTTACCATCCCTTCCTATCTCTCATTATAAATAACATGGGTAAAAGTTGAAATCTTGATTTACCGCCCAGCCCGGTACGGAGACTTTCAGCACATTTGACTTTCTCGTCGACCTATGCACCTGCTTCTACCTAAATTGCCCTCCAGTCTCTTCCCAAAGTCTTTGTGAAAATATTTACATGTTTGCGTTGCTACATTCAGACGTGATCAGCAGCACTATGATGCATATAATTTATTGGGGTTGCAAGAGAAAGAAATATTGCATCATGTACATAAAAACTGCAGATAAATCTTTAGACATAAAAACACACGCCGAGTCTTCTCACGCTGAGGAACATGATAATGTATTCCTGGGCACGCTACACACACAATGTTTGAAGTGTCCCCGTGGGTGCTGCTCCTGCGGTGCTATTAATTGTACAGTCTTATCTGAGTGACCCAGGCCTGCCATAGGGAGTTGGGCGGAGGTGGTGGAGGGGTGGGCGGGTTTTGGATCAGCTCTCGTCCCGAGGGGGCACTCCCTGGAGAGTAAGATGTGTCGCAGGAGCCATATACACGCGCGCGCTCTCTCGCTCTCTCTCTCTCTCTCTCTCCATCTGGCACACTTTAGCAGACATTCTTGTCTACACCCAACAGGATGGGAAGCGCAGGTCAACCGGAGAGACTTACTGATGGTCGACAACGGCTCAGGAAGAAAAGACAACCATGCAAACTTTTACCCTCCATAACCCTGATCGGTTACGCCATTTGGACTTTCCCTCTACAAGTCCATCCATCAAATGCTGTGAGCTGCTTACGAGATGCATCAATGTGGGAATTTGTGAACTGTGATGCCACTTGTGTCCAACATATGGGTGCAGCCATACAAACACACTAATCACCTTGGCAAGCCTGCTCGAATGTTACTTAAAACCACCTTCTCATCTTTGCCTGCACAGAACGTGTGTGTGTGTGTGTGTGTGTGCTACCCCACTCTGGCGTGTGTAATTCTATCTGATGTTTTACTGATTACAGGGGCAGCCGAACCCCCTCCCGTAACACTCCCCGCCGGATCCAGCTCGCTCATAGAGCAGATGGAGAAGCAGACAGAAGGAATCCATCCACAAATTAAATTAAAAAAACATAGACAAAAACAAATAACAGAAGGAATTCTGGCTGATCTGATTTATTTAGGTTTAAAAAGACGTGTGCACGCAATTAAGTGTGCTTGTTTACGTTGAGGATTTACCTTCTACCAAAGACCACCACAGCTTTGTTTTCAGCTCTCTCCAGCAGTCCTCATTTAAAAAGTTTTCATTAAGTCTGTGGGGATCGTTTAAGTTTGTTTGAAGAATAATCTTCATTTATAGCCAATGTGATTAAGCTTATCTCGGGGAGGGGGGGGGGGGGGGTCCTGTGGAATTAGCATCTCAGACCAATCTGTGTGAAATCTGATTAGTAGCGTGTAAGAAAAACCGGTCTAACTCTTAATTTGTCTGGATGTGATGGAGGGACTCCTAGTTCCCTGAGTTATAATCGCCATGGTTACGCAGCTTGCTCTCAAACCTGGGGGACTGCTGCTCATAACCCCTCTCGGTCTTCATTGCTGTGGCAACCAGAGGCTACCATTATCCCTGTCACCTGGGAGCGGGAATGTCATCATCAGGTCGGTGTGCGTGTATGTAACCAAAGCAAAGCTGCAGTTGTTTGTTTCCATAAAATGAACGGTGCCTGATCCGAGTCACCAGGAAGTTGAGTGCCGATTATGGTGCTCTGATTGCCTGCACGCACGCACACACACGCGCGCGCGCGCATGCACACACTCGCACTGAACCCACCATGAACTGTGGCTACTCAGATCAGAAATCACACACTCAACAATTGTTCCTAAAAAAGAAGCTGCTACTCAAAGAGTTGTTTTTGCCTTTTTGCATCTGTATCTTTTGTCTTTAATCTGCAGCGCGTTGAATTCCAAAACTTATTTATTTTCTTTATCCGTAGGAAGAAACATGTTAGGAAATGTAACTGTCAAAACTGTTTTGCGACAAACATTCATCATCTACTTTTAACTCAAGACATTCCATTTTCCAATTGAAAAATTAAGTGGCATGTTTTTTTTCCGACAGAGCATGAAACATGACGTATTTTTCTAAACAATAGCATCCCTGTACACACACACACACACACCCTTTTCTTGTCAAGTGCACAATCACAGGAAGACCACCTCTGTAGTGGACACTCAAGAACCAGAAATACCAGTCCTCTTCCTGACACTGAAGCTCAATTGCAACCGCCCATTTTAAACTGTGTTCAGTATCTCACTAAAAGAGCTAGAATGTGTGTGTGTGTGTGTGTGTGGATCTCAAGAGGTGACACAGCAATTCCGAAAAAAGCTCAGATGAGAAACCATTCTGGAGGAGAATTTAAAAAAAAAAAAAAGATGGTAAAAGCAGCAAGAAAAATGGAGGGATGGGTGAGACGAACGCCAGAAATAACACACACGGGCCTAATTATAGTCCAAGTGTCAGGCAACCGGGGGAGACGACGGCGCTATGGCCACCCTGAACACCCAAGACAGCATGGAGGGCGAAATGAGAGAAAGAGGGTGATGAGATCAATTAGGGAGGGATACAACCTTCAAAAACAAGCGCCCCTCGTGGGTATATTGCTGTGTTAGTCTTGAGTGTGTCTGGATGGAGGGAGTACACACATCATCATTACGGAGCAACTTTCACTAAAGATTCGCCCGTCTTCAGATTAATGAGTCAGCAATTGCTGCAGGAATCAAAGATGGGGGGGGGGGCAGCTTTAGCGTCTATCCATGTAGCGGGAAATAAAAGGTTGGGGGCTCTGCAGGAGAAATATAGCAACAACAACAAAAAAAAAAGGAGGTCCACGCTTTGGATTTGTCACAGCCAAATGAAACGCATGTTACACTGAGTAAATACTTCTTTTAACAGCAGCAGACTACTTCCAATACTGCTGTTATTTTCAGTTCTTTCTGCACTTCTGAAGGGTTTTTGGATGAGAATATCAGCAATGCCTGGTGTGTGCAGCAGCTAGTCAGGTGTATACTGATGTGCGTTTTCAAATAATGCATTAGAGGACTTTGGCTGAAACGGCAGGACAAAAACAACACAAAGAAACGCCCAAATGCTCGAGGTGGATTTTGTATTTTTTTGAAAAGGAGTAACTGCAAAACTGTAGATGGGAACTAGACATGCACAATATTATCAACAATATTATCGCCGCATCCTCGTTTCCTCGTTTTAAATATATGGGTATGACGGCTGCTACTGCTACCAGCCTCAAGCCACTCCATCTTAGCTCATCATCTGTCGTGTAGGGAACAATGGAGCAAATCCAGCTGAGACATCTGCTGTGAGCACAGGTGTTTCCACGAAGCCACGGGTCTGGTGCCAACACGCGCGTGAATCTGCTGCTGTTCGACAACCGATGTGCGCCGTAACTGTGCAGGAGACGGCTCTGAGTGTCACTTACAGCCACTGACCCAGAGGATGTGTGACCAAACTCATGATTAAAACCTGATTGTATTGGCCTTGATGCGATTATCACACTCGTCGGTCATGTTTCAATGTGAAGGTCACGCACAAACACAGGCTGGCAGCCTTGACTGTGACACACGGCTCGAGTGATGGAGCTTCTACTCGGTACTCGCAGCAGTACTGACACCTCGACATGCTTCAGACGCGTGTGGCTTCTCGACACATCAGGTATTTCTCCACTTATTCTTCCCATTGTGTGGCTGCTTACTCAGCAGCGGCGGCGGGATGAAGAGGGCCTCCTACACCGGTGGAAGTGACAGCTCAGCAGTGATGAACGACGCTGTCTCCTGGTAGATTCACGCTAATGTAACGAGCGGAGGACTGTCATGTACTACATGTGTGCTGTGACGTATGAGAGCGCATTATGAGACACCGATGTACCACTCTCAGTACACCTGACCACCGCAGCACCTTACGATTAGAAATAAACATTTCAGAAGAAAATGTGTGACACTTTGCCATCAGTATCTTAATATAACATCAGCGGATATCGATCTTTTTTTTTTAATAAATCAGTATCAGTTTGGTAATGGCTGATATTTTTTCAAATAGGTCCAGTTTTGCTCAAAGTCTTTGACCATCATCGGTCACGTATGATGATACAATGCAGTAGATATATAAATTAAGTGGTTCTCCAAATATTTTGGAAATAAAAAATTATCCTCAGCCTTTTTTCAGCAGGTACGGATGATACGTACCTATTTTACTACTGACAATTCCTGGAAATATGGTCTGGCATCATGCATCCCCGGTAAAGTCGGCTATCATCTTCCTCCATCCTTCATCTCAACCAGAAGGTTCTCAGCAGCCAGCGACAGCTGATGTTCTCAAACGTACTCGGATGTTCCTGGTCAGATCTAATCGAGCCTTCTGGAGTTTATCGGCTTGCACGGGCCGTTGAGCTAAACCCTGCTACCCCTGGAATCAGCCCTGCTGGATTCCTGACCTGCCTTTCTTCTAGGGGGGGGTTAACTACAGGTAAGTAGCTCATTTGCTTAACTACCTGGGTTGTCTGAGGTCTCAATGTGTTGGACAGGCAGCTGCAAGCAAATCAGCCCGTTTTCAGGGACCATGACAACAGAAACAACAGTAACAAAAGGTCAGGAATTCTTTTCTCCAGAACAGAGAAAGAGGGGTGGGGTGGGGTGTGGGGGCATTAATTGGAAGAGCTGCAGTGTCATCGTTGTTGTTTACACAACCAAGATGGAGAACATGCCGCGTTCGAGCGAGGACTTTTTTTTCCCCAGCAACTCAGAGGGGATGATGAGGGAGGAGAAAGGCTGCTGTGGTGCGTTGTGAGGAGGACGTCCAGCAGCAGCAGCAGCCCATCACAGCACCTCCCAGGGAAGGACAGGCGCATCGACAGGACCGCGTTTTTTTCCCTTCACTTAAAAAGGAACCGACGTTCGTGGCTTGGTTTTATTTGATCCGGTTACCTTTTTTAAAAACAACATTTCAAACACACACAAACTCTAAAGAACTTGACACCGATTGTTTGACGGATGTTCGTGATGAGAAATAACAGATTCACCTCGTTCAGTTGAACCCTTCATTTCCTCGATTTTGACTTCCCTCCCAGAAGTAATTAGGGAAAAAAAAAAAGAGGTTCTTAAATGGAAGATACAACACACCGCAGCTCAGTTTGACCCAGACCACCTTTCAAGGTCAGACTCAGCCAGACCGACCACGTCCAGCAGTTTATGTTCTCGCAGCGGGTCTATATTGCCTCACGGTGTGACGCCGTGGTCTCCATGGAGACGGCTCTGTTTATGCTGCGACGGAGCATCCCCGTGTGCGTCCATGCACCTGTCATACCCGCTTCTAAGTACATTTGGAGCAAACTGTTTAAAAAAAAAAAAGGTTTGGCTCAAGAGAAGACGTGAAAAGCTTTTTATAACGCGCTTTAAAAAAAAAAAGTTAATTCACGATGTGTTGATTTGATTATCAATTGATTCAAAATATTTTCAGCGTTAGAAGACACGACCACAGAAAATGAGGCCTTCAACCACTCAACTGAACAGTCAAGAATCAGGAGAAAATCCTGAGATTACAGAAAGAACTCATCCACTGGCATTAATCTTAATTGACCTGGATTAAATGAAGCCATAAGAAACTCTGACTCAGAGGTTTCATAGCATCTATACACACACACCCACACACACTCTCTCTCTCTCTGACTTTAACATAAACTTTAGACACTCTCCGTGGAGCTTGTCAAAAAAAAAAAAAGTCTGGAAAATGTAAATTACTAGCTGAAAGTTAAAGTGTAGGCGAGGCAGGCGAAAGTGGGTACAATAATAAAAAAAAAAATTTTAAAAAGCGCTGGGTGCCGTTTCTCCTTCAAAGAGGTGAAACTGCAGCGTGAGCAGCAGGGAAGGTGCCAGGCAGAAACACTGGCACTGCCAACAGCCATAATGGTATTAAGGCTCGCTAATAGGGGGGAGAGGCCTGGTCCGCCCCAGGCTCAAAGACTGCAGTGTACACACAAACACTGTGCCTGCGCCTCTACGAGAGCCATTTCCCAAGGATTTTCAGATACACAAAAGGCTGGCATCCAACTCCCACGCTCCGCACGATGGCAGCCTGTTTATAGGGCGGGCCTGTCAGGAAAAGCAGCTTCCCAAGAGCGGTGTGTGTGTGTGTGTGTGTTCGTATGGGTCGGTCATCAAGCCCAAACAAGATAAAAAAACGCACCCTATCTCATGTTACGATTGAGGTTTCAGTCTTGCTTGTTGTTTTTCTAACATTTTAAACGACTTCTCCGGCATCTAATCACTTCTGCCCTCGGGGTTTTACAGGATTCAAAGGCTCGAGTTTGTCTTGAGATGTACGATTACGAACAAAAGCTGGGAGACCGCTTGATGAGCAGCCAAGCTATGCACTGATATACGCTGAAAGATAACCAGGATTAGCACCAAAAAAAAAAAAAAAACAACAGAAGAAAACCTTTGTAATTTTACTATCACATAATTAACGCTTGATTTTATTGCTACAACCAACCACAAACCACAGAAACGACGCGGTTTTCATGTCTCTCACTATGAGGCCACACTGGAAAAAAAGAAAGAAAATCCCATCAGCTGCATTGCTTTGAATTAAAGAGCTGCTAATGTTTTCATTGTGTGTATTTATTTATTTATTTTTTACAAGGAATTCATTAAAAAAATATTTAATACACTTCAACAATGAGAACTAAAGCGTCCATACTTTTATAAATCAACCAAATGGCATTTTATTTAACCCCTGCGTTGTTAAAATGAATGTATTTGATCAAAAAAACGTGCATTTTTGGCATTAAAATAGATGGTTTTTGGAGGGGGGGGGGTGGATGTGTAGTGGCACCCAGCTTGGTTGTGAAGATGCATTGAGTTCAATCGGATTAACAAGACTGGCTGTTTGAATTGAAATTCTCCCATAAAGTAGAAAAACGAGCAGAAATGCAACAATGACCGTGGGAGCTCCAGCCAGCTCGCCGACCCCTCGGTAAATGCTGCAGTGCACCGCCGCCATCTTACTTCTCTATTCGCTCCCATCCGTGTGAAATCCGCTGTCATGTTAGTAATATTTGGCGTTTCCGTGTCTTCACGGGTTAATTTGCTGTGTGTCACTGAGCAATCTGGCGTCAAGCCTTCATCACCGGGGGAAGAATAAGCCATATTGACTTATTTTCCACTCCAAAACACGCCCACTCCCTTAAAAATAGCCCCCGGGATATAGAGAGAGAGAAAGAGAGAGAGAGAGAGAGACAATACGGTTTTCTACAAGAATTCATTTTGTTTAAAATGATTTGTGATGGCCAGAAGAAGGCGGGGAGGGGGGGGGGGGGGGGGACGTTACCAAAAGCGACAGTAAATCGGGGGGCAGATTAATGGTCAAATCTGAGTTTTAACATTTAAAAATGAGATGTTGTGATTTGACAATGAAATAAACATGCGACGAGTGCAGCTTCTCATCATGGCTGACCGACATTATCGCTTAATAGCCGCGATAAATGTTAGCATTGGACAAATGACTTAGCTCGAGAAAAATGCGTTACCTTGCATCGGAATAAGGGTTTTTAATATCGTTTTGTGCTCTTGGTCAAAGGAGCATACGTTAAGGAAATTATGTAAAAAGGGTAAAAAAAAATTGTTTTGTGTTTTAAATATATATTAGTTCGCGTGATAACTTGTCTTTGATTTAGAAAAATCTAGTTTTCCCAATGGATGTCAGCTACATGGATTATCCAGGCACTTCCGGTTGCAGCCTACAACATAAAAGCACAGACAGCCTGGCCGTGTTCTTACTGTCAAAAGTATGAAGTCAACACACTTAACTATAATTTAATTACATTTCCAACGCAATTCTGGGCGTATTCCTTATCGGTTAAAACGCTGAAATTGGCTAACCATTTCCCTTTTAACGCGTTTTTTTTTAAGGCGAATTCCGTTAGCTTCCGGTCTGATTCTAGCTAACCCTAGCTAACTTGCTAACGACAGCAACAATATGGTGGAAACAAGAGTCTCATTTCGGGGGAAAAAAAAGGGAGCATTTTCCTACCTCGGCAGACAGAGTTGACGCCGCTACAGCCAGCAGCAGTAAAGCCACTCGGTCCCCCATGTCGTTTAGCGGACGCAACGCTCCCGGAGGCGTCGTTTCACCGGACGGTTTTAACGGTTCTGCGTGTGTGCGAGAGGCGACTGCGTGTGCTCGGCGCCGGTGACTCCCGTTGTCTGATGGTGGCGAGAGATACCGAGGCTGCACAGCTGCTCGGCGCCTGATCACCTGACCACGGCGGAGGCTGAGCGCGCACGCACACACGCACGCACCCGCTATCGCCCTGGCACACACATTTCCCCCCTTTTTATCTAGCGTGTACACGCTGTTACACACACACACACACACACACACAAACACAAATATACACTTTAAAAACACCAGGTTTTAAAGTTCACATTTAATTTACAATAAAAATAGGAATAATAATCCATCACATATACCGGTGACAAATTAAAGGACAATTCTTGAATAAATTAGTGTTGAAACGGAGCAAAGGAGTGCAAAGGCGAGCTTCACCGGACCTCGACCCAATTTAACATCTATAAAAGTTATTTTTATTATTTCATTTTGTTCTTTTTTTTTAAAGAAAAAAAGAACAAGAAAAATAAAAGCAGGTTTTCCTTTAATTTGTCACCCTGGAGCACAGACAGAACGGTTCAATTCCACTTTAAATCCACTTGGGTTTACGTAACGTGACCCTCAGGTCCACCCTCATGTTCTTTCAAGTACAAAAAGAAAAAAAAAAAAGAAGAAGAAAAAAAGCCAGTTCATTGCAACAACTTTTCAAGTACATATCCGTTTAAAACAACCTTTATCGTCATCCGCCTCAGCTATAAATCAAGTCATAAAAGATCATCCCTTTCCATAGACGGAGTCTAAATTATGTCCTGGAAAGACTTCTTTCCTCCAGTGAAACGAGGTTCTCCCTGACACGCCTACAGAAGTGGTCCTCACCTCCATCAAAGCGGCGCCGTGCCTTTGAAGTGCACAGCCGGGGATGGGTAAAGATATTAGTTATTAGCAGGAAATAAAAGGCTGCCAAGTCTATCCCAACGGCGTCCAACCATTATTTTGTTAAATTATTATTTATTTCCGAGCTGCACTGCCCAGCAGAATAACCTGGCCGGCTTATTATTGCACCAGACCACCCTCGGGCCCCCTTTAGAGACCTGAAGTGCACCGCCATCATCTCCAGGTGTTGGGGAAATAAAGAAAACCAGGCCATGAGGGCATAATTCAGCTGTCCGGCGGATGATCCCTGCAGCACAGTCTCATTTGCGTGTGCACCCGGGGTAAGGAGGAGGGGGCGAGTAGTTGGCCGGCTGAGCTGGGGTGTAAGGCGGAGGGTGCAGGGGGGGCGGGTACATCTCATAGTCATAGGTGTATGGAGGTGGAGGACCTGAGAAAGAGAGAGAGAGAGAGAGAGAGAGAGAGAGAGAGAGAGAGAGAGAGCAGCATTAGCCAGAACATTTATCACTTACATAATTCCAAACTTCACTTGTTTTATGCCCTCATTTTTTATTTTTTTTGGATCGCTTTTATAGAACAACCTCTCCCTCTAGTGGCTAAACTGAGTAATTGCACCTTGACCACCACAGGGAACGGTTTTGCACATCACAATGCATGAATCTTACCAGGGGGGCTTCAATTATTCACTGAAACATCAAAGCAGCAGAAATGACAGGGGGGGGGAGAAAAAAGAGGAATAGATGTCCTGCAAACCGAAAGATTGCATCAGCGAAAATTATTCGAGGTTTGTTTTTTGGGGTTTGTTTTTTTTTTCTTTTTATGATTGCGCAGTGGAAAGCTTTACATCCGACACCGTCGCGATGAAATGACTTCATAAATACTTGATGTCTTAGATTAAAAACAAGGGCTCTCAAAATATAAATCAGCCGCTTGCAGCTTCTTCTACAGTCTCGAGACGGAGAAAATAATTCATGCGGCTCCCGCTCCTGCAGCCACATGCATTCATATTGCATCACATTGTGTGTGTCAGTGTCGTGTTTATGAAACGCGATCACAAGCTGAAGGGAAGAGCAGAGAGTGGCGGTCCAGTGTAGCATGAAGGCGATACACCGAGGAGCATGGAAGGAGGTAAATAAATGATGAGGCCTAGAAAATAAAAATATAAAATCACTTTTTTTTTCTTTTTTTTTTTAAAAGAAAGAAAGAAAAACAACACACTAGGACGTAGAGAGTGTCACTGAAGTCAGGCTTGGATGTGAAGGATGGTTTTATCCTCCCAAAATAAAAACAGGATGAAGTTGGGTAGGGTTTCTACAGCCTTGTTTAAAAAAGTGCTGATCATGCAGAAAGTGCGCAATATGGCTAGTTCTTCTCCTTATTTTATTGTGAAATAAAAACTTTCGGAAAAAGAGGTTTCCTTTTTTTTTTTGGACATCACACTCCATTTCTAAGTTTGACAACTGAGAGTCGCGTACTTTGGTTTGTTGGACTTTAAAATAACCCATCGGACACAGAACGGGGTCCAGACGCCAACGACATCCTCATATTTTTCTTGTGTTTCATGGGAACTCTTTCAGAACTTGGGACGCGCTGGCGTTCCCTTTCTGTCATTAAATGGTTAATTGTTAAAAAGACACTTCTAAAGCGTAAATTTGGAGAGGAAACAAAGAGAGAGGCCACCGAGCGTTGAGAGGGTTAACCTGAGACGGTGGGAATCTTTCGCACTTTAAAAAGACTTTTCATAACTGGTGCTCAAGGCCAAGGTGGATCCAGACCATAATATTCCAGTACTTCTCAGGTTTAGTTCCCCGGGGGAGTGGAGATGAGGTTTCACTGAGCACGCGCGCGCACGTGTGTGTGTGTGTGTGTGTGTGTGTGTGTGTGTGTTGACTCACCCGGGTAGCCCTGTGTTACAGTGTTGATGTATGAGGTGCTGAACACACCCACCCGCGCGCCCCGTCCATTTTTCATGCACATACACACGCACAGGAATAAGGCCGCCACCGCCCCCATCAGGAACACCACGCCAAAGACGATACCGGAGATGGCAGTGCCCCTAGAACACACACACACACACACACATATACACACACACACACAAATAAGTTGCTTCCATGGAGATCGACCGCAGCCGCATCCGATGTAACTCGGCTGTGTGATGCATGCGCGTGTGTTCACTGCAGAGGAGTGTGTGAATTGGCACTAGAAAATAGAACGCCGCTCGTTTACAAGAATTGTTGCGTGGTCACGGTTGGCAGCGTTAGTTAGCGCCGGCGAAATCTGAGAGAATGCTCCAGATAAAGACTATCACACACACACACACACACACACAGACGTCAAAGTTCCAGGACAGCTAGGTGAGAGTGTGAAAGCAGCTGTCCTGAATCAAGGAAGGCAGAGGTCAGAGGTCAGAACCTCCAAAAAAGAGTCTTCTGGCATGTTAAAAGGCAGCTGGTGGAGCGGTTAGAGGATCAAGAACCATGAGAACAGTTAGATGGATGTTCTGAAAGAGAACCGACCAGGACACCGGTCCAGTGAGGTGAAGGATTAACAGTTTTTTCTGGAGTGACCCTCTCGATAAGGACTCTTAGCATTTAAAAAATACGCAATTTGCGACAAATCTTTTGAATTTTTACCGACCGCCAACAAACCAACCAACCCGGACAAAATCTCACTTCACTTCCCTCCTGTAAATAAAAATGGCCTGAAAATGAGCACACAAAAAAAAAGCACTACAAGCTACAGGGACAAGCAAGTAAACAAGAAAATAAGCAACCATTTAAATGTCAAGAAACGTACGTTTTTTACAAGGATGTATTTAAACGTGATCTGAGCTTCAAACGAAAGTGTAAATAAGCCTTTTGCTGAGGACCCCCAGACGACACTCAAGGACTCCCATGGGGTCCTCGGACCTCATGCTGAAAACCCCTGGTCTACCATGCTTCCTTTCATGTCTCCACCACATGCTTCGTCTATCACTGCTTGAAGCGGACGGAAGGTCAAAGGTCAGTTTTTGATAAATTACAGTTGTCGGACAACAAAAGGTAAGTGTGTGTGTGTGTGTGTGTGTGTGTGTGTGTGTGTGTTAAAACTCACGACAGGACGTCTCCTATGTAGGCGTAGTAGGAGCAGCAGAAAGGTGGCGACCCATCACAGCAGTACTCTAGACAGCCTTCACACTGGGCCTTGCTGGCACCTGCAACACCCCCCCCCACACACACACACACACACACACACGCACACGCACACTACGTCAAAGGCTGTGAGGAGCGCTGATGAAGAAGTAAACGAACAGCTCGGGTCACGAGGTTCAAGGTAAACAAGTTCATAAGACTGAAAAACTTGGGAGAGTAAAAGGAGAACGACAACTTTTCCCCGCAGGCTCGTTTAAAAAAAAATACGGAGCCTTTTAGGAGCTAATAGTCAAACACACAACCTCTCAGGAGTGTGTGAGGCTCTTAAACAATCAATACCTGTGGAGCCTCTGGGGGCCACAAGCACGGAGGGGGCCCCCGTATATCAGCTGGACCGCTGTAACTACTTTAAAATGAGGTTTGAATGAGGAAACAACAGTGGGACAAGGGAAGGGAGTTTCTGATGACGCGGAATATAAAACAGTGTTTCCAAACCACTGGGTTGGGGACCAGAGTTGGGCCACGAGAGTCTTTAAAAACGGCACACTTTTTGCGGAGTAAATTTCTTTCAGGGATCTTTTTTTTTTAATAAATCCTGACTGTTACAAGTATAACAGTGCAGTATCCACATCGTGTAGCCAGCACTAACCTCTGACCATGCTGACGCGTGATTGGAGGTTATTTAGCTCTCAAGGTGTTAAAACCGCCCATGAATCACTTTCTCTGTGAGTCTGGTAGACCAGGACACCGTGTAACTGGTTTGTTTGCTCTCAGGCCAAATTAAGCAGATTTAACAGCAAACAAACTGCCATGAACCCAGCAGACGTGACATTTGTAGGATCTATTACACTTTTAATTGTGTGTGTGTGTGTGTGTGTGAGAGAGAGAGAGAGAGAGAGAGAGAGAGAGAGAGAGAGAGATGAATGCTTTTCATTACTCCGCTCTGTGCATATTCAAAAGCATTGTACACACAGCTCTGTGTGTGTGTGTGTGTGTGTGTGTGTGTGTGTGTGTGTGTGTGCGCGCGCGTGTGTGTCAACATACTCCCAGCTTGTTTCAAGTGTGGGTTCATGGAGGTCTTTCACCATCCAGACTTCAAATGAGGGACACAGCAAAGAAAATAAATGCTGTGTGTGTGTGTGTGTGGGTGGGTATGGGTGTGGGTGTGTGTGTGTGGGTGTGTGTCTGCTTTTTCTCAGCAATCACTCAAATGATGTGTGCCTGAAGGAAAATACGTACTCTCACGTGGGAAATAGTATTTTATAGCAGAAAATCCTCATTATTCTCTCGGCTTTTCTGTAGCGACATTCATATTTGATGGATGTTTCTTTCAAAGTAAAAGCCCAAGCAACACGCAACATCCCTGAATAATTACTGGAATATTTCCATGTAAATGCCCGGAGGTCCTGACAGCAGACTTCCGGCGTGCTCCTCCTGGGTGGTCCTCTCAGGTCCTGGCTCCTGTCTCCCCGCAAGGCTGGGAGACAATGGCACGATGTCCCTCACCCCCTACGTACACCCCCACCCCACTCCACCTCTTTACACACTCACCACTTTCTAGCCCCCTCCCTAAACATAAAGAAAAACCCTTTTATGGAACAAATTTGATCCATAATTTTTTTTTCTCTCTAAACAAGCCGCATTAAAAGCAAAACTTCCGGCGAATGACAAAATAAACTAAAACTCTCACCTGTGAAGAAGCAAAACAGCAGCGAGTTTCTTAACCATTTCGTTCCTCCCCCCGCCGGCGCCCTCCTCCTCCTCCTCCTCCAGGGGGTTTCCATGACCCGTCCGTGCGCCCCAACGCTTTCTGATTTCTTCTTAATCAATAACAGAAGAAAACTTGCGGGGAAAAAATGAATGACTGAATAAAAGGAGCTCTACGTCTCTGTGTCGTCACATACTTGGCAGCATCGTTGTCGCCTCTCCTCGGTTTACCTGCTTCTATCCCTCCCCCCCCAAAAAAGTGGAGCTCCGTTTGTTCCTCCACGTGAGAAGTATGAGCGTCTTCTATCCCTCACACACACGCTCTCTCTCTCTCACTCTCTCTCTCTCTCTCTCTCACACACACACACACACACCGCTAAATGCTGAGGGTTTCATTCCCCTCCCATCCTCCGACCCCCTCCCCCGTCCTTCACTAATTTAACCACCCTGTGCAAAGCGAGAAGGCGAGAGAGATGAGAAGGACTTCTGGTGGGCCTTTCCAAAATAAAACTCTTGTTTTGAAAGTCTGTAATGAAGCTCGTCTGCTTCAGTTCAGCACACTGATGTAAAGCCATCTAAATGGTGACATAATGGAACATATTTCTAAAAAAAAAAAAAAAAAAAAAATTTAAATTCACCAATAGAAATATTCCAAAGTTTTTTTTCAAAATAAATTTCCAAAACAAAGATTGTAATTTGCATCATACTAGCAATTTTTTCCAGCCTCTTTTTCTTGCAGTCAGCGCTACTTGTGTGGAACTAAAACTTGCATTAAGCATTTGATTGACATTATTTTCTCATAAGCATTCAGTGAGTATTTGTGCCACGCAAGTATTTTTTTTTGAATATTTCAACTAATTTATCCCGTGATGTCTTTCATGCGTGATATCTGTATCTTAGCTTGCATTCGTATTTCACTGAAGTTGTTTTTTTGAAATTTTTATTTTATTTTATGAAGCCTCTCATCATCAAAATTATTATCATTATTATTATTATTATTATTATTCGTATAACACTTTACACACGGTGGGTTGAAATTGAACAATGCAGAATCTCCTTTTACAATCCCTCATCTATTAACTATTGCTTTCAATTTGTTCAACTCTTTGCTGTATTTTTCGATAAAAAAGAGATATCCTTACTTTCATGGAAGATCTTTTATTTTGAAGGCGTCTAATTTCCTGACTTCTTTTTTTTTTTTTTTTTTTGCCACAGCTGAAGAAAGTGCACGGCTGTGCGCGCTCCCGTTGTCCTGGCTTCACATCATGACCTGTGTCAAGAGGAATCAGAGGACGTCGACTCAAAAAGTTTTCAAATGTTGTTTCAAAGTTCTCTGACAAGGCGATACATCACAAACTGCTCTACCTTCCCCTTTTTAAATGTCAACCATTTTGTTCTGGTGAAAGACACAATAATCTTGTAAAAATCCTCTAAAACATAGACACATCCCCGTTCTTTCCACATTAAAAGGGAATTTTATTTCTGCTTGTGCTTAAATTGATATTTACTACCAAGTTTAGTTTCCAGTTATGGCTTAAAAAGCCATTCCCCCACATTAGCATTAGCACTAGCTTTAGCACTAGCATCAACAATGGAGGGGACTGTACTGAATTAGCAGTACAGCGTGTGTTTCAAACAGCATTCGACATTCCACGCACTTCCCTATTTGATGAAAACATTTCAAAAATACAGTCGGTGTTCGTTTTACTGCTGTAAAACTTTGTCATTCGGTCAAATTATCAGCCAAAAGTGACATTTATCCCGCATTGTCGCGAAAGCGTTTGTATATTTCTGCTTTGACGCTGATTGGTTAGCATGCTAATCAGTGAAGCCACCCACGGGGAAAGTTCACATTTTACCCATCTACGTCCGATTTGATGAAGTTTGCTTTTGGTTCTGATGGATTCAGAATTACGCTCGAAGTTTTTCTACTTTTGCGTGCGCGCGCGCGAGTGTGTGTGTGTGTGTGTGTGTGTTTTGAAGTTCTGACCTGGATTAAATATGCCATAATCTAAACAAACTTTTATGGGCAGCCAAGGGTGGTAAAAGGATGTGGATGATTTAGTTCTTGGAAATGCCACCCACGCTGAGCAGCGCTCGTTCACAATCGCTTCCAGATGTTTCTTTCGAGTCGTAACGCTGTGACCCCCGAGGCAAGAAAAAACAATCAGGTAAATAATTTTTTTTTTTTTTTTTTTTAAATGAGGGGACATGTCACTGACATTTTCCTTCGTTATTCTTTTTGGGTTTTTTTGGGGGGGGGGTTTTTTGGTGTCGGTGTCGTCAGTCCTAAAGTCAGACACGCCATCATGCTACATTATGCTATTATGCATATTACAGAGATGGCCAATCTTCCTAACCATCCCTAATTACGGGGATAATGACCTCCTGTGGCTGCAGTGGGAGCTGACTAGGCAGGAGATCATCATCATCATCATCATCATCATCCTCAGGGCCCGACAGGAAGTGGCACACACACACACACACACTTTAGCGTTTTGGTGACAGTGTTGGAGTCGTTTGTGGTTCAGGACGGTCGGAGGAACGACCGGAGTAGAAGAGCGTCAGCTGGCTCTCTGAAGGTGATTTATCCCTCTGGAAGTGAGGGGAAAAAAAGGACGTATTTATTCCTTTAGCTGTGTTTTTATACGCTCAATATAAGGTTGAACCAGCCTGCTACGTGGAGAACTTCATCATTTAACTCGACGCAGTGACTCGGCAAAAATAATCCTCACTCTGTGGTTAAAAGCAACTTCAAGATGATCCGTTGTGACGGTTTGCTGCGTTCCTCTCAAAGCCCCCAGAAGGAACTGAACAGCTACGCCAGGGGTGCCAGAGGTGAAACTACGCAGGTCGACCCCTAGGAGCGCCTGGTTCGATCTGTCGCTAGTAATGCTATCTTTACAAACTTTAAGCCGTGTTAAATTCCAGTTAAGGCCCGGTTTGGTGTGGGGGTTTTTTTTCGCCACTGGCCGGACTGCCAAGACATTGTGGAGGGACTGGAAAAGGAAAGTGAATGGAAAAATTAAATACTCCCATTAAAATGGACAAAAACGTTCCGATCGCGTGGTGTTAACAGACCATGACGAAGCCTTTTTGGAGCTCAGAAGGTGAAGAAAAAAAAAAAACAACACACAAAAACATTCGAATGGCGCCTGGAGCTCCTCTCACTCACTTGCTGTTCTTTGTCTTTTTGATACGAGCTTTCACATGAGTCCAGAACTGTGTGTGTGTGTGTGTGTGTGTGTGTGTGTGTGTGTGTGTGTGTGTGTGTGTGTGTGTGCGCGTCACAACTTCAAAAAGACCAAGGAGACATCAGCTGCACAAGTCAATGTGGTACTTTATTCATGAACCTAGGACCATATATATATATTTATATATATATATATATATATATATAAACATTGTATAAATACTCTATATATTCTACTTCCTTCTGTGATCTCAATAACAAATAAAAATAATATTAAAAAAAAGCCACATGATTATATATAACAGGCTGTACAAAAATAAATAATGTTTGGATATTCTGTACAAAAGAAAAAACAAAACAAAAGGCACCTTCGCAGAAGGCAGGAGAGACTTACTTATGAAGTAGTAGCAGGAGACAAGTCCCTCTTTAGGTCTCCACACACACACACACACACACACACACACACACACACACACACACACGCACGCAAACTCTTTGGTCTTTGAAGAGAGATATGGCTAAAGCACAAAGTACGACATACCGAGGCCTTAAGAGACAAAAAGGTGTTACAATGTGCCGCTGGCAAAGACAAAATGAAGTGCTACAGGTTTGTGATAAATAAACGTGGACTGGCGACTCTGAACATCGGTCTTCTTTTCCATACCTGATGGGGTGAGTAAGTCGACTATGAGCTATCTATGGTTCTCTATATACTCTGCGATAACCTCCCCAGCCCTCGCGTGTCTGTCCAGCCCAGCTTGGACAAACATCATATACATTTGCGGGCACACGCACGCACGCACACACACACACACACGCACGCACGCACGCACGCACGCACAGGCAAGTATGACACTGGCATTCCTCTCCGTGATGGAGGCGACATGTGCCTCTGCTGTGCTACGAAGCAAGACGGCTACCAGCAGTCTCCACTGCTGCAGCTGGGGGGCAGCACCACTACGGTTCCACGTTTTGACCCCAACACGAGTGGGTAGGAATGTACGGATGCAGTCAGTGTGGAGCCGCTGACACGTGAGGTGACCATGGAGAACTGCAGCATGGGTGTAAACATTCACCTGCCTCTTTAGGTCGGATGTAGGAAAACGGAGGCAGTGAAGATGAGAGTTCTGAATGGTGGGTGTAGAGGAGGAGGTCGGATGGTTGGAGCAGTTCTTAGCAGGCGCCCTGATAGCACAGCTCAAGCAGGGGTCGCGGCCGGTCTTTGGAGTCACAGCTGTCGTGGGTTAGCGTGCGCCCGTCGTGGCCAATGCAGCGCAGCTGGCGTTTGCGGAAGCCTCGGCCGCAGGTCTTGGAGCACAGCGACCATTCTCCGAGAAGCCAGGAGGGGCAAGACTGCGAGGCACAGGACCGTGAGGCCAAGGGGCGCAGCTCCTCAGGGCAATCCTTGGAAGGACGGCCATGGGGGTCCAGGCACACCACCTCTCTCTGCTGTGTTCCTCCTCCACAGGTCTGCGAGCATGGACCCCACTCCCTCAGAGTCCACTCAGCTCCGCCTACCTCTCTGATAGCATTGATGGACTGGCGGCGGCCCCCGCTGTTGTTGCCACCTGAACCGCCATTGCTCGGTCTGGGGGCGAAGTAGCTGTACTTAACCCGGGGCCTTGGGGCCTCCCCTACCGACAGCACCTGGATGATGAGAGGCTCAGGGAGGGGGGCAAAGCTCCGGAGCCTCTCAAGAGTCGCCGAAGACCCGCTGTATCGCAGCAGCGCACCTCGTAGTGCGATGTCTGTCTCCATGGTCATTAGCTTATAATCACCATTTAACAAATAATTTCCGTCTTGACGACGCACTGCCAAGTAGCTGTTGTCATGGCGACCGTTGCCAGGGGCACGTTGCTTAACATCCAGATGGGTGGCACCAGCGGGGATAGTAACCACATCCTGATATCCAGGTCTGGAGCAGAGACGGACAGTTGTTAGACTAAACTGCACATTCTGAACAAACGTGTTTTAAGGTTCCACAGAGGTCTGAAATATTTACCTGGCACGTTCGAGTGCACCCGACACTTTCTTGCAGGTAGAACCATCTCCCCCACACACGCCACATTTATCAAAGCGCTGATTAGAGCCGATTACACGGTCACATCCGGCCTTGACACACTGGCCTTGAACACAAACCGAGGTGGAATCTGGGCTGCAGGGTGTGCCGTCGGCCACCTGGGGGCGACAGAGAGGCGCAGATGGAACTTAAGAGTTATGTCTAGAAAAACTGTTACATAAGAGACTGTGTCAGAAGGTGAACAGTAAAAGTTCTTTCCCCTTCAGTAGCCTGAGGGCCGAGAGAAGTTACAACAGCTGAACCTTCACCTTGCAGGTCTGCACAGGTAACGCGACTAAGACGGTTGCATCAGCATTTCAGTGGCAGCCACGAGCCTCACCTTAGATTTGAGGACAAAGAAATATCCGGTCCCCTTGGCCCGGCACACCAGCTTGCAACGGTCTTTGGGTGAAACTCCAGCGTATTTTGGCACCCACTCGACTCCATCCCCTGAACCCAGAGACACTTGGGCCGACATGTCATTGTGGGCCAGGCACTGCTCTTCACGGAATGAAAGGCCTGAGGAGGAGACGGAGGTGGGTCAGAGTCACTCCTCGTTCATCTGTTTTAAATCATGAGCCTGTGATTAAAGTCTTACCATTGGTATCAGGGCATGTTTCTGTGTTACAGGAGCGGTACTGGATCCTCTTTCCCTCGCAGTACTTGCCCCCATTCTTGGGTAAAGGGCTGTCACACGCACGGAAGGAATACTGCACCCCTCCTCCGCAGGTACGGGAGCAGTCACCCCAGGGACCCCACACTCCCCAGCCGCCATTGACGGGAGTCTGGAAAACAAAGGTGTATAACATTAAAATCTGGACCTGGATCAGAGCCTACTGGTGGACTTAAAGTGGCTCTCTTGTCCTACCTGGTGTTTGGCAGCTTGGCTCTTGGTGAGACACTGTCCTGCTAGGCAGTAGCTTTCATGCCCACATGGCGTCCCATCAGCCCAGGGAGAGTTTTTGGTCTGGCACACCAGCAAACCATTGGACGTGGTCACGGTGCACCACAGAGCTGCGCACGTAGTGCTCAAGTCGGGGCAGTGCAGGGAGTCTTCGCCGAAGGTAAGCCGACACTGATGGTCCGCATCATAGACTGTTCCGGGGAGGGGTTGGGGGAGCGGCTGAGGCTTGACCGGTTTATCCAGCAAGCACTGACCGTGGCCGTTATCGAGGAAGGTGGTGACCATGAGGGCGGAACAGGGGGACCATGGCTGCTGCTGGTCCAGGTTAGACAGGGTAGATGCCATCATGTGGGATCCCCAATGGGCGCCGTTGACCCCAGAGCACAACTGGGCGTCATCATGAGGCATGTTGAAGACGTGACCTGGAGCAAGGACAGGAAGCAACAGGTCGGTCAGCACTGGAATCAGGAGTTAGAATGGTTTTTCTTTTACGTTCTTGTACTTTTTCTTCTTACCAAGTTCATGTGCGACAGTAAACGCCGCCTGTAGCCCGTCGTCCTCAATAATAGAGCAGCTTCTGTCGGGGTCGCACACGGTGCCCACATCCGCCATCCCAAGAGTGTCACAGGAGTGGGCGCCACACAGGTCCTGCATGGGGGGGCAGAAAAAGGATCATCCTCCGGTCTAGTTCTCAATCTTTGAGGTTCTTAACACACTTTTCCCCTCAGCTTACCGTCCTGGTGAAGAGCATGGCGGTGTCGTAGTGCTCAGGATGGCGGTCACTGGGTGGGTTGTGCTGCCGTTGCCACTGGCAGAAGTTGCGGAGGGTCATAGCAGCGTTGGATGACACCTGAGGGCCTCGCTCTTCCTCGTACACCACCAGCAGCTTCACCACCGCCAGGCTGATGGAGTTGTGGATGCTGGGGTGGCGGTAGAGGCGGGATGCAACAGCCATGATGGTTAGGAGGTAAGGTTTGAGACCGGCGCCGTGGAACTCAGCCATGGACTGGTCAGCCACCAGCATGATCTCCAGGTAGCGAGGGGTGGAAACAAAACGTCTGGTCCTCTGGTGGGCTGAGGGAAAGCAGGGGAGAGAGAGAAGGGTGAGACCAGGTTCTTGGGTCATGTGAACACATGTCACCCTTGAGACATTTGTTGGAAAGACTACATCTGGAGGATTCTGCCAGTGTTCAAAGCAGGAGCCACAGAGGCTTCTTTTATTCTGAAGGATAGAGGCTCCAAAGAGAGCTCCGGATGTGTCTGGAGGAGCTGCCGTGACTCAGCGTCACACCACCGACAGCTCCTCCTCCTCGAGGTCCACATTCCTAAAATGACCTTTCCTGGGGGGAAATTATGAGAAAAGGGAGAAAATCCTTTTGGGGGGGGGGGGGATTTCTGCCGGTGCGAGTTGTACCAGGAGGCGAGTGTACACGTCTCAGCGCTGCCGGGCTCTGGCTGGCCCCAACCCCTCCACTCCCCTCCTCCTCGTCTTCCTCTCGGAAAAGAACTCCCCACCACCACCACCACCTCTCTCTCCCCCTCCCTCCTCCCTCCCCTCCCGTCTTCCTCTCTGGTAGTGAGTGAGTGGATGGCGCTGTCAAATTGCGCACGCTGTGCGCTGGCAGCTGTCGGGCCAGCAGCGCATTCATCCTAACTAGAAACACCGGAAGATTTCTGGTGAGCTGGTAAAAGTTCATGTCAGCTTGTGACGTGAGGGGGGGTTTGTGCAGCCTTACCTGTCTGGTCTGGATCAGCCGCTCCGCGCCTGCCCTCTTTCTCCAGATTATTTGGCACCCTCTCCTCGTCCTCGTTAACCCCGCACTTGGAGCTCCCCTCATCAGCCAGAGTTTGCCGACCTCTCCTGCGGATGGTGTGGACATCCTCCTCATCACCCAGGAAATCACTCGAGTTCCGGGGCTGAATAAAATACTCAGCCCCCTGAAAGTAGAATCCACCCCTGAGTCCGTGGCACAGGTTGAGCGCGGCGGCGGAGTGCTCTTCTCCGTTCACCGTGCCTGAGTAGAAGCAACCCGGTTCGTCTCCGGTTTTGGGTTCCCCGGTCGGTTCGGACTCGGCACTCCCCACAATGTGGAAGACGAACCCCGGTGCCAAGAAGGTCTGATCAGGCTCGAGCTGCAAGATCATCTCCTTACCAAATACGTCCAGCTTGTACACCCTCATCTCGGACTCCTTCTCTATCTCTTCAGGGGAGAGAGTCCGCCACGGCTCGGTTCCGCTCGCCGACCGGGCCGCCGGGTCTAATCTGACCGGCACCACGGTGCTCTCCTCCCAGGCGCCCTGCGCTGCGCCGACGCATAAAGCGGCAGTTAAACCAACGGAGACGTAAAGAAACCACATCATATAACTAAAATCCGACAAGTGGAAAGAGAAAACGATAGTAAAGTTGTTTTTTTTTTTTTGCAATGAAGCAAAGGAAGTCCTTCAAAGTTTCCACTATTATCTACACACCGCGAGTCTTTGAATTTCCACAAAACTCTCCCCCAAATTACGCATTAAAAAAAAATCTAAAAAGGGATCAAATCCAGTGCAAAACTCATTTAAAAGTTATGTGCAGCTCAGACTTGTTACACACACACACACAAAAAAAAAAAAATGAAAGAAAAATCAGAAAAGTTCTTTCAGTAAATGAAGCTGGATCTCAGCAGTAAATCCAACAGGTTTCTGTCCAGGCTGGTGTCAGTTTCTCTCTTTAAATTCGTTTGCAGCTTTACTTTTTTTTCCTTCTTCTTCTTCTTCTTCTTCTTCTTAAAAAAATATAAGAATAAATTTCGAGCTCTGCTGACCCGTCTGCTCTCTTCTCTGCTTTTGCCTTGCAGTCAGAACCAACCCGGTCCTCTCCTATTTATGCGCCTGCCCCGGGACCACCCCTTTCCCGAGGGCCCTTTGATGTGAGACGGGCCAAATCCCGTGCGCAACGAAAACGTACCAGCAACCTGGAGCGTTGCCATAATAATCAAGCATAGTGGAGGATGGGGAGCTGTGGGCAGGGTGAAGTTTTCCTCTTCGAACTGTTGTCGTCAGTCACTTCGGGCACATCCGTTATCACTGCGTATCAACGAGGATTCTGATCATATCACGGACGTGGAACGCTCCCACTTCCAAAAGTTTTTTTTTTTTAAATGACATTTATTTATTTATTTTTAGATTTTTAATAACTTTGATGAATCACATATTAAAGCTTTCCAACTGAGAAAGGGTTGACAGTGTGGAGGAGTGATATAGTGGTGCAACTGGTCGGGACTGGTAACCATATCATGCTGGCCGGGGCTCCGGGTGTTACACACACCTCCTCCGTGCCAGGCCGACTGTGGTGCGCTGTGGTCGGGCTCCGCGGCTCTGCTCCCCGGGGAAAGGCAAAGAAGAGGGGCCGCTGAGGTCTTAAGGTGGAACACTTCTTCCATCAGCCTACCTCTGTGGTGACTCGAAGGCAGACGTAGCCCCCGTCCCCCGGCTTCTTCCCCCTCCCACCCGAGCTCTTCTTTGACAGGCAGGACGACTTTACACCGGAGTTTCATCAAAAACACCTCACAGCTGAACTCAAACCCGTTCACATCGGAGAAAAGGGAACTTTTCACACTCAGAATCCCTCCAACCTCTCCCCCCAAACTCCAAACATCCTCAATATTGTTAGAACTATTATATCATACAGAAGCAGCCGATACGTTTAAATTTCGGCTAAAAATCACACTTGAATTACGTGACACGATCGTAAAACTCTCAGTTTTTAATTCCTTAACAACATGGAACCGCAAAGTGTTCAGTCTGTGAGGGGACACGTTTAGGAAGTCCACCTTAAAATCACCAACTCAGTTGCGATACCGCCACCTTCCAGTAAGCGGCAGCAAAGCGTTTAGAGCGATTTCAGGAGGCTTTCTCTGTCACTTAATTGAGCAATCACAAGTTTAGCCGACAGGTGGCGGTGTTGCACGATAAATTAAAGATAAGGAAAGCTGCAAACCTTCAGCCAACGACCGTAAGGGGGCAGTCTTGGATCCAGAATGAGTCTACAGGCTATTAAAGTAGAGGTAGACTTGTTCCCAGTCCGTTATGTGTGGGAGCAACGCATAAAAATAATAAAAATAAGTATTAGAGTACAACTTTGTAAAAAAAAAAAAAACACTATCATAAATGTAAATATATGTGCTTCAACCCAAGGAGATTAGCTGTGCAGCTTTGGTGAAGTCATTCTTCGGCCTTTTATGTTCAATAACTGTGCTATCGCCTGTTTAGTTTTGTTTGTTAAATTTCAGTGAAAAGGCCAGCCAGATTCACTGCGAATGGGAATCATCCATTATCCGATATAAAGAAGAAGAGTGGAGGATCCAATATGGCGTACTGGCAGGTACCGAATGTAATTAATTAGTGATATTGATAAATATTGACACTAATCAGCAACGTGCTTATTTTGTCACATCCCTTGTTTTACTGTGTCAGTTTCACTTGCGTTACATTAACGACACATCTATCGGTGCACAGAACCCATTCACTCTCTGTGGAGTTTATTGTTCTCGTTCTTTTGTCTTACCTTCAGAAATATACTGAGGTGTAGCGGTTCTCAACAGGTGGGTAGGGACCCAAAGGTGGGTCATGGAAGTATATTTCTGTTAAGCAAGGCCTCTTAATTGGATGTTTGGGAGATTCTACTGAGGTTTCATTCCGTACCAGGTCCAGACTGCTCCCTACGGCGGTAGCGCTCTGTCCCACCGCTCCATCAGATCGTTCCGACCCTGGCTGCCACGTTGGAAACAGTGGAACCGAGAGCAGCAAGGTTTTGTTTGAACATGTTGACCATCAAAATAAAAGCACAAATCGGGTTTAAGTGAACTCTGCAAACACTTTGTTGTCACTTAAAGGAATTTTCGATCGACTGTTGTGAACTTAAAAGTTGCTAATTGCAGTTTTGTTTTTTTTCTTCCTTTAGCTGCAGCGTTGAACCTGCAGGGCCACCGTACATGTCGGCTTGTAACCGCAACTTACAACACATGCATTTGAATACAATGAAATAAAAAAATAAAGATTATATATATATATATATATATATATATATATATATATATATATATATATATATATATATATATATATATATATATATATATATATATATATGAGTGAATTGATTTCCCAGCAGAACAAACACCACAGAAACAGAGATATTTAAATATATAGATTTTATGTACATATATTCATGTGGATGACTAGAAAAGAAACACTATATTCTTACAAAGGAATGATTCTGCACAGTCATATTCCTAAGTTAAATAGTAATTTGATACAAAATTACTACAATAAATAATCTCATTGTTTTGTTATTCACACATACCAGTTGTACAAACAATAAATTACAAGCTCAGTGCTGTGTTTCTGTCGTTGAGCGAGAGGGCTTTCCTCATCAGAAGAGTAGATGTGTGTGTGTGTGTGTGTGTGTGTGTGTGTGTAAGTTGGATGGTTCAATGGTGTGTGTGTGTGTAAATGTGCTATATGAGAATATGTGAGTAAATGTAAGTGTGTGAGGGAGGAAGACAGGATATTTAGTGAGTGGTGTGTTGACCATGTGGAAATGTTTAGTCCTGCACAGGTGCATTATGGGAGGGGTTTGCCACATATAACAGGTACCAGGAAGTTATTTTAGGAATATAATCAACTGAGCGTTGTTGGGTTTTTTTTAAAACCAATTTTCGACAAACATAAGCGAGCCTTTCATGTTTTATCTAAAGCAACCTGAGGCGTATTTTCATTCCGAACGGACCCTTGAGGACTTGAAAGCGCCACTTCTCTCCTCTCCTTTCGTCGGCCTCGAGCGTCAAGACTCAGACGAACGCGATCAGAGCTCTTTTGGGTGAACTCATCATTTAAAATCGTCCGTTTTGTGGCATTACCTGACAACATTTACGTGGCAAACACCGCCCACCGGGATAAGAGACTAATTATTTGGACATTTAACGAAACAAAAAAAAGAAGAGAAAAAAAAAAAGAGCATAATTTAATGGGAGGAAAGACAATGAGGAAAGTGTTGAATTGCGAAAGGACGTAAGTGACTGCATCTCTCTTGTTGTGTTTGCGAGTATCCAGGGCGCACGTTGTCATTTCTACCGTTTCCTAAACGGGCAAACAGAACACAGGGGAACCCTCCTTAGCACCAGCATGATGATCGATACAAACCAGAGTGAAGAAGCTTCAAGACACATGGTACATTATGTGCTTTAAACACAGGCCTGGGTGCAGAAATGACGCTAGCGTGTGTGTACCAGCATGCACACAAACACTTTTTAAAAACGACGACGACAACAACAACAACAACAACAACAAAAATAAAACCCTCAAATTTTGTGACTCGTCTCCGTGAAGGAGTGTCGTGGTTGACAAGTCGGTCCTCCGGAGGCCACCTCATGCAGTCGCCTCTGCACTGTTCGGGGTGATTATCAACTGAAGTACAATCAATATTTGTGTCACCAGGAAGAACTTTCTTCCTGAGTTGTTGCAAGTGTTCGGGGTGGGGGGGGGGGACCTGAGCACTCAGACTGAACAAGTCCGGCCGGTTCTGCTCGTTAAGCGTTCGTCCCTTACCGCCGTGCACCGTTCGTTCATCAAACGTCCCCCGTTTATTTGACTCGTCCCCCTGCTGGTTTTGTTCAGTCGTGTTGCTTCCAGGTTACAGATCGCTCAAAACGCCAGGCAAAGAAATCAAAGACACGGTCAATAGCTTCCCATTCGTTTGGGGCTCTTGTCTCGGACACACACACACACACACACACACACACACACACGACCAAAGACGCTTCCAGATCCTCCCAGTGGAAGAATGCATGGAATAACACATAACACACACATGCCATTACAGGAAAACCTCGAGGTTTGAGGCCTGAACTTAAGTTATTGTCACTGATAGACCACGTGGAACGGCATGCAACTCTTTCGCTATGCCAGGGCGACTGTCAAACACTAATCGTCCTGATGTGCTCTGCATTCCTACTTTGATTCCTGAACATTCGTCTGGTGGAAAATCCGGTGCACCCACCACACCACAATCTGTCTCTGAGTGTCTGCGTGACTTGGCGAGGCACCATTCCTCTTTAAGGTCTTCAGTTCATTGGTCCGTAGTCCTACATCCAGCACTCGAGACCTTTATCAGATTTACAGAATTTCACCTCCCCCCTCCCTCCCTCCCTCCCTCCCTCCCTCCCGCCACTTCAACATTTCTTCACAAGACAATGTTTGAAGGCGGAGGGGCGGGCGCCCAGTATGCAGCCCTTGGACAGTTTCCCATCCCGGTCCTTACACTGCACAGTTCTGCTCTGCCAACCAGTGTCGCAAGTCCTGGAGCAGGTCATCCAGGGTCCTGTCACCCACTGAGGCCCTGGTGTCGGGGTGGACGGACCTGGAGCTGTAGGTGGCCCTGAATGCAAGACAGGGGGAGCAGAGGGGGGTGTAGTGGTGCTACTGGTGGTGGTTCTGGTTGTGGATGAGACTGTTATACTGCTCTGAAATTGGGCCAAGCTTACATTGGGGACCAGGGGTGCTGATGGCTGCTGGGGGCCAGTCCGGCGCTGCATGAAGAAGCTGTAACGGACATCCAGGGGCTTCTTCGCGTCTGTTGCTAGGATTTGGACTACCAAAGGCTCCTGGATGGCCCCAGGGCCCATGCTGTGGAGCCACTCATCCCTTTGGCTCCATCCGCTATAGTTGAGCACAGAACCATTCAGGGGGATGATGGTCTCGGAGGTGGAGATCATGAACTTGCCATTCAGGAGGTACTCCCCATTGGGCCTTCGCAGGGCGAGGTAGGCGCTGTAGCGGGTCTGGTCTTTGGCCTTGTGCTGACGAACCTTGATGTGGGTGGAGCCAGCGGGGATCTTCACGACGTCGGTGTAGCCTTTACTGTTGGACAAGAGGAGGAAAACTGACGATCACCGCACGGAAGCATCCGAAGATGAACGCATTCGACACGGTGACATCTCAAATAACGCCGCATCTCAAAATTCACCACGGCAACAATGACCACAACATTACACCCAGACAGAAGTTCCACTTTAAAAGGCCGAGCAAATGAGAGACACGGACAGTGATTCATGCGTCTGGAGTCAATTGAATTGCAGCCTGTTGCTGAAGTGAAGAGGCACTTGTATGGAAAAATATGGTTACTTCCAATTTGTTCTAACTGGATAATTGAAGTGGCGCTCACTTCCAGTTTTTCCTTCCCCCTCGTCAACTTGCACATTCAAATGTCTGCATGACAAAAACTCTTTTCCTCACCTCTTCTTGGTGAAGTTGCCCACGACGCGTATACATCCGGTGCTGTCGCCGCCACATATACCGCACTTGTCGAACTGCAGCTTTGACCCGATGATGCCGTCGCAGCCCGTCCGTACGCATTTCCCCTTCACGCACACCGAGCTGCTGTACGGCCGACACTCAGTCCCATCAATCACCTGCAATCAGACCCATGAAGGTCAGTGGGGGATGTCTCTTTTTTTTAAGTTGACTGCACCCTCCTTGCGTGAGTAGCTCACCCTTTGCGAGAACACCACGTAGTATCCCGTTCCTTTTGCTCTGCAGGTTAGCTTGCACACATCTTTAGGGAGAACTCCTGCGTATTTAGGCACCCATTCCACAAAAGTTTTCACTCCTTTCGGATCCGTCTGGGGGCCGTTGCGTAACTCACATTGCTCCTGACGGAAACTCTTATCTGGGGGGGAAAAGGAGCATTGAGAGAGGTTTGATGTGATGTATTCTGTGTAACTGACAAGCATCGCACACGCCGCCACACTCACTTGACGGTGGACAGGGTGTGACATTGCAGGAGCGATAGATGGCTCGCTTCCCGGTGCAGTAGCGGCCGTTGTTCCGTGGCGGCGGGTTGTTGCACAGGCGTTGAGCAAACTGCACTCCGCCTCCGCACGTTCTGGAGCACGCACCCCAAGGACCCCAGGAGCTCCAGCTGCCGTGGTTGGACGCCTGGGAAATGGAGAAGGAGGAGAGGTTCGGTGGAAGTTGGTGATGTAGTTACAGGGAGAGCCCTCTGGAGAGACTTCTGTGATGTCACGTGGAAAAAGAGATGGAAGTAACTCTCATGTGATAATAAGTACGTAATTAAAATCCCTTCAGCCACTCATGAAGTCGGCCTCACATGCTTCGCCCCGGGAGTTTAATTCCACCAATGAAAGGTAATTATTGTGCCTTTCCAACCAGCCGTCCACGAGTCATCAGTGACAAAATGCCCGCATTAGCGACGTTTAACATTTTATGAGACAATACTGATTTTATAGCGGCGAACCTTGTTTGGAAAAAGCTTTTCAATTTCCGCAGCCGAAACTCTAGATTTATTAAATTGCTTCTTTCCGCAGTAAAAGCGACTTCATGTGGAATCACGCTGCAAGAAATATACGGAGGTTAAAAGATTATGCAGTAAGTGGAAGGATTTAACATTTTGCTCGAAGCGGGAAAGGGATCATCACACAAGAACTTGGGTCGGAGCCGCGTGTACGAGTTCCTCTGCCAAGTAAGACTCAGGGCGCGTCATGTGACAAATAAACACAAGAAAATATGGTTTCCCTCCCTCTCTCTCTCTCTCTCTCACTCACACACACACACACACACATTTCTCTCAGCCAGCCAAGAACATATTTGCACATTTAACTCATTAAGCCTCAATTCAATTTGGCCAAAAAATGAGGTTAAATAGCACAGACGAGCAGTGGCATAAACAAAGCAGATCATCCATTTCATCTTAAGGGCAGCTGCAGTTTATTCCCTTTTTCCAGAAGTTTGGACGCTGTGGAGAAAAAAAAAAAAGATCTGTGCTTAAAATACCAGTTTTTGAACAATAAAAAGGTCTAATTATACAACAGGGTCTATTTTGGATTGCCCTTTTCCAATAATATCTCCTGTTCTACCTCTTACCGAGTAGTGTCTCTTGCGTGTTTTGTCCACACATTTCCCCTGCAGGCAGATGCGTCCCTTCCCGCAGGGCGTTCCCTCCACAGCTGGCAGTTTCTTGGTGAGACACACCATCTGTCCGTGGCGGATGACGGCGCACCAAAGCCGGGAGCATACGTCCATGCCGGGGCAGACGGTGTACTCTGGACCGAATGCCAAGCGACACTGGCGGACGGCGTCGTAGCTCTGGCCCGGGAGTTCCTCGGGGCCCAGGAGGGGAAGGCGAGGTGAGTCTAGGAGACATTCGGCTGGGCCAGGGAAGGAGGAGGGATATGAGCATATGACTTGAATCAGTCAGTGCAAGTGCAGGAGCAAAGTATGACTCATCTGTATTTAGCTGCGCTTTCACTTCTTAAAGAAAGACTGTAAATGGGTCCGCATTAACGGAATAGTTTGGTGCCAAATGTCGACAAAAGCTTGCCCGTGCATGCAATTTGCAGATCAACTAAGTAAAACCTTCAAAAGGACGCAAACGGCTCTCACAACTATTCCAGATGTTTTCTCACACACTCACCGTTGCCGTCGTCGAAGAAGTCGGTGATGGTCGCTGACGTGCAGCGGCTCCAGGGTTTGGACGCGTCGATGGATGTGAGGATGGACGACATTAGGCGCTTGTCGCTGTTGACGCCGAAGCGCTCTTCGCAGAACTTGGAGTCGTCGTGGGACAAACCCAGCAAATGACCTGAGGCGGCGGGATAAAGGAATGTTATGGCTCGAGTTTTTGGAAGACGAGACGGGGAGACTCGCCACGGGTTTCCACATGCAGCAAGAATGAGAAAAGAAAACACGGAGGCAGGTGTTTGACATCAGACAATACCCCGACGATATCAATCAAAGAGAGATGCTCTGACGGACGCGCAAGCCTCGGCGCGTCTGTATTGTTGTTGCTCTGCGTGTGTCCATGCTTACCGATCTCGTGAGCGACGGTAAATGCGGCGTGGAGCCCGTCGTCCTCAATGACGGCGCAGCTCCTCTCCGGGGAGCAGATGGTGCCGACGTCGGCCATTCCCAGGGTGTCGCAGGAGTGGTGGCCACAGAGGTCCTGCACCAAGCAAACACTGTTGATTAGCACCTCATCCAAACTGTCATGGGACGTTTCTTCCCAGAGTTTCACGAGAATCCAGGTTTATCTACTCATGGCGTTCCTCTGTTTGTCTGGGTGATAAAATTCTAGGAATATTTAAAGCTGGAAACATCAACAGGGGGGCGTGGCCTGAGTAGCCCCATAGATGCGAATAATCTTTGATCATGAGATGGAAGAACGCAGTGCACAAGCAAGCCCCATATATTTCTCTTACTGAGACTTTCAGACTCTTTTGCAACAGCAAAATTACCCAAATTCCTCATCTTAACTTCCCATGGAAAGTTTCTGGAAATGTAACAGGAACTTCCCACTGCTTCGCGACCTTAAATATCAGATTATATGAACCATGTCCTAAGTGTCTTTTATTCTCCGACTTTTCTTCATTCGCCAATCTGAAGTAAAACCTTTTTAAAACAGCGTTGAGCTCCTTGAAGGAAAGGTTCCAAAAGAACATCATCTCCCATGATTCAACATAGTTGCAGTCCATTATGTCTTCAACCTGACCTTGATTAGAAAAAGGCCTGTTTTAAATATCCTCCTCCATCTGTGTCTGTCATCGGGTGCCAGAGTATTGATCTTTGTTTTGATTCTCACGCGTCCAAACAGATGAGGCCTCGGGGCTGTCGAGCTTCGCCGGGGTACGCCGAGATCAATCAGTTAATCATACCGTCACATCGCAGCGCACATGGCCCGCGTGCACATGCGGTCGCAGCGCAGCACGCTTAGAATTCAGCGCACAGGCATAAGCATGGAGACAGGCATCTATGCACATGCAAAGAAGAAAAACACACACACACATCCCCATGGAGAAGATGAATCGTCATGTTAAGTGGTGTTGACAGGCCTGCTGGGTCGTGTGTGAGAGGCTCTCAGGGGAGGGTGTTTACCCGCTTTGGGTAGATCGGTTTGGAACAAACTGCCTTGTGTTCTGCATTCAAACACACACACACACACACACACACACACACACACACATATACACAAGTGACTGGGTGGGACCACTTCACGCACACACACATATGCACTCAAATACACAGAGGGAGTGCTTATGTCAATAAATAGTATGAATATAGAGGATGCAGCACATGAGCAGTCACACACACACACACACACACACACACACACACACACACACACACACACACACACACACACACGTTACAGGACGTCTGCTTTTGCCAATTAACAGCAGGATAAATGAGAAGCACAGAAAAGCTCAAAAAACTATAGAAGAAAGTTTGTTTGGAATCAAACAGCAGGAACATATGGAGAAGTTTGCCTTCATATTTGGTGTGTTTCTCTTTCCCTCTTTCCCACACTCTCTCACCCTGACGTCCTTTACATGTCCCCCCCAAGTTCCATTTATTTATTCATTAATCCCCTCCGAGGCTTTGGCGTGAAAGCTGATAGCGTTACAGTGTGACAGGAAACACGTGTGTGTGTGTGTGTGTGTGTGTGATGGAGGGAGGGAGGGAGGGACGTTTGAAAATAAATACTTGTAATAATCAAAAAATCGTATGCCCTTTGCAACTTTCTCATCCTTTCACAGACAAGCGAACGGGTGAGAGTGAGGGGAGGGAAAGAGAAATAAAATAAAGGAAATAGGTTCAGGAATCAGACGCCTGGAGGTGCGTGTGGGGGGGGGGGGGCGGGGGGGGGGTTGGTGTGGATGCCGGATATTAAATAGAAGAAGCGAGAGAACAAGGAGTTACAGAAATATTGGCAGAAATAACAGAGGAACAGGTGGCACGCTCGGTTGTGAAGGTCAGCCGATGATCAGAGCTGTGCGGTACCACTTGTAGTCTGAGCCAAGGCTTGTGTTAAACACACACACACACACACACACACACACGCACGCACACACACTGCGGTGTGATTTTGACAAACGTGTTCATCAGGAGGAAAAACAAACAGCTCGACCTGGATGGGTCACTAATGAGGGGCCAACAGTGACTAACTGGCTGTCAGCTGTTGAGTGATGTGGTGGATTTTCCTCAGGTACAGAACAACCACTGTTATTAGTGACTTGTTTGATACGTGGAGACACCACGTGAGTGCTCCGGGGATGAGATTATTACTGCCAACTATGTCTGTTGGTCGGTCCGACCAGACCAAGTTTCTGGTGGTGGGGGGGGTTGCAGTGAGGCTTGACTAAAAAGACGAAACGTGAAACCCCACTTAGGAGCGGATTCCTTCTTGCCATTGCCTTGATAGCGATACGGGGCACGTGGAGGCGAGTTCAGGTTTTACCCAGATGTGCTCTCAGGTACTGGAATTTAGCACTGATTGATTTATCCTGATTCTGTGGAGGGGTTCAAGTTCAGCGCCCAAAAATACTTGCACTGCACTCCAGTGTTAACATCGGCCCCACAGGGAGTTTTTAGCGACCCGTTTCAGTCCGAAGTTGTTACCCACATGTGAGCAGAACCAGGAAGCATCAGCTCTTGAGATGATAAGACCGATGCAAACCTGCCTCAGGTCAGCACTCCAAGGTAGCGTCTGACCGTGATTGCAAACAGGAGTTTAAAGTCAGCGATCATCAGCATCACAGCGAGAGGAAGGGAGAAGCCTGCCGTGTTCCTAGCAGGCAGACCCATCAACCCTCTGGCCAGTTGTGTATGCTGACAGACCCCCGGGCCAGGGTCAAGGCTTCAGGATCCAAAAGCTGTCTGCAGGCTGTCAACATACACCAGACGAAGTGGAGCACGTGTGAAATATCAGGAACAGTTAAAACAAACAGAGGGGCTAGCTGTGACGGGGGCGAGGGCTGGGAAATGTACACTCCGACGTACGGACGACAAACCAGACGGGAGAAGAGAGGATAAGAGTAGAGATAGAGGACAAGCAGGGAGGAAAGGTGGATTGCTACTTTCCGTGTGATGACGTAACTACTACAAAAGGTGAAAGATATGGGTTTGATTGCTTGTCAAGAAGGCATATGAAGTTAGCACAATGCTATGGCATTTATCAATGTTCAGATGGATGAAAATGAACGCTTATGTTCTACTTTGTGTCAGAAAGAGTTTTAAAAAAAAAAGGTCAGGAGAGCGCAGGTGAGGTGTTCCTTTGCTGAGCATGCAGTCTACATGCAGCCAACACTTGCAGCCAACAGAAATTCACACAGCACACACGCATGACAGCTAGCAGCTAGTTAGCGTGCATCGTAGCATAATTGTAGCCTGTAGTTTGTGGTTTAGCAGCGCCGTGTTAGCGAGGTGTTTACGGCGCGCAATTGGAAGGAGAGACTAACATGGAGTTTAGGTACCCAACTTATACCAATCTGACCTGAGAGCAGTGAAAGTGACCTCTGACTGGGTTGAAAAGGTCAGCCCCTCTGTATCGCCGGCATGGCAAGCACCTGCTAGCAATGTCTATCCAAATATTTGTGCTACTGCTGCGAAAAGAAAATGAAGAAAAATAGAAATAGTAGGGTGAGCACATGTGCATCTCCAGAACTGTGCAGCCCAGCCGGACCACCTTACAGTGGGGCTTTGTCTCCTGTCCAAGCCAACACAACCATGCATAACATTTCATGTCCCCATATACACTAACACTCTCTCAGAACAGCCTGAGTCCCCTCTTTGTGTTTTGTTCTGGTATGTGTGACACTGCGTGACACCAGCACATGGGTCAGCTCACTCTGGGTACAGGGACCAGACCACAAAGACTTCCCTCCAGTACTATGTGCTCTCCTGCTGCACCCCTCCCCACGTGGAAACAATGGAACGGTCTGACTTCACAGTCAAAGTCTTCAATGAGCTTCAGTTCTTGTTCAGCGGACTACAATAATCAGGATCTTCTTCACAGTTGTTGCAAATATACAAACGGGGTCTTTATTTTCATTTTTAGCGACTTGACTTGTGGAATTTTATGCAGACGATCCCAAAAACACTTTTTTTTTTTTTTTTTTATACCTGGCAGACCGAAGCTCCACCATATCCAAAAAAAATCGCCCTCCCTTCCTGAGTTTCCATTTAAGATACATATCGAGTTAAAGCCATGTTACATGTGTCACAACAATACTTCCATTTTCCAGCAGAAAGAAGAAAACACACACACATTAAAAAAATAAAAAAAAAAACCCAACCAAAAACAAACAAACGAAAAAAAAAAAAAACCTAAAATGTATGAGACACCTGAACCAAATAAAGTTATTTCCTGACTGGCGTTTTGTCAGTGGAAACACTCGCCACATGAGTGGACACACAAATTCCAAAGAAGAAGGGCGCACGCAAGAATGTGGCCTTTAATGAAACACAAGCACAGCGCCGCACTATTTCCCCGCCGCCTTCAGATCTGCTTGCCTGCCTGTCATAATTATCAACGAGCAATTTAAGCACTTAAGAGTCACGATAATGGACTTTAATACCCTAAAAGGTCAGGGGTCAAAGTTAAAGTGAGGTGGTGGCTGTTGTCTCCGGCTTACTTAGGTAACGGCCTGAAGGGGAAAGGTCATGCTATGTGCTTGTTCTGCATGCCGGGCAAAATGAGCTGCAATTAAGACTTGTTTGAGGTAAAGAAACGTCACATGTGAGGGTAAATACTAGAGGTTCCGCCACAGGGTTCTCTAGCTTTCGCCCTCGAACGGCGAACTGGAGAGACGTTTATGAGTCATACAAATTGTGACAAGCGAGACCGGTTTATTAGATTAACCTACTGACCTCCTGCCTTGACCACAACAGCTCAGGAGGCAGCAGCTTATTCAGAGGATTCGTTTTTAACATCGGGTTTTGGGTGAAGTCTCCAAAAAAAAAAGAGATTGGCATCACCCTCCTACCAAGAACTACAATTTCACGAAAACACTCGAAGCTTTGATTTAAGACGCCTATGTTGCGTTTGTTTAAGGGCGGTCACTTGGGGTTTGGACCAAACCAGCCAGGTCTGTTGAAGAGGTGCTCCTGAGTCCAGTTTCTGGGGAGGAACCAACAAACTCTGGTCGGTGAAGAGGACTCTAGATTTAACCCGCGTTAAAACAGAACGCGACGAGTTAGCGGGAAAAAAAGTAGAGGAAATACCGCCGACAAAATGACCTCCATCCAAACCCAATGCGGAAAAAAGGCTATTTCTCACAACAAATTCCTCCCACGTTCTCTCTTGATCCACGCTACACCAAGTGTAGCGATACTGGACCACATATGTGTCATAATCCCACCAAAATACAATCATACCACACCAAAAAAGGTGAAAAAAGTCGTCTAAATAAGCACTAGCGCAGAACTTCCTGTAACTAGTGTCCAGCTCCCGCCCCTGACACTCATCTGACCAATAAACAGCGCAGACCGGTGAGAAACCGTGAGAAACCACGTGGTTTCCAGTGACGCATTTTGCTTTACTGCATTTTCCGCTTTGTAGAGAAAGAAATAAAAAAAAATAATAAAAAAAAAACCACACCAACACTCATCAACCGATTCAGACCACAGCAAATATAACGATGGGTGTGACAGCACCTTAAATCAACGGGAGAGCGGACCTTCGCTGCCAGGAGAAGCACAGCCCGGTCAAAGAACGCAGAGAAGTACACAGATTGACATGTTTGATTAAAGGCTCCTGTCCACTTAAGTCCCTGCCCTCTTCCTCGTGAGGTTTATCTGTTTCCGTGCCCACCCCGACGAGCCCAACCACCCACCGCCGCCACAGATGGCACCCTCTTCTGTCTGAGCTTGCCCTCGCAGGTGTAGCAGCAAACAGGCTTAGCGAGAAACCTCAAGGCTGTTAGCTCGCTGGACTCTTTGGCAGCGTGCAACACTCAGGTATGCACCAGGAGCAGCCGTGCCAACGAGTGACGACGCAAAGCTGCGCGGGGAGATCCGAAGTAACCCTCACCACCTCTGCGTAACGCTCGCTTCTTCACCACCCATGACAAGACCTCGCATGACTTGAACGCACCACAATCCAAGGCGAAGCTATCGGACATGTCTACTGGAGTTAACCGCCGTGAAGCCACACCCAGAGAGGTGAAAAATGCATCTGCTGCCGTGGCTTTGGACCAGGGAGGGAGGGAGGGAGGGAAAGGGATGGTGAAAGAAGGGATAAATGAGTGTGGTCTCCATAAACGTAAGGCTGGTGTTTGTTTTTCTGACGGCTCCCAGCTCCAGCTGACAGACGCTGGAAAAGTAACCGGTGGGGAAAATGTGGACTGGAGGGAGAGAGAGAGAGAGAGAGAGAGAGAGAGAGAGAGAGAGAGGATGGGATGTCTACCTAATTAGTGGGAGTTTTAAGGATTTTTCTGCAATGCACCCTGCTGCTCATTTTCAAACATACCCAAGGAGGAATGTGCGTGAACGCGCCTCAGATCACACAGAGGCTGTCAGGGGACCGGGGGGGGGGGGCAGAACAGTCTGCCTAGAAAAACACCAGACACAGGAAATACAGTTTTTATGGCGGTTTTACAGATGCCGAGGTGCGTTTTAGGGCCAAGATTCAGAAGAAGAAAAGAGAAAGTAAAAATCAGAAGGTGAAGGGAAACAACTAGCAGGTTCACAAGCGGTGCACGCGCACCTGACCGGACCGCTCTCCACGCGCTTGAATACTGGGACATAAAACACTCTTCAATAATAATCATAATAATCATACGTCACCGACATTTATTTGTGTATAAGCGTGTCGACAACTTTAAATGTTTTTTTTTAATGTTGTATAAATGCGTGAAGTGCTTCAATTCATACGTGTTTTGTCTTGAGTTCCCAACAAAACAGCCAAACTCCGGTTAGCTAACTGCTAGCTTAGCTGACTAGCGTCAACGGATAAACAAGCCGTGTCGTCACTCCGCCGCCCAGCATCGCACCTGGCCGCGACGCTGCGGTGGGGGCGCCTCGGCAGGGGGGACGAGGGGGAAGAGGATGAGGGGGAGGTTTGTTTACCTGCCTGGTGAAGAGGATGGCGGCGTCGTGGTGGTGCTGGTGGTCGTCGTCCAGCGGGTTTTGCTGGTTCTGCCACTTGCAGAAGCTCTTGAGCGTCGCGGCCGCGTTCTTGGTCACCTCCAGCCCCTTCTCCTTCTCGGTGACAGCGGTCACTTTCACCACCGACAACCGGATGGGGTTCTCGATGCTGGCGTGCCCGTACAGCTTGGAGGCGATGGAGGCCAGCGTGAGAAGATAGTGGTTCAGGTCCTTGCCGTATTTCTTGGTCATGGTGTCATCCGCCACCAGGAGCAGCTCCACGTGCCTGGCGCGAGAGACCGACCTCTTGCGCCGCGTGCCGGTGTCCGGTTTGGTGAGCCGGCTCCACCACCTCCTCCCGCGGGCTCCGTGGTCGCCCTTGTCTGCGGCGGGCTCCTCTTTGTCCCGCTTCCCCTTCCCGCGACCTTTGCGCCCGCGTCTCCCCGCCGCATCCCTGCGTCCTCTGCGCCCGTCGCGCGTCCCGCAGCTCTCGCGCCCTTCGCGCATGGCCTCGAAAGTGAAGCTCTCGCGCGTGAACACGTGGAGCGCGCTCTCCGCGTCCTTGTCCTGAAGGGCGCGCACATCGTGCTCGTGTCCCTTTGCCCTGATGATTGGCGTGATGGCATAGCGCGCGTGGTTTACGGCGAAGAACCCCTCGAGACCACCGCCGCAGAGGTTGAAGACGGCCAGGGACTCCGGGTTGGAGTCCACCGTCCCGCGGTACACGCACTCCTTCTGCAGAGGCGCAGGGCTGCTGCCCCCCATCATCGCGAGCACATACTGGGGGCTGAAGTGATGCGACAGCACCGACTCGTCACGCTCCATGTCCAGCTGAAACCGGCTCCCATCCAGGTACACCAAGTACCCCACCTTCCCTCCTCCGTTGTAAATCCGGTCAATGGTCCTCACGACCCCGTCCGTCCTCCGGGCAGGTGTGAGGAGCGACCCGTTTGCAGGTGGGAGATAGAAACCACTGAAAGTAGAAAGCCCGGCTCCCAACTCCACGCACAGCAGCAGCAGTAGACGGAACCAGAGCAAGCCCCCGACCGGAGCATCAGGGAGCCGCACCATTGTTCATTCCAACCCAACTAACATCTACAGGCCTTTCTCCACTAAAACAACCCCGGAGCAGCCGGAGACACAACTTTGCGCATTTGTTCCTCCAAACGGCGCATCCTCCCGGTGTCCAAACCTCCCATGCAGCAACACACAGTGGTAAACAACAGGCGAAGAAACAAAACCATTGAGGGGAAAAATGAGACAGAGCAGAGGGAAGGAACTGTGTGCAGGCTGGAGAGCACTGGGTTGAACTTGGAGAACAAAATCACAAAGTTTGCTCTTAATAGGACCCGGAGAGAAAAAGTCCTGCCCCCTGCCTCCACCCCCCTCTTCTCTCTCTCTCTCGCGCTCGCTCCCTCTCTCTCTCTCTCTCTCTCTTCAGTCTGGAAGAGAAGAGAAACCTGAACAATGCTGCCACTGGAGTATTTCCCATTGCTTCAGCAGAGGGTTTGTTATGCTCCGAGTGTCCACAACAATCCCTCTAAATCATCTTGAGGAGCAGAGAAGGAGACAAGCTGTGGTCATTTCTCAATTCACTCTCATCCGAGCTGGAGGGGAGGGAAAAAAAAAAAGAGAGGGAACAATCAGCACATCCCTAAGTTTTCATCACTTGTAGCCAGCATAAAAACACTGCAGCAAAACAAGTTCCTTAACAGCCACACGCTGTCACTCCCATTAAACACCAGCCTGTTATTTTTATGCCACTTCAACTCTTTTAATAATTCAAGCCCGAGAGGATTTAACTGGAGACTTTCAGCAAAATAGCGAGGAGATAGATAATTTATGGCCATTCCTGAACAAAAAGAGTGTGGGAGTTTAGTGTTCCCGCGTGAGAGGAGATGGAGGAAACCATGCAGTCGTTACATTGCTGCACTTGGGGGGGGTGACTCTGCAGGTGTGTGTGTGTGTGTGTATGGCAGGAAAATCCAGAGCGTGGCTCATTTGCTGAGTCACCTAACGGTTATTACAGAGACTATGCACGCCAAGAGGGAGGCCTTCTCTTTGTGGACACCTCACAGAACTTGAGAACTGGGAGACGGTGTTACGTTTCAGCGTTGTTGCGTCAAGCGGCGGGAGCCCCTGTCAGCTCTCCTTAAGCAGCGCCGCTAATCCTAAAGCCCCTTGAACATTGACTGAGAGCTGTGGCCGGGCGCAGGGATGCAGCCAGGGAGTGGGCGTGAGAGTGCGTGTGGGTAGATGTGGAAAGTCAAAAAAAAAAAAAAAAAAAAAAGAACAGACTGTGCTGCCACCGTAAGCTTTGCCTGTCAAATCCAGCACGTATGAAACAACCCACACCACTAAAATAAACCCAGGGAAAATATCACTTCCTCTTTTTGGTGTCCAAGGCAGGCTGGTGACCTCCGGATGACTAAAATAATCTCTGCACGTATCGCAAACTTTGTGATGGTGACCTCCTCAGAGTGGATCCACTATCAAGATCATGTCAACAGAGCTGTTATGCAACACCCCCCCCCACCTACCCGTCTCTATTCTCCCTCTGTCCTCCAGTCTCTGAACCCCCCCCAATGCTACCGGCTGCTTCTCCCTTACACCAAACTGTCAAGTGTATTACCTGCAGTAAAAGACGCCAATGAAGGCGGAGCAAACAAGGGATGTGTGAGAAAGAGGATGTTTTGGGTGGTGGTGGTGGTTGGGGGGGGGGGGGGTGTTAAAATGACCCAATCCGAACTAGAAGAGAAATGACACACACATTAAAAACAAAAAAAACAGTTGATCCCATAAATGTGAGGAGCTCCAGCTGCAAACTAGTGGCAACAAGCCTGTGCGCAAAAAAAAAAAAAAAAAGGCAACTCTCCATTGCATTTTTTTTTTAGTGCATATTGAAACAACACACACACACACACACTTTGGCTTGCTACGTTCCCCTCTCCCTCCCTCCCTCCCTCCCTTCTTCACACATTCAGCCCGTTGGATCATTTTTAATCCCCCCCATCATCTGAGATGTATGCCAAAGCATCCATATGGACATAAACCGCCCCCATTATCCACACTCACACACAAACACACGCATACACACAATTACAACCCGGATCACACGTGCAGAGCAGACTGCATCACCCAAACAACTTGTGTGTGTGTGTGTGTGTGTGTGTGTGCGCGCGCCCCCCGCGTGCCGAGCCACGTGTGCGTAGAAGCAGCCCACTTCCTATGGCGGCTACAAGAGGAGGGAATCCAATATGGTTAATTGACGAGCCGAGCCGTTTACATAACCGCCGAGCTCCATCTAAGTGGTGGTGTCAGAATTCCCGCAGTGTTCTCTCGCTCTCCTCCTCTGCGCGCACACACACACACACACACACACACCATCCGCTTCCTTCATGGATGTTAAAACCAGTAATTCCCATCAAGATGAAAACAGGGCTTTCTCTTCCTCTCTTTAGCGTCCTTTACCATGGCGAGGAAGTAGAACCACAGGTACACGTCGCTTCTTCACGCGTGTTTCCTTAAATCTCTCACGCAAGAATAACAGTAGACAAACTCTTGTCACAATGTATGCATGTATTCATGTAGAAAGGGAAATAAAGACACGCAGGGCCTGCAGAAGAGGCCAGTTTTGAACATGAAGATGCACATCCATAGACCTTTAAACAACGGAAGTAGATAAGAACACCCCCCCCCCGCGACGGAGGGGTTCGCAAATTCAAATACGAAAAATATGTAATTAATTGTTAAAGATGTTAAATGTGTCTCATTTCCACCTTTTTTGGGTTTTTTTTTGTGGTTTTTTTTGGCCTGTGGGATGTTCACTTCTGCAGTTAAAAACTCCATTCAACCCCTTAAAAGTTGCATTAAATTGCATGAAAATAAAAAAAGTAGTCAGTGTAAATGATTCATTCTTCTCTGATGCAACGGTGAAACAACTGTAAACAAAAGTAATCACTACGGAGTGTCATTTCAAAGAATAATACAAGCTCGTCTCATTGAAGCCCCCCCCCCCCCGCCCTTGTATTTGGTGCATAGAATGGAAGCTAGCTAGACTTACAGGCAGTGTTTACATATTGCATTAATGTGAGCTCATTCAGACCCCAGCTTGAAGACTTCCAGAAGAAAAAAAGATCGCAATGATTTGTAGAAACTGCATGTGGAACATTTGAGGCGGCTTAAAAAGAAATAAACATGTACACACACACACACACACACACACACACAATAATATACAGACATTTTTCTCAATGATTGTAAAAAGTCGACGAGCGCAGGTTACGACACCGCGTTGAAGCACTTGATATTCTGGCAGCAGGAAGAAGTTGTATTTGGCTGATGGGAACGCAGCACGAGCACCGTTTTTCTGCTGCCTGACAATCACAGCATCATGACAACTTTACTACTGATGTTTAGCTGAGGCAGCGACGGAGAGACAGGTAGATTAAAAACAGTTCGGTAAATGGAATCTGGAGATGTTAAAAAAAAATAAATAAAAGTGACGGAGATGGAGGAGCGTGTGCCGCGAACAAGGAGGGGGAGGTCTTCAAGAGGTCAGGGGTGACTTTAGGCCACTGGGAAGTAGGAAAGATCCCGTTTGGAAAAGCTGCCACTTCCAAATTGATCAAATTGTGCTGTAAGCATATATAAATGTAAAGCATCCCCCCCCCCCCCCCCAAACTAATACAAAGTTAGCTCAAATGCTACGATTACCGTAGCCACAGGAAGTCTTGCTACATGACAAAAACTCATTTAGAATATAACCGGCAGATGTTTTCATTTGACATGAACACGACCTCCCCTGACAATGACCCCTACTTATCTTTCGCCACAAAGTGAGTCCCACCTGCCAGCCCCTCATGAATGCCCTGTTTATCTCAAATGTGCAGTAATGTTTGATTCTCTGGTCATTAAAGACACCCAGCTATGTGTTGTCATTGGTTTAAGGTTGGGAAGAAGAATTCTCTGTAAACATTGTGATCCCGTCTTAAATCAACAGGGATTGTCAGGGAGCTCCTTTCAATCACGGCGCTGTGTGCAATGGATTATGGGATACTCAAGTGGAACCCAGCAGCAATGATTCAGGCCTGGACTTTCCCCCTTTTGCTACACCGGACTGACTCCAATGTTACATCATCAGTGAGCATTACTAAGTCATACAATCCTGGATGATGGGCTCCTTTGGCTTCTCACTGAGGGGGACTGCAGGGCTGTAGTGGTGGAGGCCCAGCGATGAGTTTGTGGCGGGGCTACACAGGTGCCTGAACCGCTATGGAGGTTAAAAGACGGTTAGTTGACTCGTCATTCGGATATCTGAAGTGGTACAGGCAACTACAACAACTGGTGAGGTGACCAACCTGTTGCAAGGTTCCAGGGGTGACCACTAGAGCGTAGACGGCCCAAATGGGGAGCAGAGACACGGAGGAGAGTGTAAGGAGCCAACCAAGCATTGTGGCCCAGCCTGGAGCTACCAGGCCTTTCCCCAACCTCAACGGGGACCAGCGCACCAGGGAGAACACAAAGGTAGCCTACAAAGGGCAGGAAGAAGGGTGTGAACTCTATGACACAGTGGGTGGACTGATTGACAGCTGATTGACAGCTGATTTCACAGCAAGCAGCAGGAAGAGGTCACCCACAGTGCACACAGCTGGGGTCAAGTATTTCCAGCACAGCTTGAATAGCAGCAGGGGGCTGTGGCCCGTCATGTCCTGGATGTTGGAGCTGAAGCGCTCGGCTCCTGTGGGCACAACAAGAACAACTTCACCGTGAGTGGCTGCGGTTTGGTTGGACATCACTGCTTCGCTTCTTGGCAAGGTCTGTGTTTTCTGTGGCTGTGGTCGAATTTGGTTAGAATATTTCCTTTTCCCCCCACAGCCTTCACCATAGGAGGGGGGGGAGGGGAGGGGTTTCCGAGTTCGGCAGAAGCAGGAATGATGGCAGTATTTGTAAACGTAGTAAAACTCTTACGAGAGTAGAGCTTTTTTTGCCGCGTTAACAGATCCGCCCTCCTTCATCGGGCCATGTTACATCCCTCCATAAAGTCTGGTGAAATTTGGCCTTGTGTGTAATCCCAAATGCAAACAAACAAATCTTACCAAAAACATAACAAGATATATATATATATATATATATATATATATATATATATATATATATATATATATATATATGCTGTATACTCTATAATAATAACAGGTATTTGAGTATGTAGAGTACAAGAAAGTACTATTCCAGTGTAAAATACTGGATATAACTCAATTAATGCACCTAACTATACCTTTTTCAGTGACTATTACTGTGCACCAAGAAACATTAAATCGTAGCTCCACTCAAAGGTTGAAACAGGCTGTTGCTGATCGTATTTACAGTAGAACGAGACAAATAAAACCAAAGTAAAATGATGTGAAGTACAGCACCGCTGCAGCTACTACTGATGAATAATCTCCCCTAATCCTCTAGTGGTAACAGTGGAGCTGTCAACCCTCTGCAGATCTGCTGAGCAACACAACCACTAGCTGTTGATACAGCTCCAGAGTCCTTAAAAAACTGTAAAATCCCACAGTCATAAAAAAAGGGGAGGGGGGGGGGTGAAGGTGCAGGGGGGTGGTGACCGCGGTGTTACCCAGCCCCTCAGACACCACTCACCTACTGCTGGGAGAGCCATAAAATCAGGCTTCCTTGCTATTCAACACACACATTTCATTACTTCTCTGGATCTTGATGAACAAACCCAACTGACTTGCATTGTCCTGGTGTGTGTGTGTGTGTGTGTGTGTTTGGGGTACATTCCACCACTCTCACACTCGCAGCATTGTTTTTATAAATTCTCCAGGTCTGGCTGGGATAGCGGCTCCCTGGGGCCGTCAGACTGAGACTGAGAGGCGACGGGGCCCAAGGGCTGATTTAGGGCCCCGGAGGAGACAGACAAGGGCCTGGCTAGGAGCCAGTCTCCTTACAACAGTGGGTAGCTTCAGCCATGTTAATATACCGTCTAGTGACTCGGCGTGGAATGCAGAGGGAGGGGAGGAAGTGGACTGCTTGACTGCGTGTGTTAAATTAGATAAGCAGTGCTCCTTTTATCGAATTTTATGATTTATTTTTAGCTATTTTTTTAATTTGGTAGCTTTGGTGCTGAAGCACACACCTTTATGTCAACCAAAACAAAAAAAGAAGAAGAATGAATTCATATTTTGTGGCAACGTGATCTCCAAATAAAACATGCGTGTTCTAGCGTTTTCTCCCTTTGTTCGCAAATACTTGTGGTACGACTAGCACCGGTGTTATTACTAGGTAATTACACTTCAAGTACTCCAGTAAGTACGCTGACTCTTAGTGACCACATTAGCGCGTCCCCTTAGTCGGTTAGCTAACTTGAGCTTTTTGTCGCATATAAACTCTAAACTACTTCGCTAGTTTAATCCTGTTCTAACTAAGATATCTGCTAATTTCCCCCCCTCCTAATTTAGCTGCTTGTCCGCTTAGAGGTGCCTGTACTGTTGATATCACCAGCAGGATGGAAGGAGGATGAATCAAAAGTCTTATCCCCCCATGAAAACAAACGATACTCTGCCAGCAAAGCAACATAAACCTGGCTTTTGACCAGTGGGATTGCCTGTATTTGGACATGGAATAGAACGGGAGGAGGAGCTTGATACCATAGATCCAGCCGATAGCCAGAGACTGGAAGATGGAGAGGAGCAGCAGGCTGGCCCCGCTGCAGGAGAAGTGGTCATATATCTGGAAGACATACAGACCACCCTGGAGAAAAACACAGAGAAGACAAGAAAGTCAATATGACTGAAAAGCAAACCGGCTGCACGACCTGGAGTGCATCTTACCGGCGTGACCATGACCAGCCCGATCAGGAAGCAGACGAAGCAGATGAAGAGCAGCAGCAGCTCCCGCCGGTGGCCTCGTCTGATCACGTGAGGGTACAGGTCAGTCACGGACGTCATCAGGGCCTCCAGACTCACAAACTGAGCAACACGGGGGAAGAGGAAACGGGGCTCATGCTTCACATCCCTTAAAAGTCACTCGTCAAAGTGTGTGTGTGAGCTACCTGCGTGTCCAGCCCTAACATGATGATCATGAGGAAGAAGCAGACGGCCCAGAGTTGAGGCAGAGGCATCATGGCTACAGCTCGGGGGTAAGCGATGAAGGCAAGACCGGGCCCTGAGAGGACAAAAGGAATACTGTATATATGTATCTGTATATTGTATTTTTTTTTTGGTAATAGCACATCTCCAACTGTTTCACCTGATTCAGCCACAGTGGAAATGTCCACACCCTGCTCCTCAGCCATGAAGCCCAACACTGAGAAGATGGCAAAACCTGCCAGGAAACTGGTGCCGCTATTCAAGAGGCACAGGAGGAAAGAGTCCCTGGAAACACGCATTCACATGTTTCCGTCAGTCACAGACATTATATTCATTTTTTGGGAACTTTCCCTAACCACTACCCCCCCTCCCCCAAACACACACACACAAACTGTAAACAGGCTGTAAACAGATTTATGTTCCCACATTATGTGTAATACACCATTCAATCAATAGTGGCAAGAAAAAGGGCGAAAACATTCTAAGTGTAGAAGTGAATGTGGCGACACAATGAGAGTGAGGCCTGGCTGGATTTGGCCTTGCGTTGCTCTGGCCTGTTACTGTAAAAACAAGCTGAGAGTTAAGTGCTTGGCCCTTTCTGTGTGGGAAACATGGCAGCGGGGGCTTTTCTTTAAGGTGTGGCTGTGTCAGTGTGTGTTTTCTCTGTCCATTCCAGCCATTCCTTCTGGAAGCCACCTGACCAGCGGGCTCACATCTTTTATTTCAGTGGGTATGCTCAGGCTTTGAGTGTGTGCGTGTGTGCGCGCGTGTGTATGTGTATATGTATGTGTGATTAAAAAGTCTCACTTATAGCAATTATTGTTGTATTTGTTGTAACTGCCGAGGGCTGTGAGACTACCCAGACAGATCCCGTAAGAGAAAAATATCTGGGTACCTGCATCCATCCATACCTGCAGACACAGAGGAGAAACAGAGGAAGGAGAAATGAGGATTTAATGGCCCGTTAAAGGAGCGTGAGCGCTAGTTACCTGCCCTCGTGTGTCGGAGGCACACTTCTAGAGGTGGGACACATAAAAGACTGATCCCAGACAGTGAGCAACTGTTTGGGTACCTGCGGGTCTGCCAGGCGGGTATGGTTAGGTTTGAGGTAAAAGATGATGCCCTGGGTTGCTCCGGGCAGGGTGGCACCGCGCACCAGAAGAACAAACAGCATGACGTATGGGAAGGTGGCTGTGAGGTACACCACCTAGAATGTACACAGCATGCAGGGATGTGGTCAGGATGAGGAGGCAGGAAGGACGCGACTGTGAAGTAATCGTGAGGGGAAACTCTGGAAAGTTGGGGTTGGGGTGTGTGTGTGTGTGTGTGTGTGGGGGGGGGGGGGGGGTAAATCTGTACGCAGCACTGCTGCCTTCAACGTGAGAGGACGGTTTCTTGACGGCACCTCTAGCATGCTTCACCTTTCCAGTCGATCTGACGCCCTTCCAGACACAGAAGTAACACACCAGCCAGACCATGGCCAGACACAGGGCCAGCTTCCAGCTAATTGGACCCAGCTCTTCTAAAGTATCAGACAGCCGGAGCACCTCCCGTCTAGAACACACACACACACACACACACACACACCCTGCTGTTATTGCATTAATGATACAATTGCAAATTTTAGGCAGAAGTGTTGTTAAAAAAAAGGGGGGGGGTTAGCTTTAAATGTGATTCCATCAACTGGTTTGCAGCAAATCAGCTACACAACACCATCAGAAGATGGTGGAAGAGGGAACGTTAGGCAGGGCTGTAAGAGGGTAGAAGAAGAATTGATCCGGACCAAGGTAGAATTTGGGAATATTTATCAGTGACGTCACGTGAGTTGAGGATTACCTACATCGGTTTATTAAAAACCACATCACAACAAAACGCTTTGACGATCGAGAAGCAGAGGACTCACTCCCAAAACTCCATGACAGGTGAAGTGGCGTTCTCTGGCAGGGCGCTGGAATTGACAGTGTGGTTGTGGTGGTCGAACAGAAAACACGCCCCTGCGGGAGAACCACCACACACACACACACACACACACACACATATAAGTTTCACACTGCGCTGCTCCTCATCTGGCTTGTAGTCACAGCTGGTGTTTGTGTACTGACCGGTGTTCCACGTGTTGTTGCAGTGCGACCACGGCAGCTCCGCCTGGAAGCTGTAGGACAGGTAGAAGAGAGCCCAGGCCAGGATAACAATGTAGTAAACGCAACCGTGCAGGATCATCATCTGGCTGGCGTAGCCGAGACCTGCGCACAAACAGGTCTTACTGATGAAGAGCGAGATTAGAGACAAACACAGTGAAGGTTGCATGAGACTGAACCCTCACTTGCAGCCCACATGTCTTCATTAAGAGTGAATTACAGTCTCATTATGAGATTTGCCTCCACAAGAACTGTCTGTGGTGTCCTCTTAATGAAATTCAGGCACTTATCTGACATCAATCATGGCATGTACAGGATTGTTCGTGTGTATAAATGTGTTTGTGTGTGCGCATGTAATTCCAGGAGACCTGGGGAGGTACCAGATTAGCACCCAGATACAGTTCCAGGTCAAACATGGCTGCTGGGGCTGATCGGGGGGGGGGGGGGGGGGTTATTCTAGACTCTTTCAGGGGCTTCTCTCTCTGCTCTGCTCCACTGAGAATACTATTCTTGGAGGCAGATGAAAACACGCAGGAAGAGCCCTCAATTTTCAAAATAAAACGCCATGTCACCGCGTTTACTTTGTGGCATAGGCCAGAAGCAGGTCAGAGGATATGACATCACGGCTGACAAGAGGGTCAAATGTCTTTTAAGGTCATGATTTGTTTGTGCTAACACATACCGTATAGTGGATGCTGGGGTTGCTCGCTGCACTACAGGACGACTGGGCGCCCAAAAAAGCTTCAGAGTTACACTTCTTTCAACTAATTTAACCCTTGTACTCCCAAACACGGATTGATTTTTGACGCTTTTCCTTTAAAAGTGTCAGAAAATGTCCCGTGAATGAGTGCTTTTGTTGCGTTTTTTTTCCCCTTGGTATTATTTCAGCTTTCAGTTCCTGGCAGCTACTTAGCACAACTGTAACAGGAACGTCATAGCAGTGAAAGAAAAATGGAACTGGATTTAAAAGGCTTGTAGAGAAAACAAACAACACAGCGCCGATGAACAAAATATTTACGTGACGAAGTTTACATCTCCGCCCCAATAAAATTGTGACTCTCCGTCTTTTATTTTTTATTTATTGGCTTCTTTTTGCTCACAATGTCCAGGCGTTTCTGGGGCTTCGTGAAGCGTTTTTGAAACGAGCTGCTGACGCAGGCCCACCATTACACTCCTCACACTACCAGGCCTCTGCTGGGTTGTCTCATCTCTGTGAAAATCCCCTCATCATTTCTCACAAAAAATTGAAATGAACACTTAAAAAAAACCCAAAACACTGCAAAAAAAAAAAAAAAAAAAAACACTACAAAAATAGTCCGTCTATTCCTTCCCTTCACCAAAAACTACTAAAAAACTCTCAAAACACTACTTGAAACACTAGTAACGCTCCTAAAAACACTTAAAACTCAGCTAAAATCACAGTGCAAATACTCCCTCAGTTTCTTCTCTTGCTCCGCTCCATCGTCCACCAACTACGACGGCGTAAACGCTCCAAGACTTACCAGCATGTCCAGGAAAATGTACTATAGGGGGTGTCAGGGTGGGGTCTCCTCTATCAGATTGATCCTTTACTTAGAGGAGCCCTCGTGTTCTTGCAGAGGAGAAGCAGCAGCTGTGATAATTGTCATCCGACCACCGCTTTTCTTTTTCTTTTTACAAGAAGCAATCGCAGACGAGCTTCAAGACACGTATTTACAATATCTACAGTCACAGGGCGTCCTGCATTTTGACTTGGTTTTGTGTTTACATTCACATCATTTACACACCCTTTAGTCATCCAGCTGCACCTTTACTAAATAAACACGGTTTAGATTGACGGATCACGGTTCTTAATGGTGATAGCCAGAAGAGAACACATTGTCTTTTCGAATGGTGCCTTACTTGGCACATTCCTATCATTCACGTCTAAACCAACTTATATGCCTGACAGGCTCGGATTATTCATGCATACGGACGAAAACCTTCCCGCCTTGTCTCTGACTGAAAGGCAGCATCACAATGATCAAGGCGTGTTCTGGTTGGCTGGTGTAACAGTGTGTAATGCCAAAGAGAGAGCCTTTGGAAGTAACATTCTGGAAAAAATGTACTAAAAAAATAAAAAAACAAACTTGTTTTGATTTGTTGGGCTCTCTTTTATGGGGTTAGATTTTATTAAGAAACGCAACATGACAATCCTACCTCCAAATAGAGGGCAGATCGTCCTCCAGGCACTGACCCCTCCCAGGCTGGTATACTGGCCCAGTGAGGTCTCCAGGAGGAACAGGGGGATGCCACATAGCACCAGGAACAACAGGTAAGGGACAAAGAACACACCTGGACACACACACACTCATAAGATGCTATCCTTTCATTCTGATTTATAACCCTAAATTGCTTTCTATTAACACATAAAAACAATTAAAAACTCCAATTTCGCTTTTAAAAAGGGGGGAAAAAAAGCGTTTTCTTCATCTATCTTGTCTAGAACAAAGAGGATATTAAAAAAAAAGGGATAAAGGGCAGATGACGGACAAAAATGGGGGAGAAGAGAGACAAATGCAGAATTTACAGAGGGATTTTTCTTTCAGCTGAGACATCCTCCCCTTTCCCCCTTAAGTTTACCTCCTCCATTCTTGTAGCACAGGTAAGGGAACCTCCAGACGTTTCCAAGGCCGATGATCTGCCCGGCTACAGCCAGGAGGAACTCTGCTTTACTAGCCCACTGGCCCCTGTCGAGCAAAACATCTCCCGTGACTTCTCCCCGCTTCTTGTTGTTGCTACCTTTGTGGAACTTGTTCAGCAGCGGACCCCCTCGCAACTTGTCAGTCATCACTGGTCCTGAGAGGGAAACGCGCACGCACTCACACACACACACACACACACACACACAGCTGGAGACAGAAAAATAAGACAAATACATGAAAACAACCCCGAACATGTTCGCTTGTTCTTTTTCAAGTCAGACATTAAAGTGAGTCACTCACAGCCGAGCGGGACAAGGTTCTGTGACAGTTGGTTTGTCTGCCTGGCTTATCAACATCTCTCTCAAGGACTCTCTAAGGTGGGTTGGGTGGGTTTTATCTGTAATCTGCAGCACACCAAAGAACGACTTAACTCAATTTAGGGCCCCAGGTCTATTTTGCTTGCTTTTTTTTTTTTTTTTTTTTCCCCTCTTGCTGTTTCTTATGTTATTTTCCTCCCGCTGCAAGACACTTAACCCTTCTTCACAAAACACCCTCCTTAAAAGCAGTTTTATGTGTGATGGTTAATACTCATTTATGCTGACTTGTCCTTGTTTATCCGCCTGTTTCATTTTCCACTTATTTAACTTTAGGTTTAAGTTTTAGGGTTGAAAAAAATAATTCAGTTATATTCATCATGTTTCATCAGTTAACAGGAAATCCTGAGTGGAGTCCAACTGGGAGTGTGTAAAACACTGCTATAACTCGGGGATATTTTGTAGTGTTGTGATAAAAAGACAGGTGCATGTGGGTTAGCATCTGATACAAGACATGCTTAGCTACCCCAGCTGCTGTTTCTGCCCCCAAAAGTGTTTTACTTACCAAAACAATGCTAATAAAGCTCTAATGTAGCAAAGCTAGCCGCTACTTAACCAGGAACCTCTTCCTTCTCTCGCTAACAGTGTGACCTAGAGTTACCCATTTTCTCCACACTGTCCCCTGACGATACCATGTGACCAAAGCAGGCTGATATGACAGGCAAAAACCGACAAAATTACCTCTGAAAATGACGGAAATAATAACAATGACGGGAAAATAGGAAATGTGTAGCATTAGCAAGGCTAATTTATAGCGTCGATTATTCAAAAATTATGTACTTCATGAGACCGCTACGTGGTGGAGTGAGGAGGTGAGGCTGAGTCTCACGATGGTCTATTTTTAATAACTGACAGTAATGTTATGTAAAATTTCCATTAATAGTACCTTTCTGTCACATATGAATGATAAATGCAGATAATTTGACATGACTTTACCTTCCTCTACCTTTCAGCGTGTCCTGCTTTGAAGGTCCCTACACCGCGATCACCCCTCTTCTTTGGGACTGAATGGTTTGTTCCGCTCTTTTGGTTGAGCCCAGGACAGAAGCACATGGATCTAAGACCACAACTCCTGACAGTGGAACAAAGTGGTGAAGATATTTTAATGAATTTTAAGACAAAGCAACTTGTGAAAAAAAAAAAAAAATTTTTTCCAGGTACAAGCAAAAATAAAAAATTTGCAAATATAAATTAAAATGTAAGAGGAAAAAAACATAAAGGGCTGCATGCTTATGAAAGGAGATGTGATGTGAGTACAGTACAATAAAAGAGGGACAGTTACATTTGTTTGTTAAAATGAGACTTAAAACCCTTTTAGGGAAGATTTTAACAGAAAACAGCTTGTCAAGTTTAAAAGCTATTTTCTCATTACCAAAGATACCAAAAGATTCTTGAGATCTACTGTGATCCGTTGTTGTTGTTGTTGTTTTTTTGGTATATTAAAGAAATATAGTTTGGTAGTTTGCCATGGCAGTCTTTGTCAGTGTACTTTTAAGCATAGGACTGCAAAAATTGGATTAAAATAGTGTTGAATTTTACTTCAAACCTTGACCACGAGTGTTATTTCTCAAGATTTATGATTGCTGCGTTGATTGCCATTGAGGTTTTGACCTGCAATACGATCAATTTTCTTTTTTTTTCTCCCATAATCCTTTTCATGATTAGATCGGTAAACGTGGCTGCTTAAACGGATTCCGCTTGATCTCAGCGTTTCAACATATGTGACAGTAACTGTCGTCAACCTTTCTCGGTTTGATGCAGCATGCGTCAGTATACCTGCGTTCGCTGCTCAGTAACTGTAGAGAATGAGCTGCGTTCGTGCAGGTCAGTCGAGGATAGTGAAAAGAGGACGTCTTGTCTTTATGGCTCCTGGCTTCTTCACATTCTCTCGTGTTAATTTTATAACTTAATGATAAGATAGCGGCTCATTATCGGCATGGAAATTACATGAATGGCTAAGTACTCACCTGATAAACTGCGTTCACATGCTCACACAGGCCTAGGGGCAAATATCGAACCCTGCACTGTTTTTGTTTTTTGTTTCGCCAACTCCACCCCAAATACTTGGCAGTGGATTTGAAGCATTTCCACATTTGTAACCTTGGTAATCAGCTACCACAATGTGATGTACTCGCTTGTTTACCTGCAAAATGGATTCTCTCCCAATAAGAGAAGCTGTGTTACAAAACCGGGACTGGAAAAAGCAACAAGAGCCACGAGATCCCAACAGTTGGTGTTGCAAGTGACTTAAGCCTCCCTCATTAGTGGAGCTAAATCTGCAACGAAAATCAAAAAAAGTCAAGGGTCAGGAGGGAAAAAAAAAATAAAAAAAATCAATCATTCACAAGTTCCACAACCACACAACCTGCACTGTTCCACTCTGCTTGGCTTCCCAAGGGCCAAATAAAAACCCCCAAGCCAGCGTTAAGGGTCCCTCGATACAGTCACCTTTGTTCTGTCCTGACAAACCTGAGTCAAGCCCCTCCTCCAACCCCCCCACCCCCAAAACACACACACACACACACACACACACACACACACACACACACACACACACACACACACGAGTGTAAATGCAGTGCCACAACTCAGACCAGGCATAGCCGAACATAATTTCTGCATGTTTCATGGTGGTTTTTTTTGTTTTTCGATGGTGTCAGGCATCCAGGGCAGCGGGTCCCTGATATACAGTGCTGGGTTTTGTGGGAATCGGCCTCCTTCTTTTCCTCGCCTCCTGCTGTAGAGCTGCGGGGATTGAACCCAATGCCAGAATGAGATTGAAGCAGATTACGCACTGAAGCAAAAAAACAAAAAAAACAAAAAAACTCACTCAGGCACCACTTTTGAGGTTTTGATGAAGCTTTGAGAATTGAAATCAAATTCTTTCTGACGTGTTGATTCCGTCATTTTCTGCCAGTTTTCCCCTCTGAGGGACGGACAAAGGTTTATCTTCTCTTGTTTTATTTGATCTAATTTGGCAAAATTAAAAGGAATTCTGGGTACCGAAGTCCGCAAACACAAACTACCTCACCGCTGTTGAGGGTTGGATGGAGATATCAGCTGACGAGGTCTCAGGTTTGCTACGGTGTCCTGATGTCCCACGACAAGACACCTAACACCTCCTGGATATCCAACCTGAACGCCAACCATATGCACGGTACAGACAACACACACACACACACACACACACACACACACACACACACACGCGCAGACACACCCATTCCTGATAAAGGATCAGTCAGGATCACACCTGGAATCTTTAAACTAACGCAGACAAATTTGTGTAATTTAATATGAAGAGATGAAGCTGGTATTTTATTGAACCCTTTTGAAAGTCCCCTCACTTATTCTTTTCCCCATAGCGTAAATAGCTTCAACATTCCTGTGGCTTAACCTCCTTTACTCTTTGAAAACCTGCGAAAGAAGAGTCACTCAAACGTCACCGCCGGCCTTAACCATCCACCGAACTCCACGGAGGTTTGCGGCAGGGCCAGTCTTCCATGAAGATTTTAAAAGGGGGTGGGGGGTTGTGTTGAGAGGCAAATCCTTACATGAACCACAGAGATGTGCTGGTGCAGCATTTGTTGTCAGTGTTCAGAAGGCTGGTAGGAGGCGAAACATGAGCACGGAAAACCCTTATTCGATCAATTAAAGCGTGGTTTTCTTCGGTGCGCCTGCACCGTTCGCCTCGCACCGGCGAAAAAGCGTGTCGCTTTCTAACAAGCATCACGCACGCTGGTAAAAACACACAATAAATCCTCTTCTGTGAAATGATCTCTTCTTGATACGTCTCAGATTCCGTGCAAGTGTCAAGAAATCTTCCCTTAAAAAAGTGATTCAGTTGTTTCGGAGGAGATGCGCAAAACGACTTTCATTTTTGTTCACGTTAGCTCGGAGCGATCAGCTCAGCGAGGTCACCGCAGCAGTGCACTGGAGGTCCAAAAGTGTCACGTAGTCTCAAAAAGACGAGTTATTGTGACCTCGCATCAAAGGCGATGACTGCAATAATTCCGCAGGAAACTGAAATATTATTGTCGTACTTAACTTACCTCTGCTGTTCGTCGCCGAGACTCCCAACGAGACTCCCAACGAGCCGCTTAATTAACACTCTTCTCTTTCAGATCATTTTACTGAAACGTGACCCTGCCTCTCCCTCGGCCATCCAGCCTTTGCCTGTGGTGAACAGGGCTCACTTGCAAATCTAGGCAAGCTTAACATAAAAAAAAAAAAAAAAAAAAAAAAAAAAAAGATTCCTGTTGTGCACTGAGCCTGAAGCCAGCATGGGGCTATAACATCATGGGACCTTTCTGGGGGGGGGGAAGTGCAAGTGTCATATTTGGCTTTAAACCAGATGAAGACGCGTCAGTTGCCGCAACCGTGTTCAACACAGTTTGGTTGTGTGACATACAGGAAACCACAGATAACAGTCATCATTTTGCACAATCCGTTCGCGCTGAGAGGAAACATCTCGTCATCACGCGGCGATCAGAGTGAATTTGGAGTCTGCTTGTTGCACAGTGATTAATCAACGCGTTCAAATGTTGACACAAAGGGAGGAGGTCGCCCCACGGAGGAATGCAGGGCTGGATTATCTAGGAACATCCCATAATAAGCCCTTCCCTTCCCTCTGCTTTAGTCCACAACTGACAGTAAAGAAAGACGTTGCTTTTCATCCTATGGGGAAAGATATTTTAAAACACACACACACACACACACACACACACACACTCTGTGGGAATCTCAACTTTAAAAGCAAAATCAATTAGGACAGCGCCTCCATTGTTGCGTACACGCATGACAACATTGTGGGCCACCGTCGCTACAGGCCGCCCCTTCTATTAGACCTTGATTATTTCATTGCTGAGTTGGCAGCTCGCACTGGCAAGATTTTTACATTCCACGGACGGCCAATTCTTGGATACTGAGAGACTTAATTGAGGTTAAGCGGCTCAGTCAAGAGGCTGCGGGCCCACACTGCCCTACTGGGAATATGTGAAGCGGTCCCTGGACTCTCTGGAAGTACGTCCCAGGCCGATTGGTGCACGAGGAGATGTCGAAATAATTGCCGATGCCGTGACGATTTCGATGACTCTTTCAAAAGTGGGGTAATGTACAAAGCAATGAATTCTCTGACGCAGAACTCCCAACCCAGTTACGAGCCATGCTTTGCAAATGCATCATCGTGGTTTTGCTGGCACCAAGTAGCACCGGAAAAACACTGGCGACTGCTCAATAGCGCCTCGATTTGACCGTTTTGGTTGTTCTGCATCAACCAGCCGCCATCAAAGGAAGCAGAATGCGCAAAGCGAGCCAGAGTCCCGCCGCATCATAATGAAAGAAACCTGCATTCGGCGAATCCAAGCAGCTGCATCAGCAATGTGGTCGAGCTGGAAACAACACCGGCGGGCCGCGCAGAGTTTGTAGCTAAATAAAGACCACAAATAAAGCCCATGCGCTGCCAGACTACTGACGCGTCGCTATGGAGCAAAGAGAGGTGAAGTAGGTCTCTCTGCAAATAAATGATTGACCCAAGTTAATTGCTACGGTAGCGCTTGACTGTACGGTTCACCCCAGTTCACCGACACTTTGAACATTGCATCAAGTAGGTTAATTAGCTTAATCTTGGTTTAGAAAAAAAAAAAAGAAAAAAAAAAGACGAAAAAAATTGTAGTTTTGTACGGTAAACTCATCTCGGCCGTTAAAGCAAAATCCATCGGTAACTAAAAAAAAAAGTATCGACTCTTGCAAATCCACGTTAGATAAATCACAATTGAAAAGCACTTGGTGAGTGCTAAGCTAAGGGTCCTCCGGGTCCTAAAGCTCACGCTAATCCTTTGCACTACAGAATGAGGGAGGCGCACCGTGACGGGCCGAACGAAAGGTTCGAAACTTAACACAACACATTCTCATTTCTTCTTTTTTGATTTCTTCCACAACCTGCACGCGAAGTTCACCGGCGCAGAAGCCCTGAGGCTTTTACCCGCACGCTACGGAAGGGAAGGGAATTTGATGACGAACGACGAAGCTGAGGGATGTACAATTCACCTTTGTGCTGAGAATGACTTTGCAGTTTCAAAGGTTCGCATGCTGCAAAGTCAAAGTGCAGCTGTCATGATTTAAACTTGGCTTCACGATGATACACACGCTGGTGTTGTGACACGTCAAATCTTGAACAAAGACGAATTCAGGTATTATTTTTCAACATCCCTTTGCATGACCTGAAAAGTAGAGACCGGCGACATTCTGACTATGTCAGTTTCTGGCAAAAATATAATTTTGGTTTAAAAAAAAACAAAAACAAAAAAAAAACCCAAAAAACTCATACACACCTGTAGAGGAATTTCTGGTCACCTACCTGTGGAAAATGGGTGCTCGAGTGTGCGAAGGTTCTGTCAGCGCATGAGTCAGGACCGCGAGTTGAAAGGCTATCTAACACAAAAACTCCCCAAAAAATTGAAAAGGAGGAGGAGCAGAATGAAAACCTCCAGGTATTTCAGGTTTTTTTCTCACGTCCTCCTTTTGTCACTCGTCACGTCAAGTGGCACTGACAGTAATTACTCACCGCCGTGGAAAGTAAAGTTCATAATTGTCCGAAGACGCCAGTGAGAGTTTATTGACACGACTGAGGCAAAGTACACAGAGGATGCCTCACAGGTGCTGGACAAAGTAGGAGGAGTCAATCTTTGTCAGACTTTCGAGGAAAAGAATATGGGGGGGGGGGGGGAATTGTATACTACAAAAATTGATGATGACCCTCCGACCTCCATCTTTAACTCTGCTACCCTCACACCAGTCTTCCAGGTTTTCGATGACTTGTTTTCTGGCTAAGAAAACCGTGGTGTTTAACCCTGAACCCCGTCAAGACGATTGAGAGGGCATTCTGGTTTAATTATAAGTGTGAGTGATCTAAGATGCTCGCCAAATCATAAATGTGACGATGACATGTTAAGACAGCTGCCACTGCCAGCTGTATTTTCTCACAGCCCAGAACGGTCTTAAGAATTTGGGGGCGAATACTTAAACACAAACAAACATGACTGGGCAAGCCTAGTTAACGTCTGTTCTGGTTACGTGTAAGCTGGAATAGCGCTGGTAAATAATGTTGAGCAATAGCTTTGTTTTATAACCTGTACTATTAGCACGCAGTTTGAGGTGGCGCCGTTGAGTACGCCGGTAAAAAGAATCATTAAATAGATGTTCTGATGCTGTATACGTGTCAACGACAGGAAGTGGGAGAGGCTTGACCCCTGAAAAAAAAACATTGATTTAATAACTACATGTTACTGATTAAATACAAGCGAGTGGGTATTTTGTTGGGCTGCAGTTATTGAAAAAATGAAGGTAATAGCGCTGAGCTCGTCCTCCGTTGTCTGAATCAATGAGGTGGTAGCATCCAGCTCAGCAGCGCCACCCTCAGCTCCCTTCGCGCCAGGCAAAAAGTGGACTAAGTTGATAATAGCGAGCATCCAGGTTGACCAGGAATGGAATGAAGACCAGGGAGGGAAGGTCTAGAGGCCTAGAGTCTCTGTCTATGAAGATACTTGGATTAGCGTGCGTGGTTGTTTCTCTGCTATTCATCGCCCGTCACCCCAGGTTATTGCGCCATGGTGATGATCCCCCGGCAGGGTTATAATCTCAACACGCTCATGCACGGTCTGTACTTGTGTAAACACTAGTTTGCAACATTTCTAACTCCAGGAGAAGCTGCAGTATTAGAATCCAGGAGGAAAATGTTTACTTTCCAGTGCTCTAAGTAGATGTTGCATCAATAGAATGAGAGTCTACCACCTAAGTCCACACACACACAGCAGACAAATCAGTGTGACCGAAGCCTTTGGCCTCTCAAGCTGCACTGCGATGTGGACCTTTGCGTGCGTGCGCGCTGCACGCTGTGTGTGTGATTCTAAAACCCCAATTAGGCCTGTATCTGTTTCACCTCAGCGGTTTTCTGGGGAAGCAAGAAAAAGAGAGAGAGAAAGAGAGAGAGACGCAGGCTGATGGAAGCCAAAGCAGTCTGTCATGAACAACAGAGACCCGTCAAAAACAAGAGCAACATGCTCTAATAACCAGCGTTGCTCTGTCTCTGGTTCCCCCTGAAGCCCGTTCGCTTCTGTCTTTGAAACTTTATTGGAATTCTGTTTTGTTTCTTTCGATGATTTCTTCCACCGCGGAACTTTGTTGGAGCGGGAAATTTGAGGCGGATTGACGCAAGAATATACTTACAAATCGGAGAGACATTCGCGCGATAGTCGATCAAAGCGCTCGAAGTTCGCCGCGCGCTGCGCCAGGACGCTATTGATGCCACCCCTGTTTTGCCCCCAAAGCACATTTGGAGTTTTGCATCGGTGCCGTTGCCATTTGCCGCTCCAAAATTTGCGAGGAAATGCAGACACCCGCCCTTTTACGCGCGTTCACATGAAGACGACGTCTTGCAAACAAGCTGAACCTACACGTGCGATTTCTGTGTCAAGGCTGATGTAGGAAGCTTGATCCCTAAACTGGGCGAAGCATTTTTCTACTGTATCAGCATCTCTGTTTTTTTTTTCTTTGTCTGGCTTGTATGGGTCACAGAGTTGGAATGAGACTGGACGGGTTGATACAGAAACCTATTTGGCTCAGCGCTCCGCTCACAGAGGCAGAAGGAGGGGAAAAATGTGCACGGAAACTGGGTTGGTCGATTTAAAAAAAAAAAGAAAAAGAAAAAAAAGAGCAAAGTGGAGGCAAGAAAAGGGGAACAAATGTTGCAATTAATGCGGTTTGAATAGTTTGCTTCATGCACTGGTTTTAATGGATTCTTTCAAGTGCAGGCTGCAGTAAAGCAATGCAGGACCTTCATGTAGGGAGCTACCGCCAAACCAGAACCCTGAAATTATGAAAAATGGTTCCTGTTTGGTCAGATTTTGTTGCTTACTGTTGTCAGACGAACACCAGATTTGCTTCAGAATAGCAAACGAAGGCTTCGGGGTTCATTTGTGTCATATGGTTTTCATTTAAAAGAACTTCCAAACTCTTGTGTATACTGCAAAGACTTCTGCGCCTTCTTTTGAGCGAATACGTGTACTTTTGAGTACTACAGCCTGTTTTTTGTTTTTTGTTTTTTTTTGTTAGGGTCGGGGCCACAGAGGGCGCGACGTCTGGAAACCTCCCTGACATTTTCTGACTGTCATCTCAGACCCCAAGCCAAGACCGGACTTCAAAACGCGCTTCCTGAATGCAGCGGGCGAATGACGATTGCGTCACAGTGAGGGATTTCCTACGTTGCTGGGGCATCAACTGATGGGAATTTCCACCACTGCTCACAAGAATTTACCAAAAAAAAAGGACAAGAAATAAAAGACAAAATTAATCATGAAGGACAGCAAAAATCCTCCCTCAAGTGCCAGCGCCAGACTGACAGCTGCAATTACTGTATTATTTAAGTGAGGTTCCTCTTGGTGTAATTATACCCACGCCCCCCAAATGCATTCTGGACATCTGTCCTCAGAGTGATGGATGCTCAACATGCCATCACTCTGTTGGGGGTTGGCACCCCAAGGCTTGCAGGTGCCTTCAGCGTCGTGAAGGAGGACGGCCGTGCAACTGCGAGCACAGACACACACACACACACACGCACACACACCAGGAGGGCCTTCCACAAACCGGTTGTTTGTGACTTAAGGTCAACAAGAAATTTGACTTTCCGAAACACAACCGTTAAAACGGTCTATCACTTTATCCCTCGTAACGTTCCTGACGGTATTCCTGCTTTACTTCCGATGGGATTTTTTTTTTCTTTCTTTTTCTAGTTCAACTGTGCTCTCTATTTTTTTTTAACCTCCTTGAAAAAAAAACGATTGGTGGAGACGATTAAGTAGTTTGAAGAAGTTAAGGGCCCGACCGAATCGAAAATAAAATAAAATATCGCGAAAAAAATACAATTTATGGATAAAGCTAGAAAAATTGAAAGAATGAATGATACCTATTAATAATAGAACGTAATAGTATTACCGTATTGTTTCGAATATAAGACAGCCTTGATTGTAAGATGACCCCGTTTTTAAAGATGTATTTCCGGGACAAAAACAGGCCTTGTATTCTGAGCAATACGGTATCGTGAGTGCGAAATATTGAAGAAGCTCAAAGGGTGAGAGAAGAGAGTGGGCTTCCTTACACTCGCCACCTTTCAACAACCACTTATTTAATGGAGTAGGAGTCTGGCCTTGTATAATGACACACTGGGATCCCTAAGCGGTAAACAAAAAGGCTGGGATCAACAACCGCAGGCACGACTCCGGTAGGTTCGCATTTTTTTCGGGAAAAAAATGTGCAGATTGTAAGGAGAGGAGGGGAGGCCAGCAGCTTTGTTGCTTTAATCCTTCGCAGAGAAAGAATCTACAAAGTAATCATGTCCACTCCTCTGAACCGAATCTAAGCCTCACCATCCTCTGCTGGGACCTCATTTAAAAAAAAGGAGAAAAAAAAGTGTGTGGTTTCTGTCCTTTCGAGCCGGAGAGTTGAGATCCATGAAAAAGCCCAAGTGTTTCATTTCAAAAGAAGCCATAAAAGAGCGCACAATGCCTGCTTTATGAAAGTCTTTGTTGTTGAAGCCACCCCTCGTATCCTCGTCCGACACGGAGGAAACAATGGAGGATGTATGGCTTGAGTCTGGAGGAAAACACTTCATCATCATCTCCTACGAGAGAAAAGAAAACTGCCGGTCCAAACCTCAACCCCGCGCGGTATAATTCACTGTCACAGAAGGGAAGATTCTGAAGGAGCGCACAATCAAAGAGATTCGCTACATCACACGTGCGTCATCCCGCCGCGGTGGAAGTGACCCCCACCCCCCCGGGCGATAGGGTTACGGTGGCAGAGCGATGAACCGCAAATTAAAGGCGCATCGAGGAGTTTAACAGCTGCTCTTTGTCCCCGTTTGATTCCATCATCAAAGGAGGTTCTTGACAGCAGAATCACGCAACAACTACCAGGCCGAATTTAACGGAAGTGCGTGGCGAGGGTTTAGTGACAGTGGAGGAAGGTGTCATTCGATTCTGAGGTACATCGGTGAACGCTTAAAAAAAAATGGCCTTTTTTTTTCTTCTTTTTTTTACAGCAGATTTGGTTCAGTTGAGTTCAGTGGTTTTTGGGGGGAAAATTCCCCTTCACGCGGCACAAGAAATGGAAGCTTCATTTTGTCAGGGAAGAAATTTCAATTCCAGAAAACTTCCACAAAAGCGGCTGCAGGCACTCACCCACACGACGGACTCAACGCTCCGGCCCGGCTGCCTGTTGAACAGTTTTACAGTCGTCCCCCATGTCCCCTGCAGGCATTTCACCGCCTTTCCCATTGTCATGAAACACATCTAGACACAACAGGCACATGCTGAGCTCTGACGCTCTCTCCAAGGCCGGGAAAAGCGGGACTTTAGAGTGCAAGTTAATATTTATTGGACGAACTCATTCAAGACAATGAGAAATTAGACGGAGGAGTCCTTAAACATGTGGGTTTTCACGACAAAAACATTCCAAAGGGTATTGTGCTGGTTAAACTTGGAATTCTAAACAACATTCCTCAGTATTATTACATCTAAAACCCAAAATGTGTTTGTCTCCAAATGGAGCACCTACCGTTTAACGCCATTACAAATCTGTTATCCTGGATCAGGTGATGTACCTCTGATAAAACCATAGCCCGTCTATTGTTGATTTTTTTTTGTTGTTGTTGTCTTATTTTGGTATGCTGCCTCTGGGAGACAAAAAAAAAAAAAACAAGAAAGAAGGGAGAGAGAAAAAGAAGAAAGAGAGAAAACGCGCAGATGTAAGGAGATCCGTCTGGAATGCCGTGTGAGTGAATGCATGACCGAAAAACCGCAGGGGTAAGCCGCCCTGGCCCGAACCCAAACAACATGAAGATCAGACGCAGAGGCCCAGACAGTGGTAGCAGATAGCAGAGCACAAAAATGCTGCTTCATCGCCACAAGAAAACAGCCAGAGGCACCCCAGGAGGATCAGCAGTGTCATGTTATCCATGACAAGCAGCTCCTGTGTAAATACCGCCGAAATATCAACAAAAGAGATTACAGTTTTAAGTCCTGATATCGTTTCTTTCTTTCTCTTGGCACAAAAACACGCAATAAGATAGTTCTTGCTTATCGATGAGCTTCAGTGGAACTCCACGAAGCAGAAAAATACAGCACAGGGGCGCAAAATCTGTTCAGTTCATCTTTGAATCCATCCATCCGTTTTCTTAGTTTATATTTCGCTTGTTCCTGTTAAGGGTGGCGGGGGAGGCTGGAGCCTATCCCAGCAGCCTTCAGGCGAGAGGCGGGGTTCACTCTGGACAGGTCGCCAACACATAAAGACAAACAACCATTCACAGCCACGCCTACGGTCAATTTAGAGTCTGGATTAACCTGGTGCCCCCTTGATGTCTTTGGACTGTGGGAGGAAGCTGGAGTACCAGAGAGAACCCACACAGGAACAGGGAGAACATGGAGACAGAAAGATACTGTGATGGAACCGGGACTCGAACCCGGAACCTTCTTGCTGTGAGGCCACAGTGCTGACCAATCCACATGTGAAAAAACAAAACAAAACATAACAACAAAAAGAAAACGTAGACAAATCGTAGCCTCAGTCAGGAGTCGGTTACACGGTCAGACACCCAGATCCGCTTTGGGAAGCGATTCGTTCGGAGAGCCGATGACAAACGCTGTTATTTTCGGGTGAAATCCGGACGGAGCGGTTCACGTCTCTGCAGCGGCGTGGATGCGAAGGTCGAGCGGATGCTCCTCGTGGCAAAAAAAAAAAACGAATAAAGGTGCAGCAGGAAACGTCTTTTGTGTGATTTGGGTTAATCAAGATGATATCATGGAAGCTTTCCTCGCCCTCCCCGAATGGTTTGTTCTGGAGCTGAACCAGACTTCAGCCGAAAAACGCTTCAATTTCCAAACGAGCCAAAAGGTCGTATCTACTTCTCTGAGATCTGGTTGGACGAACTCAACTTTTTCCCATCTTTTTTTTTTTTTTTTCCCCTCTTAACGTTCGACAGCTCTTTTCCTCTCGGAGGATGTTTGGCAGGAAGCGGCCGGAAATCCCTTCCAGCGCCAACCCACGCCAAACTGTGCCAGCTTGCTGCTCAGTCCGGACCACCGTGAGAAAAACAACGCCTTAGCCGTCCGCGCTGGACGCTCCCAAATGAACAGGATCGAACCAAGTTGTGCGGCGTTCATCTGACTTTAATCACCGTTGGCTGAGAGAGATAAAGGTAGATATGCTGCAATGTAGAGAGATAAAAATGGAGGAGGGAGTAGAGAGGCGACGGGAACCAGATGGAGGAGGAGGTTTGGCGGTGAGGGTTTCCCTGATGAGGCCCGGCTGACGGAGCCAACCTACAGCTCTCTCATGACAGGCTTCACCGCACCAACCTGTTGACATTATTCTTCAGTCGTCCAAGGCCTGGGCCCACACACACACTCCTGACCTGCTGCACTTCGCCGCCGCCAGTGTGTGATCTCCGATTCAAAGGCGCGCGCGCACACACGCACGCACGCACGCACACAGACACACAAATGCTTACTCATGCTCCTGCAATCAAGAACACACACTCAGCTTGTTGCACTGTCTGCTGCTATGCTGTTTGGCTTCATTCTGGATCGAAAGTGTCTCGCTGCGGAGAAGTGCCAAGAAACTTGATGACATCATTTACCAGGTGTGCGTTCACTGGGTCAGTCTCATCGTCTTTTTTTTTTTTTTTTTCCTTCTTCCTGCCAGCACACACTTGTATGTAAATGACTCTAAATACGCTCAGTCGGCGCTTTCAAGTTGAAGGTCGAATACGGGAACCAAAATGGAGGGAAAATGGCGGTTTGAGGGCCGGGACCAGGTTTTCAGGACGGTGAAATGAATGCGACGGGTCCTCACGAACACAGCGACGCTCCCTCCGTCCGTGCGTGTTTGCCATTTCACCCCCGTTTCCTACAAAACACACGCATGTGCAAATAAACCGATGTATAATCAAATTCAGGATTTGAGGAAGCGTAGCGCCATTTCCTCTAGGATTAGGCAAAGTGTTTCAAATTCAATATTTCAATATTTTGCAGAAAAAGCACAAGGCCGAGTTTAGGGCAATCTGTGCCCTATTTTATTTCCTTAATGAAACACTTATTGCGGTTTAATCTTAAGGGAAATTATTTTTAAGGAAGGATAACGATTTATATTGATAGCTGATATGTTATGTACAAGTTGTGGCTTTTTTTTTTAATTTCTTGCAGCTGTCCGTTGTTTTTTTTGTTTTTTTTTTGTAGGAATAAAATGTTTCACTACATTTCTCAAATATATTATCTATATTTTTTTCTAGTTCGCGTTGAAGGAAATATCATATCTTCATGTGCGGTCCTATCCACCTTGGTTTATCTTATTTTTTTGTTTTGAATTTCATTAAATTACATCGATTTTTCATCTGATTTTGTGTGTGTGTGTGTGTGTGTGTGTGTGTGTGTGTGTGTGTGTGTGTTCAGGTCCACTAAATGAAATATAAACTGGAGAGTTGTTATTTTTAAAGCAGCTTCCAAAGTCAGACATTTGGTCCAAAACAGTCTCCAGCTGCACCGCAGGTAGCCGGCAACATACATCACCTGACAAACCATGTGAACGGCAAGCCTCTTTCGGAAAACACACACACGCGCGCGCACACACGCGCACACACACACACACACACACACACACACACACATGACCCATCAGGTCTGTTATCAATAGTTTTTTTTTAAATTCCTGTGAAGGAGGTCGTGTGTTTTGCTGGAAGAGGTGTGTGTAATGATGTGTGTGTGCTTGACCCTCAACCTTGGCCTGTCTGACTGTGAATGGGGGGGGGGGTTGGGGTGTTTTGCTGACCTAAATCAGATCACACTAATAGAAATACGCTATAACGTTAAAAAAAATGCTTATTTATTTGATATTTTTCTGCGGACTTTAGCAAAGGAGCAGAGCAGCTAAATTTCTCTCTCTCTCTCACACACACACACACACACACACACACACACACAATTCCCTTTCCCCATGCGAAAGAGCAAAGGTGATCAATTTTTGAAGCCCCCCCCCCCCCATGAGGATTTCTTAAAAATACACACAGCGCTTCGAAACATCCGTCCGTCTGCAACCACCTACGTCGCCGCTCCTGCAGCTTCCAGGACGTCCATCAGTCACTCAGCGGGAGAGAGAAGCAACACGTCGCTTCACACTGAAAGTTCAGTTCTGATTATGAAATGCAGTTTCCTTCAGCGACTTGTTTTTGGCCATTTTTAACAATATTTTTTCAAAAATATGTTGAATGAGCGCAGGCTGTGATGTCTTTAAAAAAAATAAATAAACACACACATCTTAGCAGTTACACAGGCCTGCAGGGTCATGAAAGTGATGAGGATTAGGGTCACTTCCTCTTCCTCTCCATAACCACCAGTGTGAATGCAATGCTTGGCTTGGCTAGATTCTCTCAACACGGGGGAACAATCAGCGAGCTCTGCCCAGGAAAGGCTGCCCATCCCTGGGTGCGACAACCAGTGAGGCCTGGGTGGAGCGGTGGAGGGTGTGGGGCGAGGAAACAGAAAGCTGCTGAAGGAACCTTTCAGCCGCAGCCAAAGAGATCCCTCTGTGGTCACATATGAAAACACACACACACACACACACACACACAGGACAGGAGCAGCTTCCGCTTTCACACACTTGCACCGAGCCAATATCAATACGCCCTCATTGTCTTTGATCCCGTCCAGCATGGATGTCACGCCCCAACATGGAAATGAAAATCTAGACCAAATTATGTGAAATAATTATGAATTAATGGTAGCGTGCTCTTGGACAGTCCTGAGCGAGTTAGCAGGACACGCGTATGACCACCGAGGAGTCAAACGGAGGTTGTTTTTTTTTTCCTAATTACGCTCGGTCTTTGTTAATTCAACGCCACATTGCACCTATTTGGCATTTACGGTCATGTTTGAATCACAGCGCACATGGCAGTGAAAAATGTAGATGGTGTATCGTTCCCAACTTTCCACGGGGGTCATTTCTAAGAAAATTTCGACCATGTGGTTCTGGTTTCGTCTTCTGGGAAGTTGTTTGAAAAAAAAAAAAATGGTGAAAGGGATGTTAGCCGGTTCTGACGGCTGAAGGGTTCCAAGGACTTTCGGCGACGGCGATAACGGCCACGGGGTTGTCCGTCAAGGGTGCAGCCTCGTGGTTACTGATTGGTCACGGTCTGAGATGTGGGACCGACCTGATGAAGAACAGGCAGAGAGAGGAAAGGAGGGCTGCAACACACTTTATTTATTACAAAGACGAAACCAGATGTAGAGCTCCAGTTGGGTTTAAATAATTAGCCAGATCAATTAGTCAGAAATATGAGGTATAGCGCCATTTTGGGGCTAATTAAAGCACAGATCTCGTGTGCTGATGCGTCGAAGATGTATAAGGAATGTAGGGCATTAATGTAGGACACGGTTGATGTTATGGTGACAACGCTCGGCAATACGGAGAGGAGCTGATGTATGTGGTTTGAATCCAAGCGAAACCAGATGCTTAATCTCCACAGGCTGAAGAGTCAGTCCAAAGAAAACGACATGACTTCTTTGGTAACTGGGCCAGTGAGGAGGGTCTCGCACGGAGGATGGAAGAAAACAACCTGGCGGAAGGCGTTTGTCTTGAATACAGATGAGGACGAGCGATATCCTTCTCTCCTCTACAGAGACTGACCGCTAGTTAGCTTAGCGCAATGAGTAGAAGTGGATGGGCAGGTTAGCATACCTTTGTCTTGTCTGCGCAACTCCCAAAACCTTTGGTTCCTTTGTGTATTCTGGGTCAAACAGATCCAGATGTATTTGATTCTAAAATTATGAATCCTTTTTTTTAAGGAATGTTACATGAACTGTGGAGACATTTAAGTGTGCAGAATTTGGGTCCGAACAAAATTTCCCGACAGGGACAATAAAGTGTTGAATCGTATCGCGACATTCCGTATCGTATCCTATCGTATTGTGATGAATCGTATCGTACATCTTTAGTCCTATTGATGCGGTCGCGGAGACATGCTAATCAGCCCATTCACTACCATTCATTATGCTAAGCTAACTGTCGGCTAGCAGCTCCCTGATGCAGCACAGAGAAGGGGGGGGTGTATCCGACCCCTGGTCTGGCCCAAGGGAGAACGCCAGAACAGCCACTTTCCTCAAAACTTGTTGTGTTGCTCTAAAAGCCCTGAGGGAGAGCGTTTTATTTTGAAAACAAACTGAAGTACTAGCGCCGTATTTCGAGCAGATATGATCCGTGTAGATCAAATTCAATCAAAGTTGACAGAACTGTACCGGTTCTTCGCCTCTCCAACACCAGCAGCACCTGGTGCCAATAAGTGGGGGATTAACAGGGGGTCCCTACTTGGGAACGCCACCAAAGCCACTCCCATTAAAGAGGCCGTGGTGGTCACAGGAATGTGTTTCATTCTCATCCAGGGAGGATAATATCGATACATCCTGTGATATGCGATATCCGTGCATTCTCTCCCCTTTCGTCCTCCATATCTGCTCCTCCTTCACTCCCCATCCCAAATCAGAGTCTACACACCACATCTGTCAAAGAGAGACGGAGCTCTTCCAGCTGGCAGGTTGTCCACTTGTCTCACCGCGTCAGAGAAGAAAAAAAAGAAGTCAATCTTCATCCATTCTCAGAGTTAGAAAACATCCTGCTCCCATTACACCAGCGCCTCTTCTTTATTTCATCCATTCATCATCTCTTCCTGACGCCACATGGCTGTCGGCGCTGTTGTCTGTTTTTCACGGGCATGACCTACATTTCAAAGTGAGATGGTATGTTGTCTGGCGTTACGTGAAAAGAGCCGGAGCGTGTTGAAAACAGCTCCGTCGCTGCCATAAACTGAGTCAACCCCGAATTAAAGTGACGGTTTCATGTGACAAATATGTCATGTGACGCGCTGTGATCCGGTGACATCAGAAAATGAGATCTTTTTCAATTTTAGAACTCTATCAAACGGTCTGTGACTACACTTTTGATGCACTTTAACTGGAACAATGCCACGATGGACGGAGAAAGGCACCCAGCTACTTCCTACTTTTATACTCAGATGTGCGCCGATGATGTCACAGCTTGGATCGAGCAAAGGAAGGACTTATTGTATTGGGATAAATGTTTTCCTGCCTTACACGAATGTACACGGCGAAACAAAAGCAAATTACGTCCTAACAAAATGATGACATCCGTTGGCAGCGACGCCAAAGAATGTCCAGTAGGGCGTTGGATACTTCATAAGCGAGGGTGCTTTCAAATCTGTAGGGTTTGTGTTTGAAATTGAAAAAGATTTATTGGGGATTTGTGTATAAAACTCAACAAAAAACAGGTTTGCTGAAGGGCCAAGATGGAAATGTGCTGCAAAATGACAACAAATGCTGCACACACACGCACACACACACACACACACACACACACACACACACACACACACACACGCGCGCGCGCGCACGAGCGATTCTCTGCATTTCGGTTCACTTCTTGCGATCAAACGGCACCAGGATTCCATTTAAACCGTTTACATGCCGCGTTGTGAATGCGCCCAAAGGAGGATTTTGTGTTCAAAGAATAACTACACTGCTGTCCACAAGTGTGAACACCCACACACTCGCGGTTAACAGATTTGCGAGTGTAACTTACGTGTAATTGTCGCTGTCATGTATACCGGCCAAGTTCTGGGGCCAAAATGTCTGCTGGTGTGATTACAGGCAACAAAAAAAAAAAAAAAAAAATTAAAATAAAAAGGAGCCAAAGTAGAATCTAAAATTGTTGCTGTTGGATTCTGTAGGTCCAAAACCGACAGGAAATGATTCATGAATAATTTGAAAACATAATATTGAGCTATTTAGGTCGGATGGAACGGCCTCATCGCTTGTAATCCTGCCGTGTGTTGCAGATGCGGGCGGAGGAGAGGGTTTTGGAGTCTTTTGCTCGATTAAATCTTTATAAAAGATGTTAAAGCTTAGCTGCCATGATTGATTTATGACAAATGTGCAAAAAAAAAACCCAAAAATGATAGGAAGAGGTTTGATTTGCTGTCTCTGCAGAGGTTCCTCTACTGCGCATGGCCTGGGGCACAGTTTTCTCTAGCCGGGAAGGTCAAGTTCGCTGAAAATTGACAGTAAAAATCAAGATAACGCCATTCAATTGCTGTGAAATTCTCTCCTTTTCAGCTGAAATGTGAAGATGTAAGAGGATAGAAATCTAAATGGATGTGTGTGTGTGTGGGGGGGGGGGGGGGGGGATTGATGAGGTCCCCGGGAGGAGGCTTTTTAAAAAATGCTATCACGTTTAATGAGAAGGGAGTCTGACATGAGGAGAGAAAGACCAGCCGCCGCCGCCGCCGCCGCCGCCGCGTTGAAGGGAGAGTTCATTGTCTAGAGCGTGGAGATACGATCAGTGGGAACCTCCCCGGCTGGTGTCAGAGATAACCCCTCTCACTGACCCCCGGCCTGATCTCCTCCATCACCAGCAGGCCATTGTAAATACTGGATATGTCAGTTTGAGCAAGCTTCCTTCCACTCATTCACGATTCTAGAAGACGCTCCAAAACACGTTTTGTAATATGCTACTGATGCGTTGAGCGCGACGACTGTCAGTGCGACGACTGTTCTCGTGACGACTGATAGCGCGGCGGCAGGTCTGGAGCTGTTTGATCGCCAGCAGTCACCGCGAGGATTAAATCTCCTGCTTCAAGCTTTATTCTGGAAACTGTATAACCTGCATCATTTACAGAAGAGAGACTTGGAAAAAAAAAAGAAAAAAAAGCAATAATTGAAGGAAAGAATTTCAAACCAAACTTGGTAAAAACGGCAGGACTCACACCCTCTTTCCGCTGATTTTACAAATTTTAATGCGAATGTGAGTTTGATTTTGATTCTCATTTCTACTGTTTTGTTTTTTTTTACTTTTTGCTTCAATTTGAACGTGCAGTTTTCTTTATGGAGCGGCAGAAGGTCAGATTACCTCTCTGATTCAACTCCACGGCTCTCCCCATTTGTTTTTACCCTATTTATGTTCTGTTCTCACGCGTGTGTGTGTGTGTGTGTGTGTGTGTGTGTGAACATGCTAACAGGACAGTTTTCTGCGAGGCTGGGCTGTGCTGCGGTTCTACGGTGAGTCGAGTTGCTTGAGCTGCGACGGTTAAACGACTTTAGCGGTCAGCTGAAGATGATTTATGCTGCTGATTCCCATAATAGCTTTCTGAGGCGTGTGTTGGTGTAATTTCCATTTGACGGTCCGCTTGTTGAATCACACACACACACACACACAAACACACACGCAAATTCTTCTTCATTGGAATAGCATGTGGCCCTGTCAGCTGCTGCAGCCAAACCAGCGTTACATTGGGATTGTGTAAGCGCCGCTACGGAGGACAAGGTCAGCGTCCGCAGCTGTTTGCATGGCCTCATCTAGGATGACATCACCCGCGGTTCCGCCTCGCTTCAAGAATGAACCCTGAACTTCGCAGTTTAACACTAAACAGCCCTCAGAGATCTGTTAACTTTTATTCAATGATGTTCCTTTATCATGCATTTGGGTCCTTTTGGAATTTTTTTTTTTTTCCCCCCTTTTTTAATAAAGCTTCATGTTTTGGCACGGCACCGACTCTCACTGTTGTAGCAGTTGAAACAGTCTTGGAAATCTCGCCGCGCCAAATGGGTGTTTCCAGCCCGTTACACGTGTCAAATTGACTTCAAAATATTATTGAATTCCTTCTCATGCGGTAGTCAAACTGAATTAACTGTCACAAGACCATTTTAGCTGACTGGATGTGAGATATGTTCCCATGCAGCCTATTTTTGAGGAGTATTGCTTAGCCTCTCCCTTCCTCCAACGTGACACTGTCCAGAGGCTGCTCTCTGTTTTTCCTCACCTCCCTTTAATGGCTTCTGATGCTCCCCAGCTTTCGGGGATCATGTTGCTGCCCTGTTAATACCCCCTTAGACGAATTGCGGAATTATCGTCTCCCTTGTGTCACCGAGGCTACGAGCTCCGATAAATCTGTTGATAAGGATTGTTTGGGTGCCTGGATTATCAGTTCCCCTGCCTCCTGTCTATCAGCCTCAACCCTTGACACTGACTGTTTGTTGTGCGTTTTAAGGGAATTCCTCTTATGTTCTTCACCTGAAAGAATGTTATCGGTTTACAGGTCAGAAGTTGATCCGGCATTGTGGGGTTTTTTTTTTTTTTTCAAGCATTCTTTGCATTTTCAGATGAGAAAAACACGCTACAATCTCTTGCCAACTCCGGGAAGTGTGCTTTTCTGCGGCCAGCTGGTGCTGAGCTTGTCGTGCCACGCTGAATTGCAGGCTTTGCTGCTCTCGTAGAAGAGCGTGCGGGCCTGTGGGCCTGATTTAGCGGAGGAAAGAGTGTACTTCCTGTTGTTGTGTGTCTGGGTCTCACGGTCAATGACCTCCGGGCCAAAGGTCAACTTCCTGCAAGTGTCTGGTTGAGTACAGTAGAGTGGGGGGTTAGTGAGTACACGCTCTCGCCAGAATCTGTAAACACACTCAGAGAGATTGATGATAGCCGAACTGTGTCACTCGCTCACTCGAACCGAGATGGCCTGGTGCACTCTGACACACTGACATACACCCGTAAAAAAAACCACCTACCCAGGAGTGCCGCGCACACGCACACACACACACACACACACACAAACACACACACGGTCTGGCCACAATTGAATCATTGTGAGTGGCCTAAAGGACAACAATCTTTTAGAGATGTAGGTCAGTGCCCACAGGCAATGGGCCAGCCTGACCAACATCGTCCCACCATCATTGGAGTAGCCAAAACATCCAATTCAACGCTTTTAAAGGAATATTCCACCCGTAAACCGCGTGGGAAACAGCCTCTGGAAAGGGAAAATTGGAAGTAAATCACGACGGCGTTTCAGCAAGATGCCGTCCTGTCTCAGGCTATCGTGACTCCTGGCTGAGCGTCCTCCTCTGGCCTTGATCCAGGCTGCTGTTAGATAGATAACCGCTTTGTGTCAAAGAGCAGGAGCCTCCTCAAACACACAACCAGACACGTAATTATTAACTCATTACAGTGAGGACAAAGCAGACAGCAGAGCTGCAGCGTGGTTCGTGTCAGCGTGACATTTAACATCAACAAGGCCGTGCGTCTTCATCAGCTCTTTCTGCATCCAATGTTCTCTAACATGTCAGATTGCGTTCGTGGGTTTAGCCGGGGCATGGCTGTGTTGCGTCTAGTTCACAGACGCTGCTAATCGGCTGCGGTGATTAACTGATAGATACAACAGAGTAAAACTGAAGTTCGAACCGTTAACGGCGACGTGAAATCATGTGTCTCTTGACTGATTTATCCGGCTTTTGGGTCCGTTGTCGTAAAGTTGCGCCTCTTACAACAGATGACCCTGACATTTTCTGCACACGTTCACATTCCTCACAGGTTTGGATTGTTAAAAACTCTCTTGACTCTTTAAAATTTGTATAATACCTGCTTAAGCCTGTAGAGCATTTCTAGTTCATAGCACTATTGTGCCCAATTACAAGCTAGCAAGGTTGTAAACTGTGGAATTCACGTGAGCATAACTTTTCGAGGTCACATGACCTCAACTGCTCTGGTTCCAGATGGATTCAAAAATCGAACCGACCGCTCATCGACCTAAGCTCTGCCATTCAACCAATACTCATCGAAATCCATCCTCAAATTTGTAAGCTACCTCACTAACAGAAAAACTGACATCAATGATCACATGACCTCCTGACCACGGGATGCAAATAATTCTGAAGTCCTTTGAATGCTCAAAAATGTTTGTTGTATGTATTCTTGCTACTGAGGCTCCTCTTGGGGAAGAGGTGGTGGTGTAGCGATGTTTGTCGGCGCATCGTCTGCGTATATGGATAACCAGCTGCGGTTTTCACCAACGATCAGCAATAATGCAGCTCCTCGAAACAAAACTTTACACTTCAAAACTTTTCGTTTGGTGGCTCACGCTGCGCTACGGCACATGAAGCCCCCAATCTTGATTTATTTTTGGTCAAGAAGACGTGCTTACGACACGAACCCTGCTGGTGGGAAAACTGAGAATTCACCACATGTTCGATTGTAGACGTCCGGGAGGGGGGAGAAAATGTTATGGTAGCTGTCATCCATCGTGGGCATCATCTCGAGTGATACACGGTGAACCGGAGCCGGCAGCTTTAAAACAGCAGGGTACCCTATTACTTCTGCTCAGTGTCTTGATGTACCATGGGAGTCGGGTATAGTTTGTCTTAAGATTGCAGTACCAGATTAAGCGATTGCTGTTCTATCTGAAATACCCTTCTTTCTTTTTTTTAACCCATCTGCCGCACTTTACTTTCTGTCCCATTTGTTTTGGGCGAAGTTGCTGCTTTCCTCCCTCCTGCCTGTCATTTGCATTCACAGAGATCATATGAATGGTCAGAAGCTGGAATGTGTTTTTGTGACCCATATTCTCCAACAGAAAGTATGCGTTAGCTGCTGACTGCGGACCCAGCACACCCACATTCTGCAGAGTGTGTGCTTAAACTCTTTCCAGTACTCTCCCTCCACCCTCTCTCTACCTTTCTTTACCTCTATCCTTTTGACCTGCACTTTTCCACAGCCATATTTCTGTCACTTCTTCTGTGCGGCAGGAAATCTAATCAAGAAGGGAGTGTCTTTACTTATTGTTGGCGGTGAGAGGTTAGTTGTGGTAAAACTTCAGAGGGGTGAAGATGGAAGAGATGTGGATTTGCATGTTTTGAACCGAGGGAACCAGGATTTATTAGTCCAAGATGAACACACTGCAGGCTCCGACGTTGAAGTGGCTCATTTGAATCGTAAATTGTTCTATTTTAGCACAATCTGGGTCCTAATTTTGTCGTTTTCAGGGTCATTACCATTAGGATTTGGGGAAGAAGCCAAGGAAAAGAACATGAGTTGAGCAGACAAGATGTTGATGCGGTTTATTTTTTCTCCCTGATGCAACTGTGCTTCAGTCTCCTTCCTCCTCCAGGTCTCTGACAAGGATTCCTCCCTGTCTGTCAGCAAAGTCCCATTAATTCTTACGCTTACTCACACACACACACACACACACACACGAAAACGCCTCTGTCAGCACCTCTGATGAAGGCATGAACTTTATTTGATCTTTCCCAATAAACAAGCCACAAAGTGACTGTGAAAGATTATGACATGTTGGTTGAAATCATGTCAGACAAACACAGAACAGCGGTTGTTTCCCATCAGCTGCAAGGACCCAAATGAACTCGTTATTCTTGGGTTACACACGTTCGCACCAGCGTCGCGACTGGCGACCAGCGGGTGTTGCTATAACGAAGTTGAAGATGTTTAAACGTTTAACTTCCAAGCGATTCTTCCCCGAGTTCCTCTGAATCGAGAACATCCCCGATCCTTCCAGATCATGCAAAGCTCGGCAGACAGGAAAGCGTTCCACTCAAGGAACCTTCGCTAAGTTGCCATGTAAACTGACAGGACATTTGGTACCAAACATAGAACTCCTCACAAAATTGCATCAACTGCGCTGCGTAGAACCGCGTAGAATCTATGCACCCTCGTGACATCAATAGATCATCGCGACACTTTACTTTAAAAGTTGTGGGTTTTTTTTTAGACGGACTGTGTCGCTTCAATTTCCCTTCAAACCCGACGAGCGTGTACGTTTGCAGGGACGCTCAAATGGAACACGGAGATCGGGTTCCACATTTTTCACGTCTTTGTCTAAATCGGCTGTTGGGGTCAGTTCACAGCGTGAAAAGCGCGCAGCCAGAAACATGTGCTCGTCCCTCAAGCGGCGGCGGCGGCTACGTGTTTACGTTGAGTACGGGGAATATAATGAGACAGGAAGAGGAAGAAAAAAAAAAAATGCATAGACATGTGTGACCTGGTTCTGTTGTAGTCTCTCTAATATGTTCTCCAGACACTGCAAAGACAAGAACAGAGCGATGGAGAGGGGTGGGGGTGGAATCTCGACTGAGGAACCAGTCCCTATATTTTAGCTGGGGGAAAAAAACAAACAGAGAGGAAAAACTATATGTCGCTGCTTCTTTTATTTAAGGTTCATCCCAGCCGGGAGCAAGTGAGAAACTGCAGCGTCGGCTGGATTTAAGTACTTTTCCATTACGGCCCAACAAACCAGGCAATTTAGGTGCTTTTGCTGCTGTGACTCACAACCTCTTTGCTAACAGGTGGCCTTCCCCCTGATGAGGAGACCGAAACACTCTCAAAGACATGTAGTGGGTCTGTATTTATTTACACACGCATAAAGTTGATATACAGTGGTGGTCATCAGATGATGTCAGTGTGTGTGTGTGTGTGTGTGTGTGGGAACAGCAGACTAATGCTGAGGGACTAGCTGGCTGTCTTAGGGTGTCAGACTGTATTCCCACAACTAAAGGCTGGGGAAAAATATGAGTTCACAACCCAGAATGTGTGTGGGGTTTTTTTTCGTGCGTGTGTGTTCAGGGCAGGAGACGTGAGACTGATGGCTGCAGGGAAATGGCCTGTAACAGTCAGGTGAATCTTGAGACCCAACAAAACGGAGAACTTGCTGACTGTGGTTTTGTGGCGTGTTGCGTACTACTCCACATTTACTGTTAGCTTTCTACAAAAGATGTAATCCATCAGGATGTCCACGGATGGGCTCTACCTCTGCCGTCTCATAGAAATCTTGATATTCGGATAGATTTGAAAGCATTACGTGACTTCAATTCAACTGTTTACCGCCCAGCGACCTTCTAAAGCCAGAAGCAGCGAGCTAACTGCGGTAGAAGAGTTTGGGGGATTCCATGGGAGTAGCTAGATTTTATATCCTGCCTTCTTTCTGCAGCTGCTCCCTTACTTTGCTTTTTTTCTCCCCACGGATGAGAAATCCTACCCTCTCCCGGCTCTATTTGCCTTGAATCACAGTATAGCATCCCCTTCGTATTTGTAATTTATATAACTTCATGGATATATTTAATTTCGTAAGACTTTCACTCTCAGCGGCACTAACCTTGTCAAACAAAAGCCAAGTAAATACAATTTAATCTCCTGTTTGTTTTACTTCTTTCTGTTCTCTGTTTCTGTCGCTGCTTCCCCCCCCCCCCTTTACTCTCTTATTTCAGGCTCCATTACTTAAGACGTTTTTCGCCTCCAAACCGCTAAGCCATATGTCCATTCTGCTGGGTGTAGAGCTGCAAATCCCTGTCGACGTGGGTGATTTAACGCTCACTTTCCCACCTTTGCCTCGGACACTTTTCCCTTCTGGCGGCGTTGCATAGGAGTCCCTCAAAGTCACATTGTTTTATTTACATCTTGTTGCTTATTTCTATGTCTGGAATGGAGGGAGAATCCCTTTTTTTTGCCCTCACATTAATTCCGGAATTTGGAAGCTGTCATGCACGTAAAACAGAGGATACCAGCTAAAATTCCTTCTCATTAGCGGAAAGTAAATTAGCAGCGCGTGGATTTATACCCCAGCCTCCCAGTCTTCTGTCTTTGTGCTAACTCGGTTGGATCGCCTGCACGGGAGCAGAGGTCTTCGTCTGAGGCAGCGAGCCAGCAGCTGGATAAACACAACACATCCCAGCAGAGGTGTGCAGGGCGAGAGTAGGAGTGATTCCGCCTTTGATTGATGGTTCCTCTGTTAGCGGACCCCTTAATCAGCACGCGGCGGTCTCGCCGGCCTGCGTAGGACTGACTGTCAGTGTCTTCATTAGCTGCACCCACACTGATGGAATAAGTCCACACTGCACAATCGCTGGTTGGAGAAAGTGACTCAAATGTGTTGATGCAGTTGAGTTTGGGGAGAAAATCACGATTTTTTTTTTTTTTGGCGGTGCTGAATTTCCAAACTGTCAGGAACCCGTAAGCGTGCCGATCGACTTCTTTTTCTGTTCTAAAAACTGATGTCCTGTTAATCAAGTCTTCTAGGTTCCTGCGATCTACCGAGAAAGTTCCTACCGGTCTAAAGGAACTCTCTTACAACATTCACAGAATGTTCTCCGCAGCGTTCCAAGAGGGGCCAAAAAGTACACCTCTAATGTTCTACGACTATTCCGAGATCCCATTCCAAGAGGGCGCTATTCCGAGAGGGTCTCTGCTGGTGTAAAGGACATCTTGTGCGACGTTCTCCGAATTTTCCGAGAGGGCCCCGATGGTTTGTGAATGTTCCCAGAGTGTTCCGAGAAGGTCTCTGCCGGTGTAAATTCACGCTAGCGGGGCATCTCGATGTTCCAGGACGAACGTGATGTGGAAACCTTTTTTTTTTTTTTTTTTTTAATTCAACTGATTTTCAGGGACCTTTTCAGATGTTCCGCGAACCTCAGTGGATATTTTGCCGGACTGTTTATGGAAGTTTCCTCTGGTTGAAGCAAGAGCATACACAGACGCAAAAAAAACAAAAACAACGTTGTTTAGTCCTTTAAAAGTTGGTGATGAGAACGAGAGGGAACGTTGGATATATGCAACCATAAATATTCCCAGACCATTCCTTGAAAACTAAAAACATCTTCCTAGCCAGTGGGAACATTACGAGGCGAGGTCCATACCAGCTGGGATGCTTTCAGAATGTTCTGGGAATGTAGAACTTCTACCTGGGGAACTTTTTCCCTCTTTAAAGAGAAAAAAATTCATATGACCTAAGGACAATATTAAAACTGTAAAGTCCTCCTTGTAGTGTCACAATGGGACCATAAAATGACCAAAACGGAAGGTTCTTGTAAAGTCGTTCGCAGGGAGTTTGAACTGCGGAACGTTCCCGGTGGATATGTTCACTAAGGGAGAATAAAGGCTCAGTGGGGGCTCTTCAGTGGATAAATCCAGCCTTGTGCACCCACTTTTGACACTGGGCATCTTTAAAACTTTACTTACTGGTTATATAAAGTCACGAAACGCATTCCCGCTGGGATTCAGTCTGCAGGATTATTCCGTTTCAATTCCAATGACGGTAATAAATGCGGTGCGGAAATATCTGAGGGGAAGCCAGCTCGCTCCGTCCAGCCCGGGGTTAAGCTGGGACACACATGGGCATCTTCAAACGGAGCCCAGTTCTGTTCTAAGCTCCATAAATCTCCCCACCTAGTTGGCTTCACGTGAATCATTCCACTGTTTTTCCCTCCCAGAAACTGACCTGCCAGATATTTCCGACATGCATGTAAATTCACTTCATCATTATAGATGTTTCCACCACCTAAGCTAAGCTTTTTTTTTTTTTTTACTGGGGGGGGGGGGGGGGTTCTTACAGTCTTACAGACACCAGAAGGTTCTTTCATCTGTATAGGAGTGTGAAGGACGTTTCAACAGATGCTCAGGCAACACAGACCTCAAAACGGTTCTAAAAAAAAAAGGGGGGGGGGGGATACAACAAAATACATGTGAACCGAAATTTAGCGTCCAAGCCGGACTGAAAGTTCCGGCCTCCGCTCTGGAATGTTTTTAAGACGCTCCAGAGGTGGCTGTGTTTGACAACCCTTTATTTGCATCTGTGTGTGAGTTTTTGCTCTGGATTACACAACTTCTCAGTGTCTCTCTCGCTCACTCTCTCTCTCACACACACACACACACACACACTAATATACAGTTTCCATTCTCTCACCTTCTTAGCGTGGCGCTGTAACGTCTGCGAATGGTGAAATTAGAAATCACTCTGGACACAGAAAACTGCAGGATTTTTCTCATCTCATTAAAAATGCAGTTAGAAACTAAGTGGAGCGAAAACTGGGCCTGTAGTGACTTCCTTATTGCACTCAGGTGCTGAGACATACATTACACACACACACACACACAAACACACACACACACACAGAGCATAGTGGCATGTAGAGATTTCCTGACATGAAGGGCTGGGGGGATTTGCTGCTCTTGCCCACTTAGTGTCTAGTGCCCATGACCCTCTTAAGCCACATCCTGTGAGACAGGATTTCCACTCTGCACAGGAAATGACCCTGATTGATCGTTCCCTATTAACTAAGAGCGAGGGAGTTGGAGGAAGGGTGAAAAGAGAAGCACAATGGGTGTTAGCTCGGGAGGCGTCTGCGTCAAACGGTTCGAAATCTTTCTGCAGAAAAATCCACGAGGAGGGGGAAAAAAAAAAAAAAAAAAATCGGAAAATCCCGGCAGCGTGACGGCCAGGAGGTAACTAGCAGCAGCCCAACCCACCCGCACATCTCATCCATCAGGATTTCCTTGACTGAGCTCAGGAGTATCCGCAATCAATACGCCGCCTGAAAACTATAGTGACTACGTGCGTGTGTGTGTGTGTGTGTGTGTGTGTGTGTGTAATCTAATCTGGTCTAATGGGCAGCTTCCCACAGGACAAAGCCAAAAAAAGCGGCAGGTGTGTACAACTGGAAAGCGGGAACGTTATCCCATCAGACCCCCGACGGCTGAGTGACTTTGAATGCTCAGAGGAAGTAATTAATGATAAGAGGGAGGATTTAGTTTCGCCACTTCTTTGTCAGGTAGCTTTTGAAGTCATTCTTTTAGTCGAAATACGCAAATAGATCTTTTTAAACCGTTCTGGGATAAACTGAACAATTTGATCGTGGATCAGGCTCCGATCTCGACGTTAACCCTGACATTGACATTCAACCTTTGAGCTTTGCAGCTTCCGTGACGTGGGTTTATTTTCACAGTTAGCAGGGGCGGGTGTCATTAACGGCAGGAAGCCGACAGGAACAAAGCGGCGGGCTTGGACGCGGTCGGCTTTCATCTCTTTAAAGGCGACAGTTTGATTTAACACAAATGGGTGGAGAATACCAACGGGACGTTTCGCATCATCCCTCTCGTGACACGGACACACACACACACACGGCAATAAACAGTTCAAACCTTGTGGCTCGTACGCGTCGTTCCACGTCTTGCGTGGTTACTTCAGTCTTGCTGCATGACTGGAAGAGGTGTGTTTTTTGGAGAATTTTCCCGTAAAGAAGTACGTTCCTTACCTCAAAAGTACAATTTTGATGGTCAAGGGTCTAAAAATGGACCTTTTTGGTTAAGAGAGGGTACAAAGTGAACTGTGGGGTACACAACTGTGGGGAAACGTCCCAGGTTTTGATGGTGAATTTAAAAAAAAAAAAAAAAAATTTAAACCAAATCCAATGGCGTTTTGAGGAGCGGTCAGCTCCTGTAACGTCCGTTGTCAAGTCCACGCCCAACGATGATCTAAGACGCCGCAGACGAGACCAAAGCTCTCGCCAGCAGCCAAAGTGGAAATGTGGCTCGCGAGATTAAAAAAAACAACAACATCATTTTTTTAATTCTTTTCTTCTTCATTCATTGGACAAAAAAAAAAAAAAAAAAAAAAAAATCACTCATGATTTGCTATTTTTTTCTGTTTGTATTACGACACCAGAAAAGATTTCTTAATAAAAATGATCATCTTTTTCCATCCCGTTACATCATTCGGGGGACATACACGAAGCAGAGGGAGAGGTCCTGAGTGCGGGATGAGAGACTCTGAGGTTCACACCTGACAGCTCCGACTACGTCAGCGTCAAAATGATTGGACCTCCTGTTCTCAGTCTGATCCCGGCCGTTCGTCTCGGTGCGTTCACACCAGCACTTGTGATGGGTGGGAGTGTTTTCGTCCGAGTTTTTTGGGGTAAAACGAGGTAAATCCGAGCACCCCGGAGAGTCTAAAGACCAAACTCTGCGTTTTATCTCGTTTTCGATCTAATCCAATTAAAAGCTCCCTGGTCTTCTCTGCTCCTCGCGAACCGACGCTGTGCAGATTTACTGAGGGTTCTTTTGTTTTATTTCATTTTTTTTAATGTCTTGACATCCACAGGACATTCCCTGGCAGGGAGACGCTGGCTCATCTGTTGGGGAAATTACACCCAAGCGGTTTGTTGTGTTAATAGATTTTGTAGCAGAGTTTCTCAGGGCACAAACTGTGTGGTCCGCCGTTTCAGCTCTTATGTCAGGTGCGGGCTGCGGCGTTATTTGTTCTAAAACCTTCGCTCTCGTGTTTCCCAAAGGAATGTAGCAGGTTCTCTATGAATTCAATGTGCAAGAGTGAACCTCATTGTCACAGATGAGCAAAACTGCTGTAGACATGATGTAAAACCTTGAACACCTTCGATTCTTCGTCTGATGGATTGCATCCCGAGCAAATTGAAGCATTTTCTGATCAAATTCTGTGTACCTACACCTTCTAGACATGTGGATGGACTTCAATTGCCTCCATTCTCCGCTGTTCAAGGATGAAGAAGCTTTAAAAACTGTCACTAAACTCGCTGTGGAACTTTTAATACCATATAAAATGTCATAATCATGCATAAATGTACCAGAATTTTTTCCTGCGGGGTAGAGTATGAAGTGAAGTCACCCTTCCTTTGTTGGGTTCCCGTGGTTTGGCGCAGCATAAAGGTAGCTCTGTGAGCCTGGCTTGTTTTTGAGCTACTGCGCTATGGCCCTCGTGACATGTTTAACCCCAAAGGACTCTGGAATAAATCTCTCTTTTCATGGCGACATGTCATCCATAACTGAAAACTTTCCTTCACCGTGGCCAAAGTAGAGGCCAAACACACTTATAGGTCATTTAGCGTGTTTCAGAGCTGAGTCAGGACGGTGATGTTTGGACGTGAACGCAGGAATGATTCTCCAGGTTTGTGGACGTGTGAGTGAGCCGCACTTGTGTTAAAAAAAAAAAGAAAAAAAAAAAAGAGTCCACGCCGGCAGCTATGACACACCCATCTCAAGGTGTTTCCATTTGGCGCTGCCGCGTCACAATTTTATGTGTGTGATTGTCTGACAAGGAGGTGAAGAGGAGGGGGGGGGGGGGGGGGGTGTGTGTACGGAAGTACCAGGAGGAGCAATTAGGCTTTTATGAGAGGAACTGAATTTCCAGTTGCCAAGTTATTATTGTAGAACATTTCACAGGGAGGATAAAAAGCTGCTTGGAGGGTCAGAGAGAGAGAGAGAGAGAGAGAGAGAGAGAGAGAGAGGGAGGAAGAGCCCTGTTTTGATTCAACGCTCCTTGTTTGCAGGGTCCAGATTAGCCTCAGAGTGGCTGCAAAACTTTTCCACACCGAGAAACTGCTTGTAAAGTGAAGCATCATTAAGAGGCTAGCTGGCTAACATGGACAGCATTGTTGTCTGAGGGTGTTTTCTACGCTGGCTCAGTCAACAGGTCTATGCAGGGTGTTCCCCCCGCTGGTTGCTCAGTGCATGCTGGGATACCGCTACTGTGGAACAAGCGATAAAAGAACTGGATGAATGAGGTTTGGCTGGTCCAGGAAGAAATTAGCCCCGAGTTAATCTGCAGATATGTTTCCTGTGACAGGAAGGACGCCGTAAAAAATGGGTTTGGTATGTGACACACACACCAAACTATTACTTTCTCTGCCACAAAAAATGCATGATTATATAACTCAGCTTGTTTAAATATTGATCAGTCTTGACTTGCAGCTGCCACAGAAACAAGGATGTGTCCGATATATTTTCATGAGAAGGATCCACTCTTGAAATGTGGTTCTTGGTGTGTGGCAGCCCAGGTTAAGACTAGTCTTCCACGTTAACCTAGACTAATCTAAACCTGGAAGACTAGTCTTAAGGGCAGGCTTCCAAGTTCAGGCTAGTCTCAAAGGTTAAGGCCAGACTACCAGGTTAAGGCCGGTCAACCAGGTTAGGGCCAGACTTCCAAGTTTACGCTAGTCTGCCAGGTAAGGCCAGGCAACCGGGTTAAGGCCAGGCTAACAGATTAAGGCTAGTATACGATGTTAAGGCTTGTCTACCATGTTAAGGCCCGGCTACCAGGTTACAACTAGTCTACAAGGTTAAGTCTAGTCTACCAGGTTAAGCCAGGCTTCCAGGTTAAGGCCAGGCTACCATTTTAAAGCTAGTATACCAGGTTTAGGCTAGTCTACTAGGTTAAAGCCAGGCTACCAGGTTAAAGCTAGTATACCAGGTTTAGGCTAGGCTACCAGGTTAAAGCTAGTATACCAGTTTTAGAGTAGTCTGTCAGGTAAGGCCAGGCTACCAGATTAAGGCTAGTATACGATGTTAAGGCTAGTCTACCATGTTAAGGCCAGGCTACCAGGTTACAACTAGTCTACAAGGTTACAACTAGTCCACAAGGTTAAGTCTAGTCTACCAGGTTAAGGCAGGCTTCCAGGTTAAGGCCAGGCTACCATTTTACAGCAAGTATACCAGGTTTAGGCTAGTCAACCAGGTTAAGGCCAGGCTACCAGGTTAAAGCTAGTATACCAGGTGAGGCGAGTCAACCAGGTTAACGCCAGGCTTCCAGGTAGGTTCTCTTATGAAGGACTAAAAGGGAAACCTAAAGGCCCACTCAGGTCTACCTCATTTGGTACTGGAGCTTCTCAGTTTGATCTGAATCAAAGTCCCGTGTTAAAACTAACAGTGAGACCATACGTGTCCTACTGACCGTGTCAAGACAGACCTTCTCTCCTTCCTGCTGCTCCTCTTGTTCTCCTCTCCTCCATAACAAAGCCACTCTCTGACCTGAGACCAGCTAATCCAGGTGACGCTTGCATTTGTGTGTATCGTCAGACGACATCTGCTGAGCTCACAGAAAAGCGGCAGCCGGGTCAGCGCTCATTGTTAAAGCAGCAGAAAGCTTTTCCTCTTGCAGCAGGAGGAGCAGCCTCGGCCCTGCCCCGCACCAGACGGAGCCCTCCAGCCGACTCAGGCCTTTCTGCAGCCTCGTGTTTTCACGATTATGATCTTAAGCTGCGTTCATAAACATACCTCCCCCTAAGTGTTTTCCCTCCTGCGCCCGGAGTCGCTTTCATCTTTGTTTTATCTGCTGCTTTTTATTCTCTCGCTCTTCCTCCGCTCTGTGGTGTGTAGCGGTAAACACGTTAAAACGCACATAAATCACACTCGGTGGATGAATACGGACGGGAAGTCCAGAGGGATGCAAACAAGCGTCATCCTTGTGTTTAATTAGGCTTCGTTTGTTGTGTCGAAAGTGGACGATCACCCTTTCTACACGAATCCTTCGCCTTTTTATTTTTATAGGTGTCGCAAAAACGGAACATCGTTTGCTCTCAACCGCCTTCTTCTTGACAATCAGCTCAAGAACAGACTGACAAAACAGAACCCAGGCCTGCAACTGATGAGACAGTTACCAAGAGGTTGACAGACACGCAGCAGGTATGGAACTGATTGGATCAGAAGAGGTGGGCGGGGCATAGGAGGACCGATTGACAGGTGAGTAGCAGCTGAAAATGGAACCGGGAAAAACTTGAAAAGAGCATCTCAAAGCAAACAAAAGAGTCGGAGAAGAATCTTAGAATCATGTTAGCGCGCCTTTAATCACGCTGGCAGGTTCCACGTGTAGAAGGTGGCCAAAAACGATCGCCTCAGAAAGTTTCAAAGCGAGACTTTGCATAAATACAGTGCCTGCCAAAGTGATTCAAGGCATCTGAAGCTTTTTTTCTTCAACTTTCTTCAAAACTTGTACAAGAACCGAAAGAAAAATCCTCACTAAAATCGTGAGGGACGTCAAGATGAGTCAAAATCATCCTGAAACGAGTCCAGCGGGTTAATTGCTACCCGTGATGTACAGTTATTATTTCCTATGCAGCGCCCGAGCGCAGCAGCAGCTTCTGCAGGGTGTTCACAAACTCATGAGGAGTTAGCGAGGTGATGTCATTTCCTCACCAGAACGATAAAAAAAAAAGAAAGAAAACATGTCACATTCACCGCGCAGCTGTACAGAAAAAGGTTCTGTTCACTGTACGGCTGCTAACAACGAACGCCGTCTTTGTGTGTCAGTAAACTACCTTCTCGCCGCCTCGTCTACATCCCCCGATATGTTTTCTACCCCCATGACCTCCAATAATGACAAAACTCCGAATGTAAACGCCTTGTTCGTCTCTTTCCGTCTCAAGTTCAGCTCCGGGTTCACCGGATGCAAAGACAAGATGCGAGGCGAAATGCTTTTGGGGAAAGCCAGACCTGAAAGCAGACCACCACAGGCTGTGAAGTGAGGCCAAGGCCAGGTCTCAGATCCAGGGCCTGCCAGATGTGGGGGTGTGGATCTGTGGCTGCGGCCTGGCCTGTGGCTGGCTGGCTGTACTAGATGACCTGCAAGTGTGTTTATATATGTGTGTGTGTGTGTGTGTGTGTGTGTGTGTGTGTGTGTGTGTGTGTGTGTGTGTGTGTGTGCGCGCACCTCTAACGACTTTCTTCTTGCATTGTGTTCAAAGAAAGATGGCAGCTGCTGATTAATGTGTATTGAGGTCACACACACATGTTGTGTGACACAGTCTTGGCAAATGAGTAAATGCTTTTAGAGCACATGTATGTACAAGCATGCATTAAGCGTGTGTGTATGTGTGTGTGTGTGTGTGTGTGTGTGTGTGTGTGTGTGTAAGTCTAGCAGCTCTCCCTCAGACTGCCAGACAGTGTTATTGCAGCTGTGACTTGCCCCCCCCCCCCTCCTCCTCATCCTCCCCTGACTCACACCTCAGGTGCTTTCCAACCTTCCTCCTCCTCATCTCCTCCATCATTTCTCTCTCTCTCATTCCTAATTCCTGTTTACCCACATACTTTGAATTCATGCCAGCTGAATGACTGACACTTGGCTAGCTGCGACTCCCTCATTAACCCTCCCAGCCCCTATTGGTCATTGCCATGACAACAGCAGGATTGAGTGGGCTCGTATACTTTTGTGCTCGCTAAACCGCATGGTAATTTGAGGGTACGTTTTGGTAGCTATGACCTTGCACATGGGTGTGTGTGTGTGTGTGTGTGTGTGTGTGTGTGTGTGTGTGTGTGTGCAAAGTCACATTTGTCTTGAAGGTATGTACGCGAACAACCACATGCTTTTAACATGAGCAGGAAAAAAAAATGGTTTTAACAAAAAACGTCATTTATGAATCTTAAGTTTTACTGCAAATTGGAGAAACTTAGCAGTACTTCTCGGACCCCCCCCCCCCGACACACACACACACACACACACACACACACACACACACACACACACACACGAAGCCTGCTCTGCCCATAACCTCAAGCCTTCCTCAGAAACTGTCAAGATAACGCTGCACCACCTGAAACAAGAGAACGGCAAATATGTTTTACATTTGTGGGGTTAAAAAGCTTTGACCGGGACATAATTCTGTCACTATATTAGCTTTTGGCTGTTATTGATGGGGAACTGCTACTTTCACAGCAGTTTTTTGGTTGTTGTTTTTTTTTTGGGGGGGGGGGTGGGGGGGTGGTTCATTAGGATCGTACCGGTAATAACATTCTCCTCTTCTGACTTTTTTTTGGTTAATTTGTCACCCTGCAAATTCAAGCTCTCTAGCGACTGATTTTTTTTTTTTTTTTACTTCTCCGCTCCAGCTTGTTTACTGATGGCGTGAGTGGTCGAACGCACATAACCACGTCAGACAGACGTGCGGCAAAAAAAAAAAAAAAAAAAAAAATTCAGCTCTCAGATGCGAGCTGACTAGCATCGTTCACTTAAAAGAGTCGGTTCTACTAACCGGCTCGTTGAAGATCCGCCCCCCGACTTCCTCTCTTCGCTTCTTTCTCTCTCCTTGGACGAGGAGACAAATCACCACAAACTCATGCGTACCTGATCGACGTTAAGAAAGGAAATAAAACTATCAGGAAATAAACGGGCCAGCAACAGATTTATGCTAATCGGAACACAACGAACTCTTCTGATAATTCAGAAAGCGGCCCTGTTCTTACAACGAAGCTACGCCTGATTAAAGAAATCCACCAGTAAAAAGACCTTTCAACTGCCTGAATTCATCAGCCTCGCCTTGAGCTCCTCCTCCTGATGTTTTTTTCACTAAACTCACAAGAGATATAAGATGTTCCAGCAAACTAAGACAAGGACTGGGATTCTACACTAATGAGAACATTCGTGAGAACAAATCCTGATGTCACAGACAGTTTTTCTGACACTCGGTGACTGCCGAAGTGCTCATTTTCTCCCAACCCCCCGCGCTGATGTTTAATGAGACCAGAAGAATTTAAAAACTTGTCAAAAACCAGGCTCAAGCAGTTATGAATGTTATTGCCTCACTGAAACGTACCGGGACAAAAGTGCGAGGGAGCTGGCAAGCGACAGGACCGCTGCCCATCCCTGTCTGACTCCACACATTCATGTGGTGACTCTTACACACACACACACACACACACACACACACACACACACACACACACACACACACACACACACACACACACACACACACAATTAGTTTAATTTCGCAGTGTATTGCCAAACTATTTCCTTCTCAAGACATTCGAACCACATTTTTCCAGTCAGAGACACATTCTTTTTTAAATGTGTCAACAAATAACATTAATAGTGAAATAACGGGAACCATTAGCTAAAATTAAACAAAATAAAAAATTCTTCAACTGGATTTGTAAAATTATCTCAGTACAAAATATTAGATTATATTCAGGGTATCTCTTTATCTCATTTCCCCAGGCTGTTTTTCCCAGGACTGGATGGACCCATTAAAGCCTCTGACCCGGGTTCTGGTGCTGTGTCTGACCTCCTGGTGACCAGCGCTGGCGGCGAGGAGCTCCAGGGAGGCCTAGACCTAAGTTTACCCTGCTTGGGTGGGGCTCAGCTGGGGAGAAAGCAAAATGAAGGGTGGGTGGGGGTATTGGATCCTGCCACGGGGATTTAGAAAAGCTTTCGAGAGAGTGAGGACTGTGTTTATGCATCCAGAATGTCAGAATCTCATGGCTGATGTTCTCATAGCCAAACTTGAGTGTGTTTACTGTAATTTTTTGGAGTTATTTTTCAAGGAAATTCCTCTAATTTTACACATGTGGCATCTAAAGTCAGAGAACTTGGTTGTGGGCTCACAAACATCCACATTCGGGGGGGGGGGGGGAGGAGTGATGAGTGAAACAGCTGAGAGTGTGTTCCCCAGATGTGCAGTCGAGTCACCCTCCCGTGGACAGAGTGTGACGGAAAATACGTTTTAAGGAACAGCCGGTTTTGTTCAGCACATCTGGACCGTTCAACACTCCTTCCATGTGACAATTTGTAAGATATTCGACTGGATCCTGCTCCTTCAATCAGTTCTGAACATAAAAATGTCACAGAGGCACGAGCCGATCTCCTGCCCCGGCCAGGGAAAAGAAAAAAAAAGGGGGGGGGGGGCTCGACTTACAGAGGAAGCAACTTTTAGGTTGGTTTATTTGAACACCATCGGCTGCTTATTTGTTGTTTATTCAGAGGATTCTCAAGTCAGACTGGAAAAGACACAAATTTAAACTTTTGGGGGAAATGTACTTAGTTGCCCTTCTCCCCGGAGCCGGACATGAGCCCTCCTCTCAGCCGGCAGTCTGGGTTCCTGTTCAAACTCTTGCAAGTCCTCCCTTGCTGCGGGAGGTAACATCCAACTCTGAGCTAACGAGTTAGCATGCAGACATTTTTGAGGGAAGAGCTGTGAAATTACACGACAAATACAGGCAAGTTTCCTGAAAGGAGCGCGATTTCTCAGGCACCTTTGCTGCATCCTTGGCTTGGCTCCGCCCACTAGGATTATGATTTGGCTTGTACTGTTACCGAACAATGGGATGTTTCTTTTGGGAAATGGAGAAAATTCTGGCAACGGAAGCTCAAGACCCATAGAGATCAGCTACTGTAGTTAGCTTAGCTCAATGAATGGTAGCCGGTGTTAGAGCACCCAAAAGCGGCGTGACGACGCTCCACGTCAGAAGTTCCGCGCGGCCTTGACCATCAAGACACACACCACATGGAATTTCTTCCACAGCCCGCTTACTGCGGGATGAACACACACTCGTTCACTTCCACAGAGTCCATGTTCCTGCCTCCGCGCACACACAAACAAGCTTACCGACTGCTGAGTGACAGATTTGCGTGCGTCGACGTCTGCCAAAGAGTAAACCGTGAAGCCGTCTTCCGCAGGAAAGCTAAACAAATCAATTTTGTCAATCAGCTTCGTAAATGTTCCCAAATATGAGCAGTTCCTCATGTTTCAGACTTCACGGATCATTTGGTCGACGGTACAGCAACGGCGCGCGTGAGGAGCCTTCTTCAAATAAAGACGCGCGCGCTCAAGCACGCAGCAGCTTTAAACGGTTGCACGTGGAAGACGGAGTTCTGCCTCACAGCCTTGAGTCCTAATTGAATAAAAAAACGATTATTAGCACATCAAAAAAAAAAATGAAGCTTAAAAAGAGAAGTTAGAACTCTCTGGAAGTTCCCAAACTCTGTTTTTATGAGGAAGATTCATGCCCTTTGTTGTTGTGGTCTCCTGAAAAGAGGGACGGAACGTTATCCCCTTCAAACGGGACGTTGTCATTTTTTTAACATTCCTAAAAGAGGACCAAAAAAAAAAAAAAAAAAATCATGGACGCAAGATAATAATGAGGATTTAATTTCTCCAAAACCCAGTATTTTTTTTTAAAGACATCATAATAGTTGAGTAAAAGAGGATTGAGGGGATTTCTTTATTGAGCAGGAAGATGATTCAGGCATTTCCTTCCAGACATGAGGCGTTTAGTCAGCGACCACGGCGCAGTCCTGACCTGGAAAGAAGAGAGCTTCTCTCATTTTCAGAGATTGTTCTCGGAAGACGCGTCCCCAGATTCACTTGAGTGAGTGTCAGATTACTTCTTTGTCTAGATGTATGTGGTACAAATACACCTAAAGTGCAGTTAATGCGGTAAAACGTACGCGTGTATCGAGTGGTTTCTTGCGCGAGCCTTCTTCTATCGGTGGGGATAAAAAAAAAAAACACATGGTCGAGGTTGTCCTACTGACCCACTCTGTAACGCGCACGCGCGCACGTGTGTGTGTGTGTGTGTGTTGGGAATACCAGGCTCTGACAGACAAGAGGCCAGACTGCGAAGGACCGTGGCGGCCACATCAGTGTGGATCCATTCTTTCCTGTAGCGGCATCAAATCTTCAGATTGCATTTCTAAAAAAAAAGAAAGAAGCCCTGCGGCGGATCCATCACGAGCTCCAGCGTCCATGTGTTTCTCATCAGCGGGGATGTATGTGAAGGCATTCCTCTCTGAAATCCCACGTGTGCACCAACCAGAGCGGCCTTCCGAGACACGGCAGACATTAAACCTGACATATTTACTTGCTTGTGCGCCGAACAAAACAAACAACTTCTTTTTTTTCTTTTTTTTTTTGCGGACGAAGCGCAGACGCGGGGATTAAAGCGCAAGTGTTTGACTCCTCCGACTGCTTGTTGTTTCTTCCTCCGTGGCTCCCATGTGTTTTTGCGATCACGCCGTCCTCCAAGCCGCATATGCGCGCTGGGGTTCGGGCTGCTCATGCTAGCGGTTGGGGACAAGTTAGGCAAAGTTAAAGAGGGGACGGTACAGATGGTTACCCGGGTGAAGTGGTGTCGGGAGCAGCTCCTTAAAAATGAAATGTGGATTTACACAACATTAATCTGGCTCAATCACCACTTCTGGGCCTCCAGACATACGTGGCGGTGACTGTGTCAGCAGAGCCGCCGCCGTCTGTCTGTCTGTAGTTCATGTTTCTGTTTTGTTTGGACGTTTGTGCACGGGGGGAGTGGGTGCGGGAGCCCCGGTGAGGCGAGGGGCGGGGCTTGTACAAGATTGTGTTTACGAGCCACAGCAAAGCATTCAACACTCTCGACATTTACGGCTTGTTGGTTTTTCAAATCGCACAAAAGTAATACCTCAAAGTCGTTTTTATTAAAAGAAGAGTTGTGCCAACGACCAACTGTTCGCACAGCTGTGTGTAACGTCGCCTATAACGCCAACTTGTGGTGGAAATGAACATTGCATAGCCCGGTTTATTCACTCCAAATTACTTTGTGGAAACAAACTGTCTTTTTCCCCCCACATTCATCCAAACTAGAGGCCTCTGACTGACATGTCAGAGATGTGCTGAAAAACTCCCCACCTTCAGATGGTCTGAAAACAGATGGAGCCGGTGTGGCTTCTCATTTCCCCGCTATTCTTCGGCGTAAAGTGGTTGCAGACGTGCCGGTTGGCGGAACACTAGCAGCTCTCTAAAAGCGGTTTTAAAAGATTCACCAGTTGTGATGTTCAGGTTGAACGATTTGGTCTCGCCGCCGTGGGAAAACACGTGAAGCTGCGCGATGATAACGCGCGTTGGCAGTGGTTTTTAACATTTGAGATCACTTAGATGCCTTGGAGGATTGTCTGGCAACTCCAAAGCTTCGGTAGGACGCGCCAAAGGTATGGCAAGAAGTACTGCCTGTTTTAGTTGCAGCATTTGTATTGGCAGCAGATAAAAGCTAAGGTGGGGCTGTGGCTACTTTCTGGATGTAATATTCATACCACACACACTTAACTTGAAAAAGGTCTTATTGTTATTATTGTTTCTTTCTTCCTGGAAGCGTTCCTGAGAACTGGTGTAATTAACGACACGAACAAAACGTCCTGAGAGGTTTGTGAACCTTTTAAAGAGCAGAAAAATATTCCCGTTCACGCTTTCTTTCTCGCGTTTGTTTTCCAGCTTCTCTTTAATGGCCGCTGACAAGAGTTAATCGTTCCAAAACGCGAGAACCCCGAGTGTCCTCTGAAGTCTTTCCACTGAGGGAATGACGCGAGAGGTCAGCGCGGTGAAAACACACACACACAAACACACACACACACACCAGCTTTTCAAAAGAGAAACATATTTTACCCCTTTTTACTTATTTGGCATTGGTCATAAACACACACACACACACACACACACACACAGAAGTGGATGCAGATTTATGGGTATGAATACATGTATAGACTTCTAAATGACTGCACACACACACACACACACACACCGAAGTCACATTTTCCCCTAAACATACTTTCCATATTTATCTTGATGACATAAGCTAGCTGAGAGGTGTGTGTGTGTGTGTGTGTGTGTTGTATTTTTTCACAACAACCCATGAGTCTCTCAAATGTCATTCCTCCGCACTGCAACAAGAAACTATTTTCTTGATTTATTAGTCACATCAGGAAAACAGGTATCCTGCTTGTGTCCTTTTCTGATTTATGACACTTTCTATTTTTTTCTGTTTACAACTCTTGCAGGAATTTATCAATCCTCCCTGTGGTGACTGACTCCTATAATCCCACTTATGTCTTGCCCAAAAAAACTCCTTTTTTTATTTTAAAGGAGGGGAGGGGGGGGGGGGTAACTTTAAAACTCATTTTAACTCTACTCAGGAAAGTAAACAAGGTAATTAGAAGGGAGAAAAGAGAAGCCAGAATTCCAAGAAAGATCCCATCAACGCAACCTGAGCCTGACCTGCCGGCTGCATTCAAATGTCTGTCTCTATTTGTGGACGCTTGTTTGAGAGGAGTGAGTCTGCAGGGCGACTAAGAGCAGATCTGGGGTCAGAGGAGGCCGTTTCTCAGCTCTTCTTGGCTCTGCGGCCGTTCCATTCATCTGAATCACCTGGGTCTCGTTTAGCGAGTATGTTTGTCCCTACTGGTGTATTTCCACCTGCTGCCTGTTAGTTATGACGTAAGTTCATCCCTCTTTTTTTCATGAAATCGCTTCGTCAAGTGTATTTTATTGAAACAAAAGACTGCTCCAAGTCCTGGGTTGTTGAGAGACGATGAATGTGAGGGGATTGTTTCAAAAGTTTACACTCAATTAACAGTTTGAAGCCACCACAGCAGCTCATGCTAACTCGTCACGCTGCGGCCATTTTTATGAGTTTGTGTTTCCGTAGAAACTCTCATTTCAAACCTGATTGGTCAAAGCGACTCGAACAGAAGCCAGAAGTATTCTCTCCTTCAACTGCAGATTCTGTATTTATACCCAGAATCTCCTTGTAGAGCTGTCGCGCCAAGGGACCATGTAGACCCTACATTGCAGGAATAAGTCAGCCTTAAGTCATACGCCCACACACACACACACACACACACACACACAATTTTCAATAGTTAAAAACTCAGTCCATCACAGCTGCAGCTCTCGGACCGCGTCCAACTTTGCCATCACACTTGACAAATTGACGTGCTGAGGCCAAATCCAAACAAAAACCCGGAAGTACCGTTAACCGCGAATCGTTGTTCTTCTGTGCGTCTGATAAATGAATCCCCACAGAAACGCACACAGAAACATTTCTGACCACATCAACCTTTCCTTTTTACTTACTTTTTTTTTTTTTGCCGTCGCAGCAGTATTTACCCAGTGCAGGCTGATTGAAGTTTGACGGTTTGCCAACTATAGCAATCAGAACCTTCTGGAGTAGAGAGACGGTAAAATAGAAATTTTGTCTTTAATGTTCCAAATGTATTCTTACACCGTCATGTATATCTGATCCAGCTGTAGATGAGAGAGTAAAACACGATCCTGACAGCTTAGCCTCGGGAGAAAATGTTAATTGATGGTTTGATGGAGTGTGTGGGAGAGAGAGGGATCACACACACGCTCACAGATGTGAACGGCAGGAAGACTTTGTGACAAAATACTTCGGCAAATATGACATCTGACGGACCGAGCCGCTACTGCAGGCTGGAGTAATCCCTTTGTCTCCGCAGACCAGACATGACGTCAGAGACAATATAGCAGTAAGCCATCCACTCTTGTGTAAACACAGACGTACACACCAATGAGTGGGGACCGCTAGGGTCTCAGCTGGAACATAATCACTGAGGACCCCGCGGCCTCCGGCTCACGTAAAAGCTGTAATCACCGACATTACTGTCATTTCAGCCTTCGGCCTCACAGTTTCTCCAAACCGGTGCTTTGTCACCGCTGACAGCTCACGTCAGCCACGCATCTCTCTCTCTCTCTCTCTCTCTCTCTCCGAGAAAGGGGAGGAGAGACGCCTGCGTGACCCTCGACCCTTCTCAACTTCACTGTCAACGCCGTCGACCCCTTTTGAACGATTTGCGTTGCACTTTTTCTACGCGTTTTTTTTTTCATTCTTTTATTTCAGGATGATTTCATCGCCACGTTTATGTGTGTCTGAGGCGTGCCAGTGCATGCTTATGTACGTATTATCTTCTTTGCATGGGTGTATATACTTTCTATTATTTATGTTAGATTTGCGTGTTTCTTCTGCTCGTTCCATGAGGGACACCAACTGCCCGAGTCAAATTCCTTGTATGTTGTGAACATACTTGGCCAGTAAAACTGATTCTGATTCTGATTCTGGTTCTGATGTACACGTATATTCGTTGACGTTCATTTACAGAAGTAAACAGCAGTCCAAAGGGAAAGGGACGTTTTAAAACAAAACACTCTATGAAGTCGTCGCATCATCTCCATGGCAACCATGCCAGGAGTATAAAAGGCCAGCAGGTCATCTTAACAGTCGCCATTTCACCTTGAGCTTCACTAGTCTGCTCTGACTTTTGAGGAGATTCTTGAGATTTGGCGTGAGACCCTAGGACATCTTGTGAGACCCCTGGTTGGACGACTTTAGTGTACGACTTTGGTTGGACGACTTTGGTTGAGCCCCCCACAACACTTCGTAGAGGTAAGATGAGCCTGCATTAGCATAGCGTTCGTATCTTGACTTAATGTTTCAGTTTAAAACAAACTTTGGGCTGAGCAAAAGACATATATTTGCTGTCTTGTTTTGTTCAAATTTAGATAATAGGGTTCAGAGTTACATTTTCATGTTTTATCGGAGGTGTAATAGGCCTAGCTAATTAGCCTAACATTAGCATCTTGACGAAATGTTTCAGATTAAAAAATGCTTTAAGATTGGCAGAGAAAAACATATTTACTGTCTTGTTTTTTTTTAAAAAGAAGAAGAAAAACTTGGGTCGGTTATTAAAATTTAGATTGCAGCGTTGAGAGTTAAGCTATTGAGTATCAAAGGTGTAATGGGCTTAGCTAATTAGCCAAACATTAGCATCTTGATTTAACATTTCAGTTTAATGTCAGTTTGCTTTGCTATAAATAACAGAGACATAATTCTACTGCGTTATTTGGTCAAGAATGCTTTTGTCAAAAATATTTAATGGCAGTTTTGACAGGAAGCGTTTTTTCATGTTCCATTATAAGCTTAATAAGCTATGCCAACGAGCCAAATCTTAGCATCTTGTCATTTTAGTTTGACAAATGCTTTGTGCTGGATAAACAAGTGACATTTTTAATGCAATATTTGGTTGTTGGGCTTTTGTGAAAAACATAAACGACAGTGGCAGTCAATTTATTTTCATATTTGATTATAACCTTGACAGGTAAGCTAACTAGCCTAGCATTAGTACATATGCTGAACACTCGCGTTTGAAGAATGTTCTGTGCTGAGTGAGGAAGAAACATGTTAGCAACTTGACTTAGAAGTTTAGTTTGAAAATGTGTCGTGTTGGGGGAATTACTAACATGCTGTTACTGCATTATTTGTTGTTCATTTTATTTATGAGCAGAAACACTTTAAAAAATCAAGCTCTTTTGTTGTTCCAGTAAAGAGGTTAAGTTGGTTAGCTTAGCATGTTTGAAGAATCAAACTAGTTAATTCTGCTGTTGTTTACTATGATTTAATGTACAGAAAATCCTTTTAAATCTCAGTAGGGCGTGTGTACTTGGTATTTTTCAAAACTTACTGTTGTATATTATTCTTTTATTTCTTAATTTGGCCAAATAGTGTTTTATCTATATATAATCTATTTTATCGATTATATAATAATTTTAATCTGGCAGGAAAGAAAGAGGTTTGTTCATAGAAGGAAGGTAAGACGGTAGGTAGAATGACCTTGGAGTGGTGGAAACTTGTGGAGGACGATGAGGAGAAAGAGGAGAAGAGGAGCTGGAAGTACGAGAGATACGGGCAGAGAGACAGACAGGTAAGGGAGGAGATGGAGAGGCGTCAGAGGGAGGAGGAAGAGAGGGTGAGGAAGAAGAGGCAGCGACAGCACGAAGAGGAGGAGCAGGTGAGGAAGAAGAGGCAGCGACAGCACGAAGAGGAGGAGCAGGTGAGGAAGAAGAGGCGGCGACAGCACGAAGAGGAGGAGCAGGTGAGGAAGAAGAGGCGGCGACAGCACAAAGAGGAGGAGCAGGTGAGGAAGAGGAGGCAGCGACAGCACGAAGAGGAGGAGCAGGTGAGGAAGAGGAGGAGGAGGCCGTACGGAGGACATGAGGTAAGAAGGTGGGAGCAGAGGACCAGCAGAGAGGAGTGGTTCAGACAGGTGAACTCACACAGAAGAACTCCCTGGAGGTAAAGGTACACAGTGGGGGTGGGGGTGGGGGGGTAGTACTAAGAAGTAGTGTGTGTACTTTTATTTGAATGTGGTTTCGTTTCCTGCATCACAACAGCATTTAGAAAGTAAAACATCAATTGGCTCAGTAAAGAACAGTTTCACACCTGCAGTATTTGCAGAATTCAGCTCTGTTCCACAGGACCAGTATTCCTAGTAATTGCAGTACTAGCAGTATCACTAGCAGTAGCAGTACTGCACAGCTCCCTTCATTTGGAGTTGTCTTCGTTCTGACCTACTTGATCAGTTCCAGATGTCCTATCATCTGATCCACTTCTTCCTGACCTGGTCAGTTTGCTACTTTGTTGTGTTAATTGCGCGTCACAGACGGCAGCAGTGTAAAATGGCGGCGGCGCCCAGGAACGTGACATCACATCTGATGTCAGGCAGTTAGTGTAACATTAAGACTTGTCTTTTTCCCGTGCACGAGACGTTGGTGGAGCAGGCGAGGTCTGCTGGTCCTACTGGTCCCGTGTGAACAGGGCTTTAGAACCCAATCAAGAACGCTAGCGACGCCAGAAGCTGCAATCCTGGCTCTCACGTGCTGTTGCTGATGCAGGTTTTGCTTTGCCCTTCATGTTCCATCAAAAAGCAAAAAGACACCGGTACTGGTACTCCTGGTTTACTGGGACGGGGTTCGACTCCCTGCGGTGTCTTGCTGATTGATTTGGCTTTTCATGAAAGGTTTTTTACACAAATGTCCACAACTGACAACGTAAAAGAGCAACATGGGGAAAGATGAGCTTCAATTACTGACAGCTACTCATCATAATCCATCAGAGAAAATGTTTTAGGAGTAATATCTATATTTTACTATCATGTGTTTTGTATCTTCGCCTGTTCCATTGTTATTTTTTACTCTATTAATATTTACAAGACTCAACTGAAGTTAGTAGAAATTGCGTGAACCTTCACGTATTTTCTGTACTCTGTTTGTTTCAGGATGATTTCATAGCCGCGTTCGTTTGTTTCACTGACATATTTATTCATTTACACGCTTATTAATCCAGATTGATTTGAGGAAGTCAAGTGCTGTCCGAGGGGAATATTTAATTTTGAAAACAAACAATGTATTGAATGACCAGGCGGTCTCCACGGCAACCATCTCGGGTGTATAAAAGGCCACCGGGTCATCTAACAGTCACCGTTTCACCTTGAGCTTCACTAGTCTGCTCTGACTTTTGAGGAGCTTCTTGAGATTTGGCGTGAGACTCTTGGACAGCTGCTGAGAATCTCGGTTGGATCAATTTAGCTGAGACCCCCAGAGAGCTTCAGAGGTAAGACAGTGATGCTGTTTTTCTGATTGATTGGCTACAACATGCTATGCTAAATATCCCGCGTTAATTAGCCTAGCATAGGTATCTCCTTTTGCGCTGGATAAAGAAATATATACGCTGTCTTATTTGGTTAAAATGTAGAGTAAAGTGTTGAGGGTTCAGCTGGTTACATGTTTTATAGGAGCCCCAACAGGCCCAGCTGATTAGCCTAGCATTAGCATCTTGACTTAACATTGCAGTTTGAAAAAAATCCTCTCAGCTGAGTGGAGAAAAAGATGCATCGACTGTTTTATTTTGTTAAAAATGGCTTCAATAAATATGAGTGATTGGATGACAGTGTTGAAAGTGGAGCTGTTTTCATGTTTTGTCAAAGGCCTAACAGGCTTTGATGCTTAGCCTAGCATTAGCATCTTGTCACTGTTTGAAAACGCTGTGTTCTGGATGAGGAAGAGTCATGTTAGCACACTGACTCCACAGTAAGTTTGACAATACTTGGTTTCCTGTGAATAACTGAAACACTTTTACTGCATCTTGTTAAAACAATCATTTGTCGGTACTTTGATGACAGTGTTGGCATAAATACTTGAAAGTCAAGCTGGATGTGTACTTGGTATGTTTATAAAGTCCATGTACAACATGGAGGTTCATTCTGAACAAATGGATTAAATATGAACATTCTTGTCATCAACTGTGACGCTTGTTTCCATGTTGAAGATTTTCCTTTCACCTGTTGATTTTTGTCACATGGTGTTTTATCTTTTGTTCATGTAATAATTTGAATCTGACAGGAAAGAAAGAGGTTTGTTCATAGAAGGAAGGTAAGACGGTAGGTAGAATGACCTTGGAGTGGTGGAAACTTGAGGAGGACGATGAGGAGAAAGAGGAGAAGAGGAGCTGGAAGTACGAGAGATACGGGCAGAGAGACAGACAGGTAAGGGAGGAGATGGAGAGGCGTCGGAGGGAGGAGGAAGAGAGGGTGAGGAAGAAGAGGCAGCGGATGGACGAAGAGGAGGAGCAGGTGAGGAAGAAGAGGCGGCGACAGCACGAAGAGGAGGAGCAGGTGAGGAAGAAGAGGCGGCGACAGCACGAAGAGGAGCAGCAGGTGAGGAAGAAGAGGCGGCGACAGCACGAAGAGGAGGAGCAGGTGAGGAAGAGGAGGCAGCGACAGCACGAAGAGGAGGAGCAGGTGAGGAGGAGGAGGAGGAGGCCGTACGGAGGACATGAGGTAAGAAGGTGGGAGCAGAGGACCAGCAGAGAGGAGTGGTTCAGACAGGTGAACTCACACAGAAGAACTCCCTGGAGGTAAAGGTACACAGTGGGGGTGGGGGGGTGGGGGGGGTAGTACTAAGAAGTAGTGTGTGTAATTATATTTGAATGTGGTTTCGTTTCCTGCATCACAACAGCATTTAGAAAGTAAAACATCAATTGGCTCAGTAAAGAACAGTTTCACACCTGCAGTATTTGCAGAATTCAGCTCTGTTCCACAGGACCAGTATTCCTAGTAATTGCAGTACTAGCAGTATCACTAGCAGTAGCAGTACTGCACAGCTCCCTTCATTTGGAGTTGTCTTCGTTCTGACCTACTTGATCAGTTCCAGATGTCCTATCATCTGATCCACTTCTTCCTGACCTGGTCAGTTTGCTACTTTGTTGTGTTAATTGCGCGTCACAGACGGCAGCAGTGTAAAATGGCGGCGGCGCCCAGGAACGTGACATCACATCTGATGTCAGGCAGTTAGTGTAACATTAAGACTTGTCTTTTTCCCGTGCACGAGACGTTGGTGGAGCAGGCGAGGTCTGCTGGTCCTACTGGTCCCGTGTGAACAGGGCTTTAGAACCCAATCAAGAACGCTAGCGACGCCAGAAGCTGCAATCCTGGCTCTCACGTGCTGTTGCTGATGCAGGTTTTGCTTTGCCCTTCATGTTCCATCAAAAAGCAAAAAGACACCGGTACTGGTACTCCTGGTTTACTGGGACGGGGTTCGACTCCCTGCGGTGTCTTGCTGATTGATTTGGCTTTTCATGAAAGGTTTTTTACATCTCATTTCATTTTCCGTCACAGCAGTCAGGAACAGATGTTCGACGGGCATCGATGTAACAACAACTGTACCTTTTTCATAATGTTTGGACACAGAAGACGGAATAGAAAAGATTAAAGGACAGTGGTAAACAACAGCACTACGCCGTCAAGACAAACACGCATAAAAAAGAGTGAGTGCAGTTTAAGAGGTGGCCCCACTGAGGACAAAAACTGTTCTCCAGAGAGGTTTCAATCACTTTGTGGCCAACAACCTTTCAAAGTTGCATTCACACGGAGCAGCACTCATGTCGGAGTCTGCAGGTCTGGAGAGGACAATCCAGACAGACACCCCCCCACCGCCACCCACACACCCACCAGCACCGCCACCGCCGCCGCCGCCGCTGCCTCATCAGCTCTGGCCAGTTAGCGCTGACAGATTGACATACCAGACAGATTCTTAGCATGCAGATGTAAACAGAGACAACCTGAAGCTCCCTCTTATTGACTCTCTCTCGTAAGCCAGGAGCGCGTGGAGTCGAGGCGGAGGGAGCGGCGGTGGCGAAAGATGCGCAGAAAGATAGGGCGAGAGACAGACGTGTTAAAGTGAGCGAGGAATTCGAGGGGAAGACGGGCAGCGGGGGGGGAAAAAAAACAAAAAACGCAAGATACCGGGGTCAGGTGTGTGTGGTCTTAGCACCTTTTTGATCGTGTTCATTGGAAAGAATGCAGGCCCGCTTAAGTTAGCGGTTCTTTTTCACCCCTCTCGCTTGAATTTACACCCACAGCCAACGAGGGTTAAACGCTCCGCTCAAGGGCACTCTGGTGATGGATACGTCATTATTCTGTCACTTTCCCTCCTCCGACTGTCTGATCCAAAGACTTCCATTAGTAGTTTTCCAGGCCGCACGCCAGCGTCTGTATCCTTCGGCTTAACAAGTGAGGCAGAGTGACTTACTCTGATTAGTGGTGGATTCGAGTCGATCTGTTTACAGGAACGTTTGATTCTCTCTGACAGCGTGGACTGTCACCACCAGCCAATAACTTCAAAAATATGCCCCGTTTGTTTGGCGCAGCCCTCCAGCGGATTTTCCCTCCCGATGTTACAACTTCAGTCGAAACAAACGTCAACTGTGCTTTCCAATCGCCGTCGTTTTCACACATAAATACGGAATATTTGGACTTTTCATACCTTAAAAGACCAAAAACGTGAACGTTAAGCATCAGCTTTTTATTGTTTTTGTGGCCTGAAGACGGGTTGTTTTTTTTATTGATATATTCTCTTCACACTATGTGATGGAATGAATTCCTTCAAAGTGCCTGAAGTTATAAAGCAGTGGTTAAAAAACAAAAAAACAAAAACACAGGGGACCTCTCTCAGGTTGCAGACGTCAAAAAAATGGAACTCGAAGAATTCGCCGCATATTTTCACCCCCTCGAGTGTCAGGCGGGGAGAAAGCTGGATGACTGCTCTGACGTTTATTGATGGCCTCGGGGGGGGGGGGGGGTGACTCCAGCGTTGTATTTCTGTCAGCGTGATGGAAAACGTCCACCCACTTTCTAGTAAAGGTTGGGGGATCAACTGCAGAGGTCGGCGATGCTGGTTTCTGTTTCTGCAGGATTTGTTTGGATCAGAGATGGAATCACACTTTGACCTACTGGAATACCGCAATTGCTCGACTGTTCATGTAAACAGAGCGTCTGTAGTCAAGGGAGAAAACGGCAGGACAGGAAAGATTCTGGTTTCTGTTGGAGGCCTCTGTTGCGTAAACTGTCCGAAAAGCGACACAACCCGTTCGCCGAACGACGACGACCGACGATGTATCAAAACTGCTGTCGTGGTTCTGAAGCGTTAACTGAGTGCAGACGGGCTACTTTCGGAACAATCCGCTCATATTCATCGTCCATGCAAACATCCCAAGTTGCTGTAAGGACTGTGAGCGATGGGAACAAGGAGGCCTTGGAGCAGACGTCTGCTGGTTCCACCATCACTGAGGTTACCTTTCACCCCTTTCAGCCTGGACTGAATATTCTTTTGTAGGACCACTAAAAGGAGGCTAGACATGACACCTTACAAAACCCCACATGGATGAGATCACCAGCTTGCAGCCAACTAGAGCAATGCCCGGTCTCTGAACTTTGCTCAGTCAGCAGTCAGGATAAAACCCCCAGTCTGGCATAATCCGATATTCATCAAGATCAACTAATGGAATGGAAAATACAATGAGTGTGCGGTGAGCCGTAGTGGGAGAGAAACTGTAGTCTTCTGGTTTCATCTGAACGAAAAAAAAAATGAGAACACACTTCCCCCTCTCTCTTGCTTTTGATCCTGAGCTTTTCTGCTGTTATGACTTCTGGCGTGGCATCCCACCTGCCCTCCGCTGCATGAGGACGGGAGGGATGGAGAGAGTGAGAGAGAAAGAGAGAAAGAAAGGAGGAGGAAGGGAGGGTTGTAACTTTGCACCTGCAGCGCTTGTGACCTGTCTGGAGGCCAAAGCTGTGGATCGCAATGCTGGGAATTTACCTGGAAATAGTTTTCTTCACCTCTCACATTTCCCTCTTTGAGAGGCGACTCTGCCCCACACACCAACACTACACACACACACACACACACACACACACACACCAGTCTGACTCTCATGGGAGTTGCATTAAACTAATACTTCAAAGCTGTCTTCCTACCCAGAGTCCTTTGCTGCTCTGACATCACTAGCTGCCTGTTTTCACAGCTGCTCCTCTCGGTGCCAACGCAGACCACTCCTCACACTGCTTGCTCTCTTCCGCTCCAGTGTGTGTGTGTGTGTGTGTGTGTATGAAGGGGTGTTTATGTCTGAGGGTCATGTCTCATGGATATGAAGCTGTATTTGTTGGCACAGTAACAGATAGAATTCACATGCCAGGGTGTTTTACATGCCCTTCACAATAAACGGCGGTCCCCCGTGATTTCGCGTGTTTTTGTATGCAAGTGTGTTTTCTCACGAACAAAAGGCTACACGTCCCCTCCTGTAAAGGCTTTTAACAACGCTGACTTTTGATGAAACTTGCATATCCACACAATCCTAAATAAGGGATCGTATTGGCTTTATTGCGCCATTAATTTGACATATTCCTTTTGTGCGACACGGATCTTCAAACTTGACCGCCGAGCTGTCGGTCCCTAGCTAGCTGTAGCTCGGTCCAGATTGGTGCCAAAAGGGAATTTCTGGATTTGCAATTGGGAGCCCCGAGCTCCTGGAATATTCCACTCAAGCTCTGTTGCACGGTTCTCATGAAAACCTCGGCGTTACGTAATTGTGGCTCGCGCCTCTTGAAATACAACCTGGCTGACTGCAGCCATCGTGAATCTTGCAGCTTTTGTCACCCGCAAGAGAGGCCTCGTCATCGATGCGCCCAGCTGCAGGGCAAACTGAGACGAGGGCCACGCGGGATTTTGGAGGGAACTCCCTCCCGGCTGTCTTATGTCACCTCTTGGGCCGTCCTGCTTTGGGACGGTGGGGATTCCCATTATGTCACCAGTCTACTGAGAGGACTACGATGTCATCATCGCTTTCCCAGTAGATAACGGACACCCAGAGATGCCTGCCAGAAGCACGAACGTCTCTGAGGAGTGGCTGCGTTGCTACCGAGGGCCGCTTCAATATCAAGAGGCATTGTGATGATGATAATTATGAGGCGCTGCATTGTGCTGAAGGCCCTAGCATATTGGGACTTCTGACAATACACAATGATGAGCTTTCATGACTCTCCGGGGCCGCTGGAGGCGAGAAACAAAGTGATATTCTAAGCCTCTGTCCATGGGCTGCTGTCACCAAGATGCCAGAGTGGTTGGTAATATCAGATGATGTATTGTGAGTCATGAGTGAGGTCAATGCGCTAAAAAGGCAAACTGTATGTAATCTATGCATTCTTTACTCCTCGTCCTCGACGTGGTCGTCTCAAAAGCTCCCCCTAAAGGTCAAATACTGCAAAACCACCAGCTGAACGCGCAAGGAAAAATGAGACAGTTTTGACCGACCAGTACTGCAGGAACACAACAAAAACGAGCGAGCACAGAGGCGAAATTCTGTGCCTTTTTTGAAAAAGCAGAACGTCTGGTTTGCGTACGCGGTCAAATTCATCAAGCCAGTTGTTTTTTGAGCGGGGTGTAAGGCCGCCAGTTGGCGAGTGAGGACGCCATCAGAGGAAGTCCAGCGTCGTTAAACCCTTCTTCTGTTTGAGATCAACATCCCTGTTTGAGCCCAGTCATTTTTTTCCCCTCACTTCCTCATTCTTAAATCTTCTCCGTCCCCGAGGAGTCAAAAACAACAGTCGTGATGCAAAAGCACTCATCTTCAAATAAACAAGCCCTCACATAGAGCGGCCATCTTGGAGTTTGTTCCATCCCTTACTTCTTGCACGGGATAGGAGCATCCAAACTATGAAACACTGTGTGTGATATTCATGCTTTCATCGCTCAACTTCTCAGATAACAAGACAACACTTGGATCTTGCCTCATTTTTAGCCTTTAATCATCTGTTCGTGAGAGGAAATGTGAGAAACCGGGCGGGAGATGAGATCTACTGCCAAGATATCCTCATATGACTCGATTTTTAGGTCACACCAGGACAGAAAGCTTCAATATTTGAGTTGAGGAGTTTGTTTGTAATGTGCTCAGACAGTATCAGCGCTCACGGAGCAAAAGCAGACATCTGAGAGGATAGATGGAGAGGAAGAGGCGCCGATAAAAAGAACAGAGGAGTTCACGCAGGAAGCCTCTCTGGATTTAGAGGGAAGGAAGGAAGGTCACGGAGTTAGCATCGGCCCGGCTGACCAGGAATGACAGATAAGAGGGTCAAAGACAGTGCTGTCGTAGAGTATAAAAGTGGATCGGCGAGGATTCAGGAAGGATGGGATGAACAAGGGCCACATGGAGTCATGATGGTAAACGGACTCATTTTTATACAGCGCCTTTCAACCTTAGCGGCACTCAAAGCGCTTTACAGTGTCGTCTCATTCACCCATTCACACACACACACACTCACACACTCATGTGTGAGCCAGCCTACTCATCAGGAGCAATTAGGGGTTCAGTACCTTGCTCGAGGACACCTCCGTCACCAGGGGAAGTGAGGATTGAACCAGCGAGCCTTCGGCCACTCTACCTCCGAGCCACGCCGCCCACGGGAGCGTCTAAGAGCCTGAGGTCAGGACCCAGGGTGGGGTCGTGTCTGTATGAGCTGCTGGCTTCATCATCCCCCCGCGGGTGCTATAATTCAAAGAGAAAACGAGGAATTACGTCAATGGAAGTAGACACCCTAACGCGTCTTTGATGGTCTTGAAGATGCAGAGAGGGTCAGAGACAAGCTGGGTCGGAGTCCAGGACCTTCTGGCCCTGAGCCGTACTAACTCACACGCAGGAACCAGTTTTAGTGTTGTTCCCTGAGTTTGTGGTGACCGTAAAGTTTGCAGTCTGTTTGAGAGCGAGACTGCCACCTTATTAGATTTGGTTTAGTGTTCCGACACTTTCAGGGCGACTTATTCGGTAAATTTTGATTGAAGGTTCGATTTAAAAGCATAATCCAGTGATTAAAACCAGCTTTCCTTCCTGAGATGACACACTGCTGTAACTTCAGGGTGCAAGTACATGTGTCAGCAAACTTAATTTAATGGTCTAATACACAGTTGCAAGACACACTGACTTGAGTTCATGTACTTGTACCTTGGAAGTTGCAGTTTTTGCCACGTAAATACTATGGTATTCCTCCTGTGGTGATTTTTGCCTACTCTGCAGACCCTTCCATCACCGTGCAGAAAGCGTCCTCTGCCGTGCATTCACCAAACTCTTCCCATCCGCAACTGTCAAGCATTTCTTTGCTCAAGCTGCCTCCTGCAGGTCGTTGGAGGAACTACAGCGCGATGCTGCACCAGGAGGATTTAAACCTCGTTGTGCATGCGAGCAAACACCAGGAGGCGAAATTGAGCTCTCTGCCTGAAAGTAGGGCAGTTCATGCTGAAATTTTGTCCAGAGGCCTTCCTTTACTTTGCCTCCAGAAATCACAACGTGTGTTTCTTTCCTCTCTATCAGTGAATTCGCTTCAAAAAGCTCTGGGTACACAATATTTAAAGGCCGTGATGTGTTAGCAGGTTTAAAAATAAAGATCAGATGAAACGATTACAAACGTCTTCAAATCTATTTTTTGCTTTATCTTCTCATCTGAGGCTTCATCCCCGAGGCTTCTCTGCCTCAACATCCTCAGGAATGTCTAGCAGTGTGCATGCCACCTTCGAAACACACACTAGCGCGCAAGTGCGTGCGCGCGCGCGCACACACACACACACACACACACAATAGACATGCCATTGTCTCCTGGTCCAAGCCAGACTCATGAAATCTACACATCATCACGTGGATTGTCAAGGAAATTATATTGTCACGAGCTTCCTCTTCACTCCTGAATTTTTTTTCTTTCTTTTTCTTAACTTTCTGCTCCAACTTTTACAAGTCTTGATTTTTATATTTCAAGGTTTTTAGCGAACAGCTGCAGCCCTGATCCGACAATCCTGCGCAACCTTCCTCTTATACGGGCTTCCATCGCAGCGGGATTGAGTTTTAATGATCCTTCTGGGAAATTTGGGCACAACTTAACACTTGTAAAGCGCGCGCGCGCGCGCACACACACACACACACACACACACACACACACACACAACAGTGACAGGTGGATGTTTGGCTTAAGAGAAGAGATTCGGGTGGATGGGGCTATAATGACTAAAGCAGGTCAGATTGAAAAACCACACCCAGCAAGGACAAGAGAGCAAGGACAGGCAGCTAAAACACAGCATAGCCCCAAATGGGAGAAACAGGTGAGTCAGTGTGTGTGTGTGTGTGTGTGTGTGTGTGTGCAGGATTCTTCATGTGGAAAGTAACGACTGGCTAAAAGAGAGATGCTGCCTCACAAGTCAGCGCTAATAAAAAGACGGAAAGAAGCTAATACGGGTGAAATGAGAGGTCAAGAAGAAGTCGCTTTTAATATTTTCCCCATCGGCTCGAACCGGTTCATATGTGAGAATACACACAGGCGCGCACACACTCACATGCTCTCAAAGCCCTCTTTGTTTCCCCCTCTTATCACTCTTCTACTTTTCCCCTTCCTGCGGTCTCTTACCTGCCCTTATCTCTCCTCTCTTTAATCTCCAAACAGGCACGAGACAAAGAGAAGAGAGGAGAAGGAAGGAAGGCAGCGAGAGGGCATGAGAAGCGGAGGAGACGAGGAGGAACAGGGAGGAGACAAAGAGTAGGCCGCCCGGCCTTATCTGAGACGGTACACACAGGGGCCATTGTTTGGTGGTTTTGCCGCGGGGCCCCTGAGATGGAAGAACTTTTTTTTTTTTCCCCTTCATCTCCACCTGCCGCTCAAAGGAGCTCTCTTTTTGTCTCCACGTCATCACCAAATTTTGCACGTAAGAAACAAACAAACAAACAAACACACGAAAAACACCCATGCACACACACACAAAAAAAAAAAAAACGGTCCCGGTATCACCGGGGTCCCAGATTACCTTTGGTCCTACTTTGTTGGATTTTTTTTTAATCAAATATAGTTCAATAAAAATCACCAAAAAAAAGGGCCTATTTTTGTTCGCCCAGTCCTCTGCGATGGAAACAACATCCCTGGACTTTGAAGATGTCCGTCGCTAAATTGTGGCATCCAACGCTTCACTGTTTTGACATCCGCTTACTGCCGTTGCCACAGCGACCTCTTCTCCATTCCCAACATTTACCATGATGGACAGGAAGTTGCGTGGGAGGAATGTGCAAGAATCGTAACAGACGTCCAACGACGGTTTGCCTGATTCCATTTCCCAGCAGCTCTTGACCTCCGGGCTGCGACACAGTAACTTCTCAGCTCCCCTCTGACAGGACATACTTGGGCTGATAAATGACCTCCAGGTAGCACGGGGGGGGGGGGGGTTTTCAGATTGAGACAAAAATATCGGGATTAAGATGCAGGTTTACACGCCGGAGTCAGGCAGAGTAGCTGCGGTGGCTTCGGGGTCATGACAGTTGGAAGTGATAAAGTAGCTGCAGGATTTGCTGACTCTTTAATACACAAATTCAGCTGTCAGCATTTGAAGATGTAGCAACAACGGAGAAATAGGTCTCCGAGTTCAGCGTCGTTATTAGACACATCTGAATTTCAGCGACTGGAGCTGGCGACATGTTCTTGTTTTGTTTTTATTCCTCTTTCCCCTCCCTTTTATCTCGTGCCATTCGTCTTATCTGCGCGTTTTCCATCCGAACTGCAGTATTTTAGGGGGAAATATCTCTTTCCGCTGTCCCTTCATCTCTCCCTCTCCTTTGATTGGCAGCAGGAATGTGTCAGGAATTTTCTCCAGAATGTTTTGGCACGCTTGGAGGACAAATGCTGGCGTTGCCGCAGCGACCGCTCACGTGGAGGTAGACCCCCTTTCATCCTCATTGTTTTTGGCGTGGTAGCACCGGCGGTAATAGGGGTTTCTTTAACAAGGTACTCGGAAAGTATGCATGGTTGTGCATTGACGCATTGTTACCACGGAGACAGCTAAATGTTGTGTTGGAATAGAAGATGATGTAATCAAGATGTCTGACCTGTGAACTTTGACCTATTGCGACTTGGGATCTACTTTCTGGAGAATGGACCACATGGGGTACAGCCGGGAAAGTCTTGTTGACCCTTTGACCCCACAGGGGTTGCAGGCGGACAGTGAGCTGTGATGTCATCGCGCCAGTTTCAGCTCTGTGAAATGTTACCTCGCAGACACTAATAAGCTTCTCTCTTAAATCAGCGCGCACGCTTTCTGGGAGGTTTTCTGCACTGTGGCGCACTAATAAGGCGACGTGATTAAGACCCTGTCTGAGGTCAAAGGGTAAATCCTGGAGTGTCTCAGACGAGTCAGTGACGCGCCACATCAGTAAACAATGATGAGAAGCTGAATCTAAAGCTGCCCCCCCCACACACACACACACTCCAAGCAGGGATTAGACTGCCGACACACACTCGATGCTGCCTTGCATTACAATGTTAAGTGACTAGGAGCATCAGCACAGACCAGAGAGGACTACTGTACTTGTAGTTCATTCTGATAGATGGCGCTTATCAATGTTCAGTAAATCTGCTATTTCCCACATTTCCTTTATTTGTAGTTTTCCAAACTCGGATTATACGGGCGCCGGGATTTTCGGACTCGCTCCGGCTGCGGTGGACGGCGCTCTGCCTCTGCGCGCTCCCCATTTCCGCAGAAGCACGAATTCAGTTTGAAACGTACTCACTTTTGGGATTTTCTATGAGAGTTTAGAAGAACCGTGGCACATAATCAAGAAGCCTGTTCAAAACCTGCTAAATCAACTTGAAAATGGAGTTTGCCGAGGCAGCACATTGGAATCAATACTCATTTTTCTACTTCTGAGCATCACACACCTCTTCAGTTGTAAAATACCTTTCTGTCTCGCCATTTTATCGTATTTGTTGTCATCTTATTGACTTCAGTCGTGCAAATGTTAACGCTCTACTCCTGTTGCTATACTGCTCCTAAACATTCACAGGCTGCACTCCAGATCCACCCCTTCCCAGAAACACATAGACCAGTGGGCCCGTCCACTGTTCTCACCCCCCCTCCACACACACACACACACACACACACACACACACACACCAGCAGCAGCAGCAGCAGCAGCAGTGTTTAGACACATACACAAGAAAGAGGCAGGTAGAGAATGCTGCTTCTTGTATTCTTTTTGAGCCATGTTGACGATTCTCGTGACAAAGTGCTAAAGTTGGCGCCACTCAAACAGCTGCTGTCCAAGGTAAATCAGGATCTGCCAATTGAATGACCTGCAGTGTTTATGTTCAATCAGGCACCTACATATTACTCGGGGGGGGGGGGGTGGTGCAGTATCAAGACACATAGTTGTGTCAGCAGAGTTTGCACACACACTTGTATCGGTACACATGTCCGAGCATGTTTTTGTGGACGTGCGCACATACGTGGGAAGCTTATATGTGGTTATTTGGGAGGAATGAGGCATTGGCAAGGGGTTCTAGGCTACATGAAATCATCCTGTAGCAGAAGGGCCTCACAGTCCTTGTTGACCCCTTTCCTGTGGTGTTACCTGGAAACCAAGCTACTGTTTGACCAACACTGCTGCTGCTCCGCTCCCATCAGCTTTGCCCCACCACTGGTTTGAGTGTTTTCACGGCCAGGGAGCCATCGTGGTACCCGATCCTTTAGGATAGTTCAGAGGGTGACAGCTAACGGAGGGTAAGTGGGAGATACATCCACGTAGCTGCACGAGCGCAATTCTGAAAGGGCCCATCGACGTCAGGTGTTGGCGAGAGCAGGTGGAGCCGAACGTTGAGACTCGACTCGTAACGCAAACGAGCACGCACGAGGTGAACCAACGGGCTGACAAACTCAAACGCCAGGGAGGAGAATTGATAGGGCGAGAAACTGGGAACAAGGCCGTGACTGACGAAGGAACAGCGCGCAGGTGAACCGCAACACAGGCGGGAAGCAGACAGGAAGAGCGAAGAGATTTCACAATAAAACAAAGAGGGCCACTGAAAGATCAGAAGCAAATAATCCAAACAAAAAAACGTTCTGGTCGCTTACAACCGATTTAACTGTTTAAAAGCACCAAAAACCGCAACCTCTCCCAAACAGATTTAATAAAATCAGCTTTTTAAATGCGCTTGCGACGTCATTTTACATATTACACTTGATTTTCTCAGTCTACCTCCTTCATTGATGAGTCTAAGTAGAACATTTTTATCTCATCTTTTTTAGAATTGTACATTATTTTCATATATGTTCAAATAAACTTAGTGAACTCGGGAGTAGAGTAGAGCAGCACTTATTTTCTTCTACGGATATAATTATAATAGGATGGAACGGAGGAGTCTGACTTGTAAACCACCTTAACGAAGCTGAAAAAAAAAAAAAACGACATTACTTTCAGAAGGGGTTGCATTATGAGGAACGCTTTGGCGTGCTTGCAGCAGCCAGGTGCACGCTGGCCGGTGCACCTGGCTGCTGCAAGGCTGGTATGTCTGGCCAGAGAGCGCAGAAGCCAGGCCACTGCGGTGTCAAACAGACACACCCACCTGGCCTGCAGTGGCTATTTTTACTCAGCGAAACACACAAACACGCACGCACACACATCAAACGGACTCACCTTGCCCGGCAAACATTCCACACCGACAAGCGATTACTTTGAACGCGGCGCCGCGCCGCCTCCTCGAGTGCTGGGAAGTCTATACGGACATCATCACGCTCCCCCTGTGCCACCCAGACCACGTCTGAAGCCCACCCTGTCGACCTGCTGTCAAATACCCCTCGGCATATCAAAGAAAAACTGGAAGAATCTGGATTGGAAAGATGCTGATGGAGGAAGAAGATCGGATCTGGTTAGTGTATGTTGTTGAAATCAGGTTTATCGCTCCAGTCCATGAGATAGAAACACGTTTTTCTAGTGTCTGTCAGCAAATGTTTGTGCGGTTCTGGTCCTGTTTTCACTTTGGACTCACGCGATGCGGCTTTGAGGAAATTTTAACGCGGTCGTCCGCCGAGAAAGTACATCTTTCATCTTAACTTCTCATAGCCAGAGATTGTTACTCATACATAACGGGACAAAAAGAGGAAAAAAAAAAAAAAAAAAGCAATTGCATAAGTTTCTCTTTTGTGGAAAACTCACTTCTCACAATGACGGATTATGCAGAATGACGTAAGAAACCGATGATAGCTTCACGTCACTGGAGGGACTTTGTGCACTACAGTAATCGACATGAGTAATTAATTTGAGATAACTTTGCATCTTCACATACTGTACAGCCAAACCTTTGTCTAGCCAATGATTTGCAGTAGTGGAACATGTTATTTGTTATTTTGGCATTAATAATACCGCATCTTTAAGTTATTAGGCTCGCGCATGCCCTGGCTTAAGATCTTCCAGTCGAACCTCGAGTTAGTACACGAGCATTCCAGGTATTTGGGATAACACATGACGCTCCCATGACGCATGAGAGCTTTCGGATATATATCACCTCACACTCTTTGTTCTCCTCAACTCTCGCAGGACACGAGGCCTTTGTTTTGGCTTTGGATTGAGACGAAAAACCAAAATGTGAATAGTCGGTGGGAGCCAACGTCAGTCCAGGGTGTGGAAAACTGAAGGAGTGCAAGCAAAGTACACCGCGTTGATAGGATGAATTAGCAGTTTTAATGATGTGCTAACAAATCTCCTAAACCTGCCTGGCTGAAAGAATTGTAATTGTTTCATTGAGACGGAGCCGTTTTATCAAAGGCAAACCGTGGTTATGGTACGTAGTTCGCAAAGAAGCACAACCCAACAACACCCGTCGGCAAGCACGGGCGGCGACGGACGGGAAGACCTTTGTGATGGTGGCCATCTGCCTCGACCAGTTGGGTTGAAAGTGTACGAGAGGTACATGAAATAGACGTTGTAGTACATTCTGCTTTTTCTTTTTTTTTAATCCCAGTGTGTAGTGTTACGTGCAGCAGCTACTTGGTAAAACTGCACATGCGCGTCTCAGCAGTTTATCGGTCTTCTGCATCACGCAAACAAAATCATTCCCACGTGCGCGGACAGCGTCCTAGCGCAACTCCTCCTTAAGCTCCGGTGTGAACCGCTGAGCGGTGACCCGGGACAGCCCAGTACTTCTCTTAGAGCGGCTTTAGAACCACAGAACCTGATCTAAGAGCGAGAGCGTGGCTGGGGCCTAATGTTTGCCTTGAGATGGAAGGAGAGATTGTGAGAATTACGACACATTTCCCCCAGATAATCCTACATCTGGATTAAGTCTTCACGCTAGATTAGGCACACTCTACTATAAATAAATATGGTGGGGTGTGACAAGGGGCAGAACAATAATGAAAATGTTACAGGGCCGGGAAGAAGAAAGCCATTCAATATGATCAATCTATTCAACGTGATTTAACGCAGGGTTTCGAAGCGGGGCTCAGCAACTGCGAGCCATGTATCATGATACGTAGCGTACTAATTAAAGAGCAGAAGAAAAAAGGCAAAATACTGGCAATAAAAGTGAAGCGTGAAGGCAATAAAAACATTACTGCCGGCCAAAACGTGGAAAGAAAAAAAAAAAATCGAGCAAATCAGGTAAAACGGGTAAAAATGAAAAGTAAAAAAAAAAAAAAATCACATGTTTTTATCTCCGGGTAAAAATCTTTCTCACAGTGACGTTGACAATTTGAGGCACTTCGAAACCATCTTGTTCACGCACTCGACGGTTCATAATCAGAAGCATGAGGGCAGTATATTAAAACCTGACCTCTCACCGAATAAAGAGACACTCTTCCCTCCTCTTTCCTTTTGCTTTATAGTTCTCTCTCTCTCTCTCTTTTGGATCTCACAGAAACTTTTTCAGTCCCGTTAGATGTTCTTGTTTTATGCGGCGTTGACACTTTGCGGCGTCGGGCTTCTTTTCAAACGGCGGAGGGTGCCCTTCCTGCTGGGGTGACGCCTCGCTGACATAAGCACGTGGGCTTTTTCGAGCATCATTTCTGATCATTCTTGTTTTGTGTACTTCTTGTCATCCGTAAAAGTGATGGCTCCTTGCATAATCGGCGAAAAGATCCGCGAAGAAAATGATGCGCCAGTCAATCATCCGTGATCTTCTTGTTTTAATTATGAGACCTCTTGAATTGAGACTTTTCCCAGAAATTTGCAGGCTCCAACTGCAGCCGTCAAATTACACCTCTGACGTCGGCCCATGTGTCCCGGTTTCGCACAAATCATTTACATACGCGTGAGATTATGACTAACAGCGTGACAAATCGGACATGAAAGCTGCGGCTGGCCTCCAGTGACCTGAACTCAGCCAAAACACCTCGGCTGCGTTTCTCGCCGTTGTTTTCTTGCTCTGCTTCAACATGTGGTTGCGTTCACGTGTCAGTGCGTCCTGGAAGCGTCGACGCGTCACTGTAGTTCTTGTGTTTTTCGAACATGCGGCCGCTCAGGTTTGACTTTCGTTTGATTACAAGCACAGCTCAGGCCGGTTTGTAATCACATTATCACTCCCAGGCAGCAGCAGCGGTCCTCCCTCCCTCCCTCCACCACCCTCTGGCTAACAATCCATCCACGTCAGAGTGTGTGTGTGTGTGTGTGTGTGTGTGTGAGTGAGAGAGAGATTATGAAACGTAGAGGGGCTGCACTGTTTGTGAAGTGGAGAGAGATGTAATCATTTATTGATGAGAAACAGATCGGCTTTTTTCTGCCTTCTAAATCACTCCGCTCCAGACTGTATGCATGCTTCTCATAAACGGCAGGTGATTAATAACACCCCTCCCACACACACACACACACACACACACACACACACACACACACTCCCCTCCTGCTCTCTCTGGGTCCAAACCCCCCATACACAAACATGTTCTGACTTTGAAGGAACATCTCTCTACATGCCCTAAAAGGACCGGTTCACTTCAGGCTGGACCCGAGAAATACAGCCCGCGCAGAAAAGGAGACGGCAATTGCAATCATGTGGTCTCCCCTTTGATACGCACTCCATAAAACTTAAATGTGCAAAGAAACACATTTAAAGAGAACATAAAAGACTCCCTTTTATTAAATTATTAAAGAAGGACAATGGAGAAGAAGTAAAACGAGATTTATGGTTCGAATCCACGCTTCAGCAGTAACACTGAAAGCCAATTCAAAGAAGCTGTTTAGTTGCAGATTTAAAGCTCCCATAAGTGTTCTCCTTTCACCTTAAACTAGATGTCAGCTCAGGGGAAGACTGATATATATCATTAATTCCTCTAGTGCGTGTTTCTTGGATGGATGTTGTGGAAGGATGGGCGGTGAGACGAGGAGAACGCGGTACCTTAAATGGCCCAAACACACCTCCACCTTCAAGCACTTACTTATTCTAAATGATGCACGCCGGCTACACGAAGACAGTCGATAAATCTTGCAACGCGCGTAAGCCGCGGGGGTGGGGGGGGGGGGGGCGGCGGCGCAGAGGTTCGTTTGAGGTGTTCCGCTGCAAAATCGGAGTTCGTTACAACATTTGAATTGCGCTTACGATGTCACGGAATGATCCGGTACGCACATTCGTGAGGTAAACCAGAAAATGATGCTTCAAGTTGTTGTTTTTTGAATTTTGTGCTCCCTTTTGTTTCCTTTAAAAAGCGGATACTCTGCAACTTTTTGTGAGGGAGTAAAATGATAAACGTTCTCTAAGGGTTCTGTTCAGACAAACATCCAGAACCTTTACAGAACAGTGGGGATATTCTTTTCATTCATACATTCCATTTGTGTGGGTTTTTTTTTTTATTATTTTTTTATGGCCATACTGGAGCATTACAAAGAAGATTCTTTGGAACGCAAAGAAAACATTCCCATATGGTTCTCATGTTAAAAGGTTCAAAGCAAACTATCCTGTACATTACCAGAACTTTCTGAGAACATCCATGGTGTAAAGGCCTTGGAATGTTCCAAAATGTATTTAAATGGTAGGGGAACAGTGTTTGGTAGAGTAACAGTGGAAGATTTGGTGCATTCTTAGGTTGTTTACCAATATTGGTCTTTCTGGGTCCTATCTAGGTTCTTGCATCATCTTTCCAGAACCACTTTAAATAACACAATATGTTCTAAACTTCTCCTCAGAACATCCTGGAAGCGTGCAAGATAAAGACCCTCTAACCTTGAAGAACTCCACATTGTGATCATGATACAAATGTAGTCCTCTATGCCACTGCTCACACTCGCTACCACATGCTAATGGACATATACAATAGTTTCCTCATGCTAAATGTAATACACGCTCATTAACACATGCTAATACACACTCGCTACCACATGCTAATGGCCATATACGATAGTGTCCTCATGCTAAACGTGATACACGCTCATTCACACATGCTAATACACACTCGCTACCACATGCTAATGGCCATATACGATAGTGTCCTCATGCTAAATGTGATACACGCTCATTCACACATGCTAATACACACTCGCTACCACATGCTAATGGGCATATACGATAGTGTCCTCATGCTAAACGTGATACACGCTCATTCACACATGCTAATACACACTCGCTACCACATGCTAATGGGCATATACAATAGTGTCCTCATGCTAAACGTGATACACGCTCATTCACACATGCTAATACACACTCGCTACCACATGCTAATGGGTATATACAATAATTTCCTCATGTTAACGTGATACACGCTCATTCACACATGCTAATACACACTCGCTACCACATGCTAATGGCCATATACAATAGTGTCCTCATGCTAAACGTGATACACGCTCATTCACACATGCTAATACACACTCGCTACCACATGCTAATGGGCATATACAATAGTGTCCTCATGCTAAACGTGATACACGCTCATTCACACATGCTAATACACACTCGCTACCGCATGCTAATGGGCATATACAATAGTGTCCTCATGCTAAACGTGATACACGCTCATTCACACATGCTAATACACACTCGCTACCACATGCTAATGGCCATATACAATAGTGTCCTCATGCTAAACGTGATACACGCTCATTCACACATGCTAATACACACTCGCTACCACATGCTAATGGGCATATACAATAATTTCCTCATGTTAACGTGATACACGCTCATTCACACATGCTAATACACACTCGCTACCACATGCTAATGGGCATATACAATAATTTCCTCATGTTAACGTGATACACGCTCATTAACACATGCTAATACACACTCGCTACCACAGGTTAAAGGCCAAACACACTGGTCACATTATCCTTAAGGTCATAGCAGATTAAAAAAAAACAACATTTACTTTACTTTTCTAGTCTACTGATCTTTACTCCACATTCGCACGCACAACAAGGCTGCAGCTGCAAAAACCCATTGAGCGTCTGGATTGACAGCGGTGTGTTTTAGTGCTTGTAAATGATTTACACTCGGCATTTGCAAGTGTAAGAATATAATTTCTCGTTTCAAACCGCCTCACCACAATACGTGGTTTGAATCTGATTGTACTAGGTCAGCTATTTCGGGTATAATTAATTCTAAACTTTTCCACTGATGTGTATTTTCTTCCACATTCATGACAAGTGTTCACTGTGCACTAATGGCAACATTCATCTAATATTCCACATCACGCCCACGACCCACTCTGGATTTCATTTAGGGGCGCTTATGGCTGAAAGTAGCCACTAACTTGTGACTCCGGGGTCTGCGGTGGGGAGAGGGGAAATGGACGGAATATTTCCCGTACACACTGCAGGCCATACAGGTGTGACGCACCTGTCCTCAGAGACAACATTCCTCCCTGGAGCCTTCAATCCTGCTGACGCACCAAAATATTATTCCACAGAGGACTGGACGCATGGTTTGTGTATATTTCGGGGGAGGGAGCTACAGAGGGGTGAGGGGGGCAGGTTATGGGGCTTTCCCATCTTTGAGGAATCCCATTACCAAGGCAACACAGGGACAACACCAACACATGTCAGATGAAGGAGGGGGGGCTCGGTTGAGTCCCCCCCCCCGCTGTCATCCTGCATATCCTTCCAAGAACACCAGTTTGTAAAACCTCACCCCCACCCCACCCCCCACCCCCAACTTATAGTGTTAATGGATGTACATATAGTGACCTCCATTGTTTACATCTGATTTCACAAAAGGTCTGTGGGCAACCGCCAGCAGGAGGACGGTACCTGATTGTGGTCATGGTTACCGTGGCAACGCAGTCCAAGGGGGCCCGTTGTGTTTGTACTACACATAGCTGTGTGACTTGGAGAGGATGATGAGAATGGGGAGGGTAGCAATGTCAACAGCTTCACACAAGCTGCTCCTTCTTAAGCCAGAGATAAAGAGTTGTCGCCGGGACGCCGTAAATCAGCAATTTATTTTTTTTTTTCTGTACAGATCGCAGCGCAAACATTTAGTGGCGGTAGCCACCCAGCGGCGTCGCCATGGCCTCTCGCAAACTCATAAATAAGAGGTCAAATATTTGTGCGGCTAATTCAATTTGAAGCCCTTAGCCTACTGACACAGATGTAGTGAAAGGAAAGACAAATGCAAAGAGTGAATTATGTGTATTTTTTTTTTCTAGAATATTTGACAGCAGGCGCACGTTCGCACACGCAATAAACGAGCGGTATACCAGGAATCGCTAACGCTGAGCTCATCACTCTGCAGAAACGTCTTCCAATAAAACAATTTATGATTTTCTGCTGATGTACAGCTGGCAGGCCAATCACTAATGGCTTTAAAATGTGCTGTGGCTGGCCAAGAAAGGCCTTGGAGGAGAGAAAAAGAGGCAGAATTTAGTGAGGTGTGAGAGGGAACGCTGATTTATGATCACACCTCCCTGTCTCCAAATTTTCTGTAGAACTTTTCGCTCCTCTCGAGCCTCAGACTGGTGTGATTTTGCGATGCGTCCAGCAATCTTGACATCATTGCTTTCTGCGCGAGCCTCTGAAGTTCAAGTTGTGCCAGTGCGATGAGCGGCACACCAAAGACCATGTGACTGATGGAGGCCTTTGATGTCAACCTGGTCAAACTTGTTTATACCGGCCAGAGATACAGAAGCCCCCGCGTATCTGGTAGTTCATTATTCAAGCTAATTCTTTTAAATCTTAACCCTTAAAAAAAAAAAAGTAGACTCACACAAAATTAATCTGACTCTATCATCACTTATGGGCCTCTAGATGTGCAGTGAGGACTGAGTCTGCAGAGCCGCTGCCCACCATGATTAAATATTTTTGTTTTGTCAGGATATTCCTGGGCCCCCATTTACGTTGAAGTAGCCAGTGTTTAGCTCAATCTAGTCGGAGTTTAGCCTGTGCTAGCTGCTGTTTAGCCTATCCTAGCCGGCATTTAGCCTGTCCTAGCTGCCGTTTATCTTGTGGTAGTTGGCATTTCGCTTGCTCTAGCTGGCTTTTGTGACGTAGCTTGTGCTCTCTGGTGTGTAGCTTGTCCAGGCCGGTGTGTAGGACAGAGGTAGAACCCCTATAGGGCACACGAGGTGCTTCTGGTGCCGCTGAGTCTGCCTTTGAACTCTACCTTTAACGGACAGCAGCAAAGAATCAATCTGCCATCAGAGCATCCTGCCAATTTTCCTATTTTTTTTATGTGCACCATTAAACTCTTTCTCTGCGCTCTAAATTAACTCACTCCGCAGAAATTAAAACGGATAATATCATAGAAACTAGTAGCAGAAAGCCCTACAATACAAAATGCTGTAACTTTCCATTTTATTGCTTTTTTTTTTTTTTTTAATGTGTTGCTGATGTTGGCAAGTTGGCGTTACCCACGACAATGGAGCTCCCTGTGATTCATTGCGGAGCGTTCTGTTTACGTTTTAACAGTTATTGCCTGTGACTGGACACAAAGCTTGCTGGGAAATGAGGTAAAAGGGAGAAGTTTTAGGTAGGAGGATGACGGTTGCTGCTGTCATTCGAAAGTTTACTGACGCTACGCCTCATTAGCAACACTCAAGCCCATCAAATCTTTCTTCGAGCGCCTGTCGTGACATGATTCACTGAGCTGCTCATCAATCGTGACCTCATAATTGGAGCGTTTTGACGTGGTGGTGGTCTTATCAGTGTGTGTGTGTGTGTGTGTGTGTGTGGAGGGGATGGGAGTAAATGTGTGGCTACTTACCCATTAACCTGCATGTTTACAAAGAAGCAGTCCAGACAAATTGCCCGTTGATCACATCATCATGACCTTTGACCTCTGTGAAATTACATCCTCATGCTTGTTAACTGGAACATTAGCTACTTTTAATTTAATGACGTCATTTGCCTACCACTTCCCAACTTTTGAGGTGACATTTTAACTAAACAGTAAGACAAAAAACTTCCCGAGGATCTGTTTTCGTTCCAGTTTAACTAAAATGACCTTTTAATGCTAAACCTTTAACTCACTGAACTGGATACCCCTGTAAGCTTAATAAAGTTTAAACGTTGTCATGAGAGAGGAAATTAACTATATCTTTTGTGGCTGTAAACAGTTTTATTTCTGCTGTAAAGCCGAGGGCTGTCAAATTCTCTTAAGTGGCTTCCAAACATGCTAAAGTGCCACTCACGCTCTTTAAAAATAAATAGATAAATAACAGTATGAAATGTGGAATTTAATCTTGATGCCAGAGCGAATCCAAACCATCTCTTAGCGGTTGCTGTTAACATATATCTTTTTAAGTCGCGTTCCCTGCAGCCGGCTGTGTTCTGGGTGCAGGAGGGCGCTGGGGTCTGTGTCTGTGCACCATTAACATGTCGCCACTCTGCCCGAGAAAGCCGCTAATAGCAGGGTCCTGGAGGAGGACTGCTTTCCACTGGGGGAATCTGTGGCCACAACAAGGTCATTTTTGGGTTTGGATTAACAAAAACAGAAGAGGGCTGTTTGACTTTTCTCTTCTTCAGTATGAAAGCATGCAAAAAGGAAAAGATGTAGCTGTGAAATCTGCGTTCCTGCTTGAGGAACCCAGAGCACTGAATAAGGCCTCACATCTGGAAGCCTGGCGCCCCGCCTGCCCTGGTGATGGGCTCCAGTTGTGGCAGTAGGCAACCGTTGTCAAGGAGAGAAGCCAAATGGAGCAGAACCAGCTGGTAATGTATCATCCCCGTGTCACGTGCACCCAGGGAGCATGTGCAGTTGATGGCTGAGGGGCTCAATGAGGATTCTATTGTAGATATTAAAGCAGAATTGGCTCCCACAATACTGAAATTAAAGTGAAGCTGCTCAGATTTTTTTTTTTTCCTCTACTATAAAAGAAGTGCCTTCGATTATTGTTGTATGTCTGGAGACAGCTGTGGGTTTAGATATCCGGAAATCCCTTTCCTTTGTGAGGACTTGACTCTCAAATCCAAATTATGGAAATGTAAATCCTCAGATATGAAGCTGCTGATGTGTCGGTGAGTCGGAGTGGCTGCAGTTGTTATCCAAACTTAAGCTCTGGAAATAACAAAGGAACACTGTGCTCCTCCGTCTGGCACCACTAACCTACCTGGATGAGGAAGGACGGGGGTGGGAGAGCATAAAAAAAGACAAAGACTAGCTGGCATGGTGAGGGAGAGAGAGAGAGAGAGAGAGAGAGAGAGAAAAAGAGTTGTGGCTATCTGGCAGAAGTGAAATTGGGACAAAAAGAAAAGAGGGGTTTTAGGAGATAGCAGCCACATTTAAAAGAACCGTCATAAATATGAGAGAAAGTAGTTCAGCGCTGTTCGTGGCTTCGGGGCCGTGTTACCTGAGCAGCTAGCGAGGGGAGAAAGTGCTCTCAGAGGCCTCGTAGACGAGCTGTGTATCATTCTGAGTCTTTGGAAAAGGTATATGTCTCATGTCAAGTGTTCCATGAGTTCCCTCGTCCAAGTGGGACACACCGCGATGCATGCATGCACATGCACTAATAAACACAATGATGTATGTGTAGCGCTGCTGCCAAGACACATAATCATATCGACGCTGCATAGACGTTCTGGTGGGCTGCACCCAAGCAGGAGGAGGAGGTGAGATGAGGTGGAAAGTAGTTCTGCTCAGACAAGAATGATCACAGTCGCCGGGAAAGAAAGTCAACTTTTGAAAGCACATTTTCATTTATTACCATGATAAACCATCACTTGATTCATGACTTCTTCTGCATTCCTTCCTAAACCAATCTCTCTCTTGAAAAATGGGGTTTCACAACGTGTTAAAAGGTAAGCTCTTATTGCGGTAAGGCGCTTGGGGAAAGATTGGCTTAAATTAAGTTTGGTTAAGGGAAGCTAACGGGAAACTGACGGCTGCACGCGAGGCCGCAGCTCATCTGTTCTTTTGAGTTGGCACACGCCCTCAGAACGCTGCTGATAGCGAGGACTACACGGCCTGGCGATAGTCAAACCTGCTGCTTGACTCAGATATCAGCCGACATTCAAAGTTTGAGATGCTTATGCGCGACACGTATTTAACGCGGAGGAACATTTCAACCGAACGGCTGAAGGAAACAGAGGAAAATACAGACTGACCTGATCAGGTAACGAGAGGCGCATGGGAGCAGCTGATTGGCTGAGGAGACAAACGAGGAGTGATTGGCTGACAGGTGAGGCGGGACGCAAACGCACGAGGCGGCAGAATAAACCAGGAAATACACTGAAATAAGAAACCCAGGTGTAAGAGAAGAGAATGAAAGAAAAATTCAACTCTTCCAATGTATTTCCTTCATGACTTTCTGAGGGTTACACACGTGCTAATTTTATGTAACAGCAGGCGATCCTGTTGTCATAAATAGGCTGCAAAAGATTGTTCTTGCCAACTGCAATTTGACAGTTTTAAAATACGCCATATTCAAAGGGGACACTGGCCAATGTGTGTGTGTGTGTGTGTGTGTGTGTGTTGTATGGCGGGAGCATTGCGACTGAAGCCAAGAGGTACAAACATCAAGCTGTTGAAATCAGTTGAAGCACACATGCAGGTCAATACTGAACATTGTGTGCTTCTGCTGTTGGAGGCCAGTATGGCTTTTTCCTCTTTTCTTTGCTGTTATGTAACTTTCAAGGTCTTCGATAAATGAAGAGAAGCAGTTTTAGCTTTACGTAACGTGCACGAGCGAATTCTTAATACTGTCTTTTTACACCTTGTGCTTGGCGCCTCGTGTTGTGAAGCAATCCCCCATGCAAGCGTTTTTTTTTTTTTTTTTTGTGGCACCGCTGCGAGGCATGACAGCATTGTTCTGTGGTGGTACGCGCGGGGGGTTCTTATGTTCTCCCTCGGCCACGTGCTTGTCTGCTGGAGGATAGAAAACATGATCAAGCCCTTCGCTGAGCTCCCTGCAGACTTTTTATTGATAGATTTTTGGATTATCTGATACTCCAGCGGCCGTTTTTAGCACACGAGCTCAACGCGTGACATCAACTCGCAGAAATGAAAGGGTTAAAAGGTCGTGCAGCTGGACTCCCAATGTTTCCCCTTACTCTTATCCTCATCTCACACGTTTTACCATTCGCGGACCCTGTGAGGTTTTTGGGCCCCCGGCGTGTCGCAGTCCACCTGAAATATCAAACACCCCCTAAAATGCTGTGAGTCAGATGTTGAGAGAGATATCGACCCCATCCCTCCTTCCGCCACGGCCCGTTTCGCGGCCTTAAATCATTTCCTGGAAAGCGTGTTTCTCTTGCGGAATCAGCTGCACCTGTAAGCGCGCGCCACAGGAAAGGACACGCAGATTCTGCGTATGGCTGCAGTTTCACACACACCTCGGTGTGTTATCGCACGGATTAACTGGAGGCATTTCATTTCATTGTGGAAAACCCCCTTTAAGATTGCAAATGAAAACACAATAAAACACATAAGGGGATTGGGAATGTGGGCAGGCGCCGATTTAGCTTTCGCACATCTCGTTGTATGTTCCAGGGCTATTATACACACCGCAGGGGGGCGAGCAAACGGGCGGGGACGTGTTATATAACAGTTCGTAATTCACAGAAAACAATCAGTCCAGATATCGAATGTCATCTCATGGTGTCTTCAGTACGTGCGCCTGACTTAAGCTGCTGGCTCGCTGCTCTCTGGCGCCGGCGTCGACATGTGCTTTGTAAGCAAGTGTTGAAGTTGGAAACGGCGCATTGTTACTTTCAGCAGGGATTTGGTGATGATGTAGTGTGCGTACGAATGAGGAGAGAAACTGTGGAAAAGCCAGTTAAACCTTTATATCCCTCCTCCGTGTGCTTCCCATTAAAGCCTTGTTATATATATTTTTTATTTGTGTGTGTGTGTGTGTGTGTGTGTGAGTGAGGCACGCGACTCCTCGGCGTGGTGGTTTTAATGGACTGTTCCTGGCTCGTGCCAATTAACACGGATTCGATCGCCATCATGGGGTGAATTAAATTCTAAGGAACCCTCGAGAAATGGAATTGGCATTGACGCGACGTGTCGAGTTAAAGAGCGCTGAAGAAGAAAACGGTCTCGCTGCGATCGTCCACCCCTGAGTCCAAATACGGTACAGGTCGGTACAGTAGTAGCAGAAGCAGAATTAAAATCGACGGTACGTATTTTCTCTATAATCTGTTTAATGGCTACAAAAAAAATATCCCAAACCAGGAAGTAACAGGTTTTACATTTGGATAATTTGGTTGTGGGTTCTTATAAAAAGGAAGCGCTCCAGTCAGTGATTCATTGCAGCTTATAAAACTGATTTTACTGTTGTTCAGTCAACAACAACTTCTTAAAATGGATTTCACTGCTGGGAATAAAAAATGAAGGTTTTATATATATATATATATATATATATATATATATATATATATATATATATATATATATATATATATACACACTGCAACAGGCTTTTGCGTTCATATTTATTTCACTTTGTGTATTTCACCCACTTTTATGCCTCTTGTTTCCTTTGCTAGTGCTGTGTTATTTATTGGTATTTCAAACTTGTCGTGTTTTACCTCGTCTCATCTCATCCAGTCTTTTCTTGTCTCGTACGATGTGTCAGTACAGTCGAGGTCTTGTTAAGTACAACAACAACAAAAAAACAAAACTCTTAAGTTGAAGGATTCGGAAAAGTTCCAGTTGTTAAAAGTAGTGCTGTGTTCGGGAACCGAACACGCGACACAAAGTTAGGATTCGGTGAAGATTTGTTCGACGGTTTGGAAAAAAATTTGTGGAAATTGGAAATTTTGAGGCGTGTGCTTGACCCCACGCCTCCGGTAAAGTACATGTTCCTCTCTTGATGCAGTGAAGCAGACGGCTGCACAGAATCAAACCATACTATCAGAAAAAGCATCTTGCGTAACAGTGACGTTACGGTCTTCCTGCTTGGCCGCTACTAAGCATCGAAATGAGTTGCAGCTTCAGTTTTAATCTGACAGTTCGGCACGCAGCTACTACGCTGACATCTCGCCGTCCCATATGGTGCGGGACTTCAAAAGCCCCCCCCCCCCCTTCTGAAAGTCTGCCCTGACAAGTCTGCAGGCTCGTACGCCTGAAGGAGGCCTTCTTGAGAACACACAGAGCGAACGGTTACAGACTCGCTGCCCGAGCCCAAGAAGTACGTCAGTCTTAATGTCATAACAGTGCTTCCAGGATAAGGAAGGAAAATATAGAAGGTCATATTTTGGTGAGCTTATTATGTAACCGTACAAGTAATACAATATGCTATGTTACTTCATGCCTCGCGTCTGCTGTCAGAAACCGTGGAATATGATTTCCCTGACCTGGAGCGCCCTACTTCCCTCTGGACAAAGGGATATTGTTATCAGGATGGACGCCTCAGACACCTCCTACACCCGGTTGGTAGGGAAACAAGACAGTAGTCATCACAGCTCCGCGCCGTGTTTACTCACCTCAGGCCTGTCGACAGCTCTTGAGCGCAGCCTGAGTGAGGATTTCCCCTGCGTGTCGAGCTGCGGTAAGCAAAAAGAAAAAAATAAACCAGCAGCAACGAGACATGCACGTGCGCACACACATGCACAGACGGCGGCTTCGATGTCACCCTTGACTGCAACCTAATCACCAGCCAGTATATCAACACTCAGAGCATGAAACAACCCGCTCAGGAGGATGTAGTCAGCAGATATCAGCTGTACCGTCGGAGCGCTTCCACCTCACTCGGCGCGGCTCCAGACGTCTAAGAAGAGGCACTGTGACACACCGCCAGAGTAGGCCAACAACGCGCGCGCACACACACACACACACACAAAATAGAGAATTGTTTCCAGACAGTTTATAGGATGTGTGATGGCTGACGCATTGATTGGCGGCTCCTCGATCTGCTGAGGCATCACTGGCGCGAGTTACACCGACAATAAAGACCATTTTTATTGAGCGATTGCAAAAGATTGCTGAACAGAATCTGCACCAACATCCAGTTGGTTTTTGTTTATAAAAAGACAGCCAGAACGTGTACATAGTTGCAAAAACCTTTTCTAGCCCCACCCCTTTATCTGTCACTCATCCTTTGATTGATGTTTTGGAATTTTCTTTTTAAATAAGTGAAAATGTTTTTTTTTTTTTTTTAAATACCAAGGCTGGGTAGTAACAAGGACCACTTGATACGATACGTTTCACGGTACGACTCCGTCGCGATATATCGCGTCACATTACGATACGTTTCGTATTCTTGAACGCAGCTTTTTACCCGCCGGGACTCCTTGGCCGCTGCCTGAGATCGTCCAAAGCGCGTGGACAGGACGCGTCATCAGGAGAGGAGGATTTCTTTATTTTCCATGTATTGATACTAAGAGTTGGAAGACAGAAAAATATCACAGTAAACTTGATTTTCGTTGCGCGATGCTCCATCCTCTTCTTTTCGCACAGTTGAGACGTCTTTGAAAACGCAGATCTGCGCCACAACCTAAACCGTGATGCGTTCACGCTGTCCCGGACCACCTAAAAGGACACCATTTTTGAAGCAGACACTCCAGTTTTAGCCATCTTTACAAAAGCGTGTTCTTACTCGTCTGGCGTGACCTTCCCGTGTTCACCTCCGCATCCACGCACGCATCAGTGCTTATGTAAATTCAACTAATCTCAACATCTTCACCCAGGCCATTTTTCAACGATAGGCTCCCGCTGCTTTTAGCCTCTGCTGTTAGTTTAAGATCCCTTATCAATATGGGAACCTGCTCTCTCTCTCTCTCACTCTCACACACAAACACACACACACACACACACACACACACACACACACACACACACACACACACACACTCATGGATTTGTTCCATGAATGCACATGCAGCTCGAGCGAGCAGAGCAAACAAATAAGGAGGAAGGTGATGAGTTTGTGAAGATGGGAAGTTGGGACACAAAAGAGGGGGCGTGGCTTCCATCTGGGAGCCTCTGAGACTGATAGATGATGGTTTAGCGATACGGCTGGAAAGTCAAATCGTCTCACAGGTTCTAAAAGCCATGCCTGCACACCAACCAATGAAGATGCACCATTTTCTTGTCTTTAATTAAAACTTTAATTGACGCGCATTGAAGGCAAATATGTCTCCGTGTCCCAATTTGTACATTAAAATGATTTTTATTTTTTTTTTCAAATTTAGCATTTCCATCACCCTTTTCTGATGAGAAACTTCAAAAATAAAAACAGAGTACTGCAAACGCAGCTACTGGCGCACGAAAATGCAAAGGAAACGTGACGCCTGATATTCCTCGCTTCTCTGATTTCAGCTGTTCTTTCCTAAATCTACTCTCATCGTGTATTTGATTCGTGGGTCACGCGTCTGCGCCCGGGGCGGAATTCATCGAGAAAGAGCGCGATAGCGTTGTGGGCGGGCTACGCGCTGTATGTCTTTGAACTCTGAAAGAACAAAGAAGTCACTATCTGGCGTCAAATGTTAGATTATCCACAATAGAAACAAAAAAGGAAGTACATCTCCAGCAGAATTCAAAATACATTCACTAGAAAACCTTTGGAGGCGGTTTATTGTTTAAAACATGACAAATACGACAATTACTGATTTTGAATATGTAAGGACCCTTGAACTAACCAGGGCAGCTCTTAGAAGAGCACTTAAATGCAGCATGAAACCTGCATTTACTTCTTCTGCACACTTATTTATACACTGTGGCTTTCCTGAGGTGAGGAGGGTAATGTAGTCCTGTAGTCATCGTGTCTAAATAAGGAGACGCTCTTGCTCCCGTGCGCCTCTGCCGCTGTGCTAGCCTGGCAGGTTAATTGTACGCTACCTCGTTTTCTTCTGTGGTCGCTTTCCCAGAAATGGAATTCGCCCTCCGTCTTTTAGGATATTTTCTGAAGTCTAAACAATAATCCGGTGCTTTGGAGCATTCTAATTAGGTTTAATCCAGATGCAGGATTTTCTTTTTTATACTTGAGTACAGGATGGTTGTTTTTGCAGCGACGGTATCGTATGATTTATGGTCGCTCGGCCTTGAGCACCTACACACACGCAGGCAGGCACACTGTGTTGGGTCTTTTATTGCCTCATGTAAGCTGGCGGCGCTTCACGTAATGATCAAGCCTTCGTTGTGCTCTACCATCCCGTGCTTAGTGCTCTGGTGAGGATCCAGCATCTGTGGCTGCAGGGGCCGAAGGACTGCGAGCTAGCCGGAGAGACGGACGCATAAAACTTGATTCGTGACCTTTCATCGATCAATCGCCACTCGAGGTTCGCTACCTGTAGCGCTCTGGTACAGCCAAATTAAACCCGCTCCGAACGGCTCTTCAGGACTGAACTGCCATTTGGAAACGGTGACAAACGCCGTGAGCCGACGGCGTTCACGCTCCTTGCACGAGCGCTGCGTGAAATGAGCCGCTAACATCCAGAAGTAAGTGCTCCAACCATCCGTGTAAAAACAATGCACAATAGCGCCTGTGTGCACGAGACAAGCCACACCCAACCCCCCACTCATGATGAGACAGGTACCTAAAGCCCCTATTGTCTACCCCCTCACACACACACACACACACACACACACACACACACATATATGGGCACAACTTAAAGGCTATGCCAGGTATTTCCTCTGTTTGAGCTGTCAGACGCCTGTGATTTGAGCGTGATTATGTAGGCAGGTAGAGAGCGAGCGAGGGATGAGCCCCTTCTTCTTCTTCTTCTTCTTCTTCTTCTTCTGCTCTGCGGTCTTGTGTGGTCCGACACACACCCACGAAACCCTTTCACAATGAGGTTGTTGTGTCTCAGCGTGAGACGGTGGGTCAGAAGGTAGGAGAGAGAGATGAAACGGAGTTTAGCCATGAATGTATAAGAATCTAAAAAAGACTGAAGGACAGGACGAGTTGCGGAGAGAAGGAGGGAGAGAGAGAGAGAGAGAGAGGGAGGATTCTGAAAGCTTACTTAGCAGCTGTTCTTTAGAGCTTTGTATAGATTTTCTGACAGGGTGAACATTTGGCTGGGAGACAGAGCTAATAGATAATGACATTCTGTAAATAAGGATTAAACAGAACATCAGCTTGTTTGAGCAACGCGGTCTGTTTGCTTAACCGACATGTTCCAACTGCTGCACCCAGAGGAAAGTGATTTTGAATTTTGATGCAAACAGAGAGAGAGAGAGAGAGAGAGAGAGAGAGAGAGAGAGAATTTCCTTTCCGTTCTCTTGCCTATAAAAGAGGCGGAACAAAACAAGTTAAAAAAAAAAAGAAGCTATAAAAGACGGAGAGTGTTTCAGGGCCAGCTCACGAACGCCAAACTTAGTCCAGCATCATCAAGTGTGTCATCACCAAATGTCAAGACTCGGCTCGTAAATCACTCAGTACCGTCGTACTTCTTTGACAGAGATCATGGTTTCAACCTGATGAAGCCTTCAAAAGTAAGAACTCATAAGATGAGTTTACCTCGTTCACTACGCTGCTACTTGTTTGTTTGTTTTTTGAGTGAGTCAGTATTTGTACTACGTTTGATATGAATCCTACTTTCGGGAGAAAAAGCAGTTCAGAGGAGAGAAACGTTTCTTCGAACCAACATGGCAACCCAAAACTGAATTTAACACTAAACTGGCTTGTCTTTTTTTTCTTTCTTTTTTTTTTTTTGATGTGATACGTTCTCATCTCGTGCAAATGTTTTGAAATCGTTTACAGGGGACAGGCTGCTCTCACAGCCGCCGAGCCAAATGGACCGATCACAGAGGCCAGACACGTAGAGCGCTACACAATGCCAAACAGCACGGTCACACCTGAGAGCGAAAGCCACACACGCACACACAACACACAACTCAGACTCAGACATAAATACACACACGCACGCACGCGCGCGCGCGCACACACATAAACACAGACAGGTATTCCCACTGGGAGACGACTATAGATAGAGACAGACAGCCCTGGAGGTAGTCGCTGTTTTGATTTCTGCCACATGGACGGTCCAACCTGAGAAATAAAGCATCAGAATAGGTAGCAGAGTGATCTGGAGTCCAGAGATATCTAAGTCACAATTCTAATGGCGGAACGGCGTCAGCACGAGCGTCATTTTAAAAACGTTCTTCGAATCGAAAGGTGTTTTGATTCAATGCACACTTTCCTGGACGTCTTCCCCGTGTTAGGAGGGACTGCAGTCAGACTGCAGATGAGGCATGAAAGGATTCACTCCCGGGGAAGCTGGTGTTAAAAAAACAAAACAAAAAAAAACGACACGGACCCTGCTGCGTGTGTTTTCTGAAATTTAAGAGAATCGCACGATAGAGATCCGATGGAAAGTGGAGGGGGTTTCTTCGTGCGGGAGATGAGAGAAGAGCTTCAAGGCTGCGGCGGTCGGAAGGTCAGGGAAAAGGAAAGTACAGCTAGGTTTTATTGGTGTATCTTCCTGTATCCGACCCTGCCTCCGCGGCTCGCCGGCCGGTGACATTAAAGAGCCGACGTCGTGCTGTGGAGTGGATGAACAAAGGTGCACAGAGAGATCAGGAGCTGCTGTTACAACCGAGTGAGGCCTTTGACCTCTAGCACCCTTGACCTCCTCGCTACGCACACACACACACACACACACACACACACACACACGAGAGCTTAGTAACTGTTGCTATTTTAGCCCACACAAGCCCACCGCCACCTACCGCCGACCTTTCCAGAGATACTGAACGCACAAACATGACAACTGGAAGTTTTTATTCACTCGTGAAGCGTTCTGTGCATGCATCATATGGCTGCAGGCAAAGTCTGATGAAATCAGCATAATCCTCCAGGCCCCCATACACACACCACCCCCACCCTACCACCATTGGTGGCAGTCCGGGACACCCCCAGCCTGGACCCAGCAGGGACCAGGACCTCTAAGCTGATTTCTCTGTGTCAGCCGCCTCATGCCGCACCAGCCAGCGCTGTTTCTGGATGGCAGAGGAGGACGTGTACCCTCAGAGGACTGATCAGACGACGGAACGAGGAGGCATATCTGACCTGACATAATCCACTAGAGTCCTGCAACACCCACACCTGTGCAGTTTTCAGACCCAGATCAAGTTTGAATCCTTTAAGACCACCTTAAAAGCAAGAACCTCCTCTTGGCACAGGACCTCGGCTGAGGAGGATTTTTCCACAGTGCAACACTGACGCCAACAGGCTCAAATTAGGTACTGCATGCAAAAATCTCTTAAGGTGGACTGGTGGCGATCCTGTGCAGGTTTTCAACAGGTCAGGGTGCACCAGAGAGACGTTATGATGCTGTTTGGAAAAGATTGAATGCATTAATTATTCATCCGGGTTTGTGTTGTTCACTATTTCACCGTAAGAGGGTCTTTGATTGGTCAGCCAGATGACACATTTTAGGAGTTTGGAGCAGATGTGTACAAGAAAAGGTCAAATTCTGACTACTACTGAGGAGAGGAGAGAAGAAAAAGGTGTGTGTGTGTGTGTGTGTATGTGTGTGTGTGTGTGTCGGGGGGGTTCACGCTGAGGCAGTAAAGCCTCTTCATGTCGGGATGAAAGAACCTGAGGGACCTGTGAGTGAGAGGGAGACAAGAGAGATTAGAGAAGATTAGAGACACAATAGCCAGATGAGAGAGACGTAAGATAGTGGGAGACACACCGCAGGACACACACTTTGACAGGAGGGGGAACCAGCAGGGGAGTGACACACACACAAACACACACACACACATATAGCAATTGCATGCAGTTGGGGTTGGTAGAACCACCAGTTTTATGATTTTTGAAGTGTAAATGAAGTTGTCAGAAAGTACACAAACTCCACTGTGTTACTTCAACTTCAGCGCTATTAAGCGTCTTTGGTTTTAACATCCGGAGTCTCATTTAGCTTCTTATTAGCAGCTGCTGTTTACGACTCACTAAAGAAACGTAAAACGTGTTACTGAGTAACCTGGAGACCGAGCTGGAGACGAGGGAACCGGACATTCAACCATTTAATTACAGGTTCCAAACCTCTTCCTTGTGCTGCTTTAGAATTCGACCTTTGAGCGCAACGTTTTGGAAAATTACTGCAAAAAAAAGGGGGGGGGGAGAGAGAGATCCTTTAAAAAAAACAACATCGAGATGAAACCGGTCGAGGCAGATGGCCGCCTCCCCCCTGATTCTTACTCTGCCTGTTTCTAGTCACGTGATCCGGACTTTCACCAGAGTCTGACATCGCTACCGACAGACACTGGAGGTAAAATACGGCTTTTGTGCGACGGGGTGAGGGTTCCTACTCAGGTCTGAGCCCACGCAAGAGGCTGAATTGTCCTTCACCACATATTTCTTCTCTCTTTATTTGCGCTTAATGGATAATTGCTGTGAATTGTTTGCTTTTTGGGGGGGGGGGGGTTGTGTTGAAGTGGAACAATCCAAAACAACTTAATTCGGTGACTCCTCCGGTCCGTGCCAGCAGTAAATGCATTACCTTTGTCCCCTTTTCATATTTGACACAGATTAGTGTACTCTGGCCATGAATAATGCTCTCTTTCCTTCAGGGAGACGTGGGTTTAATGAAAACAGATTGCAGGAATGGAAATATCAAGAATGGGCCAAGATTTAAAATCGGAGGCAAAAAAAAAAAACAAAACTAGAACAACAACAAAAAAGGGAAAGAAAAAAAAAAAAAACCTGATTGCAGTGGAACCGTGATTGTGGAGGTCGGGTTTGGGAATATCATCGTCCTTTTCATCACAGCTGATCACGGAGATTAGAGGAGCAAGCAGATGTGAAACTGATCTGGGGGAAGATTAATTCGCCTGATTATGAGCAGTTATTACACACCAGGGACGGACGAGTCATGTTCTACGGCATCGTGACGGAGCGTCACCTCGGAGGAGCGTCACTCATCCTCCGAAGGGAACGTCCCTTCCCCTCCCTCCGACTTATCGGCAATGATGCACCGATCGTACGACTTCCCGGCGGAGATTTCTTTCTTTTTTTTTCTTCTGTGCGTTTGTTTTGTTTTGTTAACGTCAAACCGGCGTCTTGCAAACGTCATAACAAATGTGAGCGGTGGAGTGTCTTTTGGACCGAAGGGCCGAAACCGCGGCCAAGTTAATGTTAAGATAAACAAGCTTGGGACTGACCATGTTTGAGGAAAAGGACTTCTCCAGACCTAGAAGCCCTGACCTGCTCCAGTTGCTGTTGGGCTCTGGACCGAGGCCAGACTTTGGAACCCGGCCATTTGCTGACTATTATAATCATTTCTCCTAAATGTGAGATGGGAGTGAGTCAAAGCGAGAGAGAGAAAACTCCACAGCGTCGGTCCCCGTCGAACGTCCGTTTGGAATAACTCTTCGCGTAGTAGGAGACTTTCAAAATAAGAGTTAAGACAGCTGCTGGGAGAAGCTGAGGACATCTCGAGGGAACAACTGGTGACCTTTAAACTCTTATTTTGAAGGAGGTGCAGAGGAGGAACTACAGAACAATTTGTGCGCTAGAAAGGACATGAGGCCATCTTTAAAGCCAAAAAAGCTTCTTTTTTTTTTTTTTAACTCTGCAAAGGAATCGGCAGCTCATTGGAGACTTTTTTCCCCAAAAAAGGTGTTGTGGCTGCTAAAACTGCTCCCTCGCCCCGAACGATGACAAATATCCTGAAGTAGTTATCGGACTTTGCTCATCTGTATTTGATCGATTGCTTTTCATTCAAAAACTCCCACCTCCGAGGTCAGAGGCCTCCGACCAGCGAGTTCTCCCGGCGTGATTTATCCCGGGATCTATTTATTAGTCCTCTCTTTTGCAGCTGTTTACAAAGGCTTGCTCTTACGATACACTGAGAGGCCTCAGCATGGGCTTATGAGGGTGTTTTAATGGGGCCGGAGCAAAACAGTTTACGTTGGCTCGCCTCTTCCTCGTCTACACACACATCCCTCTTGTGTGGCATTGTTTTTGGCCCTGTCAGCTCCTTCTCTCTCTTCCGTCTCGCATCACCATTCCACCATTCTTTGACCTCGCGTTTTTCTGTCCTCGTCTCAACTTGTTTGCAGTTGTTGTTGTTGTAATCTTTGGTGAAACCAGAGCGTGCTCTGCATTTGTCGTACAGTCGTGGATACTAAGTCTCCGGCTCTTGATTGACAGGTTTAATTTGTGATGTTCTTGAGAGTTGAGAATGTTACACAACAATTTCAAGGAAGTTTAAAACCCCTCGCAGGCTATCTGAGCGTGGAGCGGACCAAGGTCACGAGAAACAGGAAGCGAAATATGGGGTTTTGGCTGATGAGAGAGGAGAATCAGAGTGAAACTGTGTGTGTGTGTGTGTGTGTATACGTGTACGCGCGCTATCAATATTTATCCACATAGTATCTCATTGTGTACTCGGCTGAGTGTGTTCCCCGGTCGTGTCCTCTCTCTCTCTCTCTTTCTTGTCCATTATGGCGATAAGGCCGCCATTGAAGTCTTTCCAGCCCCGCAGATAAAAGAGCCACAGAGAACCGTTCTGTGAACACGCCGCCCCTGCAGACCCTCACCAGCCAGCCGGTGCCAGGCTCCCATCACCATCCCTCCTCCTCCTCCTCCTCCTCCTCCTCCAGAAACAGCCGCCACATCACTCTACCTACTTTTATCTGCTTTCTTTGTTTTCCTCAACTGCTGATTTTGAAGGACACACTTTTGACAACGATCACATTTACGTTTCACTTCTGTGCTTTTCTCTCTCCCTCTCCCTCTCTCTCCCCTGCTATAAAAATAGCCGACCTCATTGTTACTAATTAGTACTTTGGCGGCTACTTACTTCCTCATGGGTGAATCCCCAGAAACACATCATGTGTTTTCCTCTTGCTCGCCCATGTTCTTACTGGACATTACGTTCAGATTAATGCAGTCAAGCAGTGAATTCCCCGTCATACGCACACACACACACACACACACACACACACACACACACACACACACACACAAACCCAGCTTGAGCACCTGTGTGTGTGAGGTGTTTTGAAGTGTTGCAGTGTAGGGCGCCACACACTGAGGGCGCAGCAGGGAAGCTGACCATGCAGGCTGGTCCTCCTCCATGTCTGTTTCCTCAAAGGACCCCTGAGACCCCAGCGAGGGTTTTTTTTTTTTTTTTTGGGGGGGGGGGGGGTGCATTTATCCAGGCCTGCCAGCAATAAGCCATATTAAAACACTTAGTGAAAAGTGGACTGAATGTCACACGCGCAGCAGGAGAGCTCATTCAAACAGTTTTAACCTTTTGGTGGAACGCTCACGGGTAAACAAATAAACAAATAAATGCATAGAAACCAAAAAGGCGTCTCCGTGGCGTCCGCGCCGCTCCCCGGCACAGAGAGATGCAGAACCAAAATTTGGAATGAGGTATCTTTTTTACTTCTGTTAAATGAAGCCTCTTGCAGGAAGTTTTTTTAATTTCTCGAGTGTGTCCAACTGCATGAAGGCCGAGGTGAGCTGTGTGTGCGTGTGTGTGTGTGTGTGTGTGTGTGTGAGTGAGAGAGAGAGAGAATTATACAGCTACTGAAAGTTTTTCCGATGCTTTTAGTTAAACCATTACCGTGTGCGACGATGCGATGTCAGAGGATTTCTGAATTCTGGACAGTTGCTTGAACCCGACTTAAATTACTTCAGCTTTTTTTTTTTTTTTTTTTTTTTTGCGGTTTCCACCCACTTTTCACTCCAACGACTCAAAAGGAAACATTTTGAAACAGAAAACCGAAAAGCAGATGTCACTTTTCATGTATATCTTCAAGGTAGTTTTTTTGAAATCATGAAGACGTTTTCTCACCCCCCCCCTTGTGACTCAGAATGCAGGAAGAGCCAGCTACGTACTTAGCTTGATGCTAATGGCAACCTTTTGAAGTACGGTTTTGAGCGACTAATACACTGCATACTGCAAGTTGTGGACGTACAGATTTACACGTGTTCAAGCATCCCAGGTGACAGGAGGAGAAAAGGAAGCAACGAGGACAAACTGTGACCCAGTTAGTGCTCCGCCAGCGCTGTTTTTATTTGTGTGTGCGTGTGTTTGTGTGTGTGTGATCCTGCAGACCAACGGAGACAGACGCAGACAGAGAGAAGATTAATGGGGGGGGGGGGCTGTTGGAAGAAATGAGGATCACCAAGCTCTGTGTTTGTCAACAACGCTTCCCCTCCAGCTGCGATGGGAGCTCAGATGGATTTTTCCACAGTTTTTTGCCACAGCAGCAAAAAAAAAAAAAAAAAAAAAAAACAACAAAAAAACGCCGGCGGTAGAATTTGACAGCTTTCTTTGCAGAAACTAAAATTGAAATATAAATGGCAGAGGAATTCTATTCACGTGTGACGTCGGGATCATGGTTTTGGTTCGAAAGTGTGATTTTTCTGCACGTTTATCCCGCCGAGGCGAAGTAGGAGTGGATTCATCCCGGTTAATATTCCCAGTATAATGTCAAAACTTACAATCCCCAAATTAGCCTGTTATGTCTTTGGGCTGTGGGAGGAAACCAGAGCAGCAGCCACACACACACACACACACACACACACACACACACACACTCACACACACGCACAGGCAGGCCGCAGGTTTGAACCCTGGATCCGTTCACTCCTGCACTCCCTTAAGGTTGTTTGAGGAAAAAGTAGGCAAGCGCCTGGTAATCAGCTAACTGGTTTTCAAGTCATCTGAGTTGAGGGAAGGGTAGTCACCACGGAGGGCTTCGCTCGTCATAAAAGCCGTTTGTCATATTTGTGGTCTGCTGCAACTCCAGTTTATTTGTTTCTCGTAGTCTCGAGCTTTTCCCGGAGCCGCAAAGACTGCAAAACATCACCCTGGTTCGAAGGGGAAGTCGAAGCTGTTGCAAATTAGCGCTGTAAAATTAAATTAATATCCTATAAAATATGAGTTGACACAGTTTAAGAGCATAAAAGGGACACTTTTTTTCCGTACTATTTGGCAATGGAATGATTTGGATGAAAAATTCCTCAAAATCCTTCCAGTTAATCAAATGGGACAAATACTAATGACCTTCCCTTTTTTATTTAGCCTGACTAAGTACAGTAAATCCACTGTGATTACAGGAAACTGCTTCTTTTTTCTTTTTTTTTTTCAGAGTAAGGCGTATTTTTTCCATGACTGCTGAGTGTCTTTGCTCCAGAAGGTGGGCCGCGGTGAGACCTGCGCTCAGAACACTTCCAAAAGTAGAAGTATCAGATGTGATAGACATCCACGGAGTGTGACAGCCCGCCATAATACGTCCTTGGAGGAAGCCTGCGTTAAATAAGTTTGTTTGGATCAGGACGGAGCTCGGGAATGGTGGAATTTGTAGTATTCACACCATCGGAGGAGAAGTGACTGGAAGTTTATGTACTGGCTACTAAAAAAATGACTCGGCTGGCATGTCGAGAGACAAACGTGATACATGTCGCGCCGCAGCTCTTACTGCTGGGGTTGTGCGGGACCTGATGCTGCCACCCATGAGTTACCTTTTGCTGGGAGTTGATATTAAAAAGAAAAAAAAGTGACAATTTCACAGGAAAATATGCGGTTTTGATCAAATTTGGGCCTAAAGATAAAAAAGAAAGTGTTTCAAAGGAAGAATGTATTAAGGCGCTTTTATTAAGCATTAATTCATAGGTTATAAAGCCTTTATAAGATGCTTATTAGCTTAATGTTTATCCGTGTTGATAAATATGTCATAACTAGGAATTGTTCCAGCTTTCAGCTTAGTTCATGTTTATTACAGCATTGTTGCTTAATAAATCAATAAAAAAACAAGGTTTAACTGCTACAGATTTAAGTTTTCAGGTGTTAATAACATTGTTATTAACACATAATAAGTACTTTATAAGGAGTTATAGGTGCTTTATAACCGATCAATAATGCGTATTACAAGAAACAATCTCAAGGGTTTTGATGTTGATGAAGAGGGGGGAAAAAAGTGTTTTCGAGCTGTGTCGGCGTGTAGTTGAGCACAAGCGCGTCCGTGCACAGTCACACGTGCACACAAGAACCCGACACAAGTGTGACTTCAGCCATTAGCTCATTGTCCCTCCGTGGTCTCGCTGCCTCACCAGGGCCGCGCACATTCTATTTGACAGTGTTGTGGATACGGTGTACTTGTGCATCGGTGTGCATCTATAAATGGTAAGAGGTCAGATGAGAGAATCATCTTTTCCAAGTGATGAAACTGGAGAAATCTACAAACTGAAGCAGTTTAACCCAGTCTGGTGCATATGGCAGCTATCTGGCTTAATTGCCAGGGATTTCCATTGCTTCTTACTAGTTTAATCATCTCTCTCTCTCTCTCTCTCTCCCTCTCTTTTTTTAGTTGGGGGGTGCATCTGGAAATGATATGCTCTCAATTAACTCTCCTCATCCTTATTCAGGGTTTTAGACTTTGAAGTTGCATCCAGGCCTACAGCAGACTTCAGTTGCACCTATGATGCTAAAAGTCTGTCGTCGAGGCTCCTGCTACTACCGCACATGCTTCAATCGATGGCCTAATTTTTCCACAGCCCTCCACCTCCACCCCCCCCCAGTCCCTGAACTTCATGATGACTTCAAGTGGAAAATGGTGAATGATTGAATAACTGGCTGGGTGGAATTTGAAGATTTTAGTGACGTATCTCAATACGAAAGGTTTGTTTGAAGACCTTTTAACAGCCGTATCCCCTCAGCATCTTTTTAACATCACCACCACACCACAGCGTGTCACTGCCAGATCTTTCAAAACGCTGCAGCATGCACTTTTCGCAATCCAAATAAGGCCAACATGCCTCCAGTGTAAACAAAGGTGAAAAATGAGTGTATTCCAATCTGCCACCCTTGACTAAGAAAGTAAGAGCAAACAGCAAAAACGCTCATAAAAATTGATTAAGTTCATGCGCATGGAAAAAGTGATGGATGATTCGCGTCGTTGCTTTTTAGTCTCAGGCTCCTCGCCAAGGCTGTAATTTGCATCCTTCGCTGCGATGTTTATTTAGGAGCAGATGTTTTATTGAAATCCAGGGTGATGCAAAGCTTTAATCCAAGCAGACCTCTTAAACGCTTCATCCCCATATACGCCTCTCTCAGAAACCGGTGAAAGAATGCATACTTTGTTTTTGTGTCTCGCTCGCTTGTATGTACAAGTTTGAAGCACGTGTGGTTCGGAGCAGGGAAAAATCTGACTTTTTTTGTGGGGGGGGGGGGGTGGGTGGGTGGGTGTTGTAGTCACATGGCAAAGTAGCTAGCTAAGTGATGGCACAGGTCCAGTTTTCCACCTTTTGATGAGAACCATGTATCTGGTGCAACACGTGCAGGAAGGTATAGTGTCAGAGAACAGCAGCGTCATGCTAGCGGCCGGACCACCCCCTCCGCATCCTTTACACATCTCTATCATCCATTTTGTCTCCCTTGATGCCTTTTTTTTGTTGTTGTTTTTGGTTTTGTCTAAGTTGTCTTCACGCTGCTGCGTCCATGTGTGAAGCTAAAAGCGGGACAGGCTTTGTTTTTGCAAGGAGGTGAGCGTGTCACAACAGGATTGAATACTTCCCGTGGTCCTTGACACACCGTAGGGCCCCCTGCGCCCCCCCTCCCCCACTCCTCTGTTTAGATAGGGGGGCCCTCCAACTCCTCAGCATCGAGATGCAGGCTGGAGTGATTATTTGGAGGAGAGAGAGAGAGAGAGAGAGAGAGAGACGTGCACGTGCGAGGCTTTCGACGCCCCCCCCCCTTTTCCCCGCCAGAAATACACCTTTTTTTTTTCAGAAGCAACAAACAAACAGGTTACTGTTGATTTCGCTTAATTGCAACGTAAACCATTAATGAGGCTGTTTGTTATGTTGTCGGATTACCTGAGCGAGTTGTAAACGTCAAGAACAGTAGGTTGAAAGTCCCCAGAAGTGTGTCATTCTCACTTTTTTTATTTATGGGATATATATATATATATATATATATATATATATATATATATATATATATATATATATATATATACACACACACACAGCAGTGGAGGCTCAACATGTGGATCCCAGTAACTGAGACCAAATAAAATAACCTGGGGGGGGGGGGCGGCGGCGCAAGTCAAAACAAAAGCTTAAAAAAGGAAAATTATAGATATTAAAGTCATACAAATTTTTGACACTTTCTTGGCATCGAGGCTGCACATGCAACATATTTTGACTGAAGTTTTATTGTTTCTGGTTTTCATTGGAAAAATTGAACATGACAACAGCTGGGTTTGTTGGTGTGTGTGTGTGTGTGTGTGTGTGTGTGTGTGTGAATAAAACGTGTGGATTTAAAGCAGCACATCCAGCTGAGGTCGAACATTCTTGGAGAGCGAGCGTTTAAACGGACATCGGCGTCTGAATGTTTTCCAGGCAGGTCGTCGTCGTCTGACACCTCATGCGACGCTGCGGACGTTCAGCGGGACATCAGAGGACATCTCAGCTCGTAATTGTTGTTAAAACCGCATTTTAAGGTTGTAAGCGTCATTAAGGGTGACGGGCGATCAAAACAATTCAACTTCTGTTTATGTAAAAGTAAAGAAGTCTCTCCAGGTTCCCCCCCCCCTTTTTTTTTTGCAGTAAAATTGCGGAAGTACAGATAAAAATCGGTAGAAAATGCGATGTCGCATCAATTCTAGAAAATAGTGACAACGCTGAAAACCGCAGCAAATGCGCCAGTGATTTTAAAAAGAATACGAGAGCAGGGGTTGCATGAATTGCAGAACAGTGACTTTCTCGAGGGGTTCAAGAAAAGTAAAGACTTTTTTTTCACATTTTCCCACTTTTTTTTTTTTTTAAAGGCGCAAGTTGAGGGGGAACTGAGAATCCTTCCTCTCGCAAATAACAAACAGTTGCTTAGAGAAGCTCTGCATACCCTGGACGTGCAGCTCGGAGGGGAAACTGTATCCATGACTCGTGCCGACTTGATGGCATGAGGAGTTTGACCTCCAGGCACCTCCATGATTTATCCAACACGCATTTAAAAAAGAACCCCTCCCCCCCTTCTTAAAAAAAAAAAAAAATTCTGCGATACGCTATTATTCATCAAGAGAGTCATTTGTCTTCACGGCCGGCCCCCTCGCTCCTCTTATAGCGAGGTCAGATGTCAGCGAATCTGTGAGGCTGAAAAACGGGTTTTTGTGTCGCACCCTAGAGGGACGTGATGGAAAACTCTAAAACTTGCGTAGTACTTTGGTTCTAGAGCTGCACTTTAGTGGTATAAATACACGAGTACGGTGGCGTGTTTAACAGAGAACACAAGTCCACCTGAGCCGCTGCGGAAAGCCAACGCGTTCCACAAATTCCTGCTTGCTTGAAAAAAAAAGGGAAAAAAAAGGATCATTTGTGGATAATTGCTACCACATTTTCAAGATCAAGTTCTTGGATGAAGAAAGAGTGACGGGAGAAAGAAAGTTTCTGTCACTCATCTTGATAAAGTTCTGCTTTTATCTCTCTCTGATCTTCCACCCGCCCGTCTGTCACATGTGACGCGGGGATGCACAGCCTGCAGCAGAGAAATGTTTCTTTAAATTTACCCAATAGCAGAGGACGCTCGCGTGCTAGCTGACGCAGAAGCTAGCCAGCTGAAGGTCACTGACCCTTAGGAAAATACAGTTCTGCTCAGGTTTGAGAAATGGGGACCCAATAAAACGCACTGGGAGATGAAGGGAAGGAAATTTCAAAATAAAACAGGAACTAACAACAACAACAAAAAAACAAGGAGCACACAAGTCAATCAAGTGAGTCGTGCTAACGTTCTACTGTCATTCTTCTTTGTTGCATTCAATCACTACAAACCGCATCACAGTGCACCAGTAGAACCAACACTAGAGTCCGCACTCCACGGTTGGGGGGGCATGCAAAGTCTCGCGGCCACAACTTCCCTTGAGGTGCTGCAAATTTGTTTTATTCTCAGTGGGGGGAAAACAATGCAATATTTAACATAAAGGTTAGGTGTGAGCACATGAAAACAACACGTGATTAGAACAGAAATAAGACCGAGACTTGTGCAACGACAAACATGAACGCGGACACGTGAGGATGTAAACAGAATCCATGTGCCTCCAAAGCTGATGTCAGGTTTTCAGTCCCCGTCGTGCGTTTAATCCTCGCGCGCTCCAGACGTCCGCAGGCAAAGCGCGCAACAAACACCGACTACTCCCTCCGCCGTCCATGTGGATGCAATTCGTGGGTATTTAGAGCGGAAAGTCTCCACGGGGCTACTGGAGAGGAGTGAAAATACAGTATCTCCCCTTGCTAATTAGCGTGTAGCGGATGACGGCGTCTGCTTCGCAGAGACGCACGCTGTCGGGATTGAATGGTGTTTATTTGTCGGGGTGCGAGGTGTCAAGGGCGCCCGCCTGCACTCACATGACCCTGAACTCTCCACCATCTTTCAGGCTTTGATCCTGCCTTTGTGCAGGCAGTCACCTGTCCGTGACCTTTTGACCTTTTGCTCACAAACAGCTGTTTAGCCATCGAAGCTCAGTCAATTCCTGCCGGCTCTCTTAATCTGAAGCAGACACCACCAACCCCCGCCCCCCCCCCCCCACCCCGACTTGGTGGTTTAGGCTCAGTATAGGTCCTACATTTTCCCACTTACAAGAAGTCGAGAAAGAGATCCATCCATCAGCCCCGCCGTCGGCCCCTTCGCACCACTCCCCCCGCCCCTCTTTACCCCACTTTGGCTGTCCGCTCCTCAACTTTGTTTGTATCCAACTCATTCATGCCTGTCTCCCCTCTTTCATCTCGTGTGTCTCTTTTTCGAGCCGTCCGCTTGATGCCGGCGGAGCTTCTTCTCTCATTCTGACCCAAATGTGGATCTCCGTCTCTCCCCCGCTCTCCCTCTTTCTCTCTCTCTCTCTGTTTTTTCCATCCTTCCATCCTAAGGGAATTCTTCTTGTGTTATTTTCCTCACAAACAGATTCCGGGAGAGTCATTGAAACCTAAATATTTTCCGCTCTATAAAAAGAAATAAAGTTTGGATGTGCAGTTTACGATAAAGGGGAGAGTAAATTGCGACAATTTGAGGGAAGTTGTTGGGGTTTTTAATTTTTTATTTGCTACTAAGTGCATTCTTCTCTATTGATGTTTGGCTGGAGATGAAGGTACCTGCCAACACAGAGAAGTCCTTGTTTCTCCGAGCATCAGCTCCTTTTTTTTTTTTTTTTGGTGTGTGTGAAACTCATATTCCTGTCAGGGGCCTCCCATACACGCTGTGCAATGTGTGCGTTGTCAAGAGGGGAAGCGAGACGAAGAAAGAGAGATGGATCTTTAAGGGAAGGTGCAAGCTCTCCCTTTTCTGACTCGCATTGTAATGGAAAGTTCTGGAAAAGGCTGCGGTGGAACAAATCTGACACTAATTGAGAGAATGCAGTCGAGCCAGAGCATTGTTTTATCTGTTACGTTAGCAATTAGCAACAGAGATGGCGATGAATCCAAACGGTGAGCTGATGTCACGTTGGTCTGTTCCACTTCTCCGCCGTACCTGCTGCCTTTATATCCAGAACGGGACTTTAGAGGGTTGTCTGCTGGAACGGTGGAGGTGTTTCTCTGCCAACTTCCACTCCAAACTTTGCATTCCAGCGTCCCTGCAACCCCGCTGATCACTCTGGCTCCAGCCCTCCGAAAAAACGTGAGCAAAAGAAGCTATTGATTTTTTGGGGGGGATTTTTTATTTTTTTTTGGGGGGGGGTGAAACATCTGCGGTTTTGGAAAGCTTTTCCCAGCATCCTTCTCGTGTCAAGATGCTGTCCAAGCAAATCAGCGGTCAATTTGTCTGTCAGTCAGAATAATAACAACCACAAAGCTAATGTTGCTCCATATATGGAGCGATTCAAGGCTACTCTGTACATCCTCACGGCTTTCTGGAAATGTTCAGACATTTGAGACGCTTTCAGGAAGCTCTCGACTTACTAAGTATGTGACACTAACGCGTTGAGGTTTGAAATGAGGCCTCAATTTGGATTGAAAATTACAGCTCAAGTAGCAACTCCTCGCGGCGTTGCCGAGGAATACTTGTCAGTGTCAGCACGTACGTCTCGACCCTGAATACGGGGAGCAGTGGAAGACCTGAACCCGTTCCAGTCCCAACATGATTATTGATCTTTGTCTAACCTTTGACATCAGGTGTGAGGAATTAAAGGCTTCAGGCTCCGCTCGGTGCAAGCCTCCAACTATAGATTAGGTATCACAACAGCCAGAGAACACGCCGTGACGTTCCGACGCTGAAGCTCTGACGGAGAGATTTAATATGAAAGCAAATAGTCGTTTGCGTTTGTTACTGGAGAGTTTGCGTAAGATAGATCCTGAAATTGTTAGTTCAAGAGTGTACGTGTCACCGAACGGAAGCCAGCATTGAATTTTCAAAATAAAAGCTAACCGTTGTTTGGTGACAGGCAAAAAAACAAACAAACAAACAAAAACGTATAAATCTGAAGGTATAGAACATTAAATTAGGGTGAAGTGCAGGAAGGTTGTTATTCTCTGAGGGAACAAGCCAGCGGGAGTCTGACAGAACAATTTCATCTTTTAATTTGTGTCTTTTTCATTCTCAGCTGTAACATGAAAAAACTTTTACGCCAGCTGTAAATTTTCACCAGCAACAGCGGGTTTATGTTGTTGTTTTTTTTTACTGATTCCTTTAACGAAAATGTTCTATTTTTTTTTAAACCTTTTCGCTGAATGTTTTGGATATAAAATGTCCTCATGTCATTATTTCCTGCTATTTGTGTGACATTTTGTGAGAACTAGCGCGTGAATTCAGGAGCGACGTTTCAAAAATCAATCACGGTGACCTAAAATCCGATCAGTTCGCGGAGTGGAAGTGAACATCCGCTGCGCTACGTCGCAGAAAGCCTCGACCTATTTGTCGGCCTGAGCATCAGAAGTAGTCGATTGTGGCGACAGACGAAATAGAGAAAAGAAATATCTTCTGTACGATAACAAAAGCTGCATCAAAAAGCCATTAACTTAAACTTTACATGCTGGGTCCTGGCCCTGGATTTTTAATGGATACCTGCGGCCGACGCTGGACTGGTTTCCCTCCCGGTTCTGCTGGAAAGAACAGGCGAGGCCCATGTGACTCCAGCTATTTCAGCTACTTGGTTTCATGAAAGGAGAACTTTTGTTTCGCATTCTTGAACACGACGGGTTCGATTCGAGCAGCAGAGAAAATAGACAGAAGGAGGTGAGCTAAATATTTGGGTATTTATGTTCATATGTGTACCACTAGAAACAAGTTCGTTTGAGTGGGAGGGGTCGTATATTTTTAAAGGGTTAATCACATAAGGAAAGACAGGCGCCAAGTGCGTCGGCAGGCAAGCAGCTGAGACAATGGCGGCAGAACGTCAATAAACCAGCAGGAAGCAGATGAGATAAGACGCAGAGGGGAAGTAGATTCCCAAAAAAAACCAACTCAACAGGCCACAAAAGGAATTAATCGTGACAAATACACGCTCTTCTTTTCTTCTGAAATATACCCTGGTCTTATTCCTACACACAGGTCTAGTGTGTGTTGGATGATACAACAGACGCTGCTCCAGAAATGGGATCTGCTGGGAAACCTGGAGTTGTGGATGGAACTGGGACACAAGCACCGTTGCTGCTACACGGCCAACACGGTTCCCCCTTCAACACACAATTAAACATGCTCAGAGCGGCGTTTTCCCACAGCCTGGAAGCGTGTTCGTGCAGCGGAGAAATCTGATTCTGCTTCGTGTCCCCGTCTGTTATCGTGATACAAGGTGCTGGGTATGAAGAGGAAATACTAGCGAATGAACAGGGCGCTCGGGGGTCACGTTGATCTCCAGCACTGACCTGCTGAATCAGGTCCAATCCCAGAACTCGACAGGACCTCAAGGACCTGCTGTTAGTCTGGTGAGAGACCACAGGGCAACTCCAGGACAGGTGACCGTGCACAGTTCACAACTCAGAGCCGTTGAAGTGGCGAGTTTTACTGGCTGTTTTGCAGCTCTAACTTCTCCGTGGTTGACGGACGTGTCCGACAAGGATGAGCGACTCGGTCTCCAGGAGACCGCGGGTTGTTTGTCAGCACAACCCCCACCGGAAAATGGGAAACAATAACTGGAAAAGTGGAACTGCCCTCTATTATTAACCAGGGAGTTGAATCATACCCTGCAGCCTGACATTACTCAGCCCTCATCACCCCCTTTGGTTTCCTGATGCATCCGTTCACAAGCTTCATTAAAAAAGCTCAACTTCCGGTTCCTCGCTGTGGTTTCCGCCCTGTGCCAGGCTCACCCGGCCTTTCACCACCACGTTGCGTCAGATGACAGGCAGTGCGCAGGTGTGATCACCTCCTGACTGGCGTCAGCGGTGATATCAGAGGGGAAGTGGCGGTCAGGCGGTCATGGCACGTCTGGGACAGGAGGGGGTATTCCCTCCTGACTGGTAATCGGGATGATGCCACGCCATGATTCATCACTAGTCAGGAACTAGTCATGTCAGTGGGGAAGTTGCAACATTTTAAAGGGGAACCCCCCCCTTTTTTGAGCTCCCTGCAATAACCTTCATGGAAGCGAAGTGACACATAAGAAAACACATTAGGCAATACTCGTTTCTTAAAAAAAAAAAAAAAAAAAAAAATCGAGGACAATCTTGCATTTTTTTGAAATGCTTAACTTCCTTTAAACCTGACATGAAATCGCTTTATTTCAAACACCAGAAAGCCTTTAATTCTAGCGGTTCACCAGTTGAAAGTTTCCTCGCTTTCGCGGCTGCAGCTCTTAACTCCTCCAGGAAATCCTGGACTATCTGCTATTAAAAAGCACCTCTTTCCACTTAATCTCTCCACCTATTGGTCTCCAAAGGCTCAAGCGGTTAAGTGACTTCATTAGTACGCTAACGCTCTGGGAAACATTCTCATTAACAGCTGGGAGTCACAGCAGGAAGTGGGCACACACTGCATCACCAGTGTGTGTGTGTGTGTGTGTGTGTGTGTGTGTGTGTGTGTGAGAGAGACCTCATTTGCTAACTCGTCATCTTTTATCTCACTGACTGCTCACGGTTGACTTCATGTTCTCACCGAGAGCCGCCCAGCAGGCATCGCTGAGCTTGACGTAGTGTGTGAGAGTGACGCATGCGAGAAGAGAAAAAAAAAAAAAAAACAAAAAAACAAAAAACCCCACACGTCTTAAAAGCAATGTGACATTTGAATTGCGAATTACCGCCATGATTAAAGTAATGACGCTCCAGTAAAATCTGCCGGGCGCCTAGTTAAGAACATCTGTAGTTGCGTGTCATGCAGTTGCACGAGTATTTGAGCAAAAACCTAGAAAGGATGTGAGACATTTTAAGGTCTATCAGAAGATTCGGGGGGGGGGGGGGGGGGGGGCAACGCGGTCATGCAGAGGAGCTGGATTCCTGCTGTGTGCTTCATGAAATATGGCTACTACGGAGGTTTTCAAAACACACCTTCACAACCTGAGAAGCTGGTATTTTGGGATTAAATGGCGATTAAAGATTTATTCGCTGGGTGGCTGGACCTGCGCCAGGGTCAACAGCAGGTTGAGACCTTCTTATGTAACAGGCTGGAGGAAAAGGCCGCGCGGATTGAAGATCCTCCAGTTGACGAAGACACAGACGGGAAGTAAATGTTTCCAACGAGGTGGGATAGCATCATGTAGCCGTTGACGGGTGGCAGAAGTGCACCAGAAGATCCTCTGGTGCTCTCCCCGAGTGTGTCCCTGCAAGCTTCACATTCTTCTGCTCCTAAAGTGTCTGGAGGCTGAGCTCCGGCTGGTTACGTAAGCGGCGCCAAGGCCGTATATCTCTGCAACATATTTACCTGAAACGGCTTGAGCCCTTCGAGAGGTTGCGGGGCCAGCGGAGACCGAAGGGGAGGCTCTCAGGAAAACATCTTTTTGCAACCCGTTAAACAAATACTCAAGTGGCTCTGCGCTTAGGGCCCTTTTTATTGAATTAATTTAACAAATAGGAACGTATCCCTGCTCTGTGTAAAGGTGTGTTTATTCAGCTTTTGGCCCTCTGTTGGGGTTCATGACAGGTACACTTAGTTTATTAGCTTCACATTCAAGACCAGGACTTCTGCTGTGAGGTTGTCATTTGTCAAATCTAGTGGGGTGAGAACAACCTTTAAAAAAATATATATCAAAAATGAACAATTCCTGGTTGTCTCGCGGGTTCCAGCACCAGGCAGGACTCTTTCTCATGCTTCAGATTATGGGAGTTATTTGGGAAAGGGAACTGAAATTAGTCCCCAGAGGAGGCGAGGGTGCACGCTCTCACCGAGGAAAAACACTGAGGATACGTCAGAGAGGAAGCACAACAGATGAGAGAACAGACTTAATGGACTTCTCTCTCTTCCCGTAATGAATTTCTTCTCGTGACTTGCGTTGGTAATCCTCCTCCTCCTCCTCCTCCTCCTCCGTCAGCGACCCCGGACAAGAGCCATCAAAACACGGCGAGTCCCAGAGAAAGCACGCTTAGATAATCACTCTGTAAATCATGCCAATCAATTGCCAAAGGTTAAGGGAAAATATTCAGAGAGAACCTGATGGTGCAAAACAAGTCAGGTGGCGCACACACACACACACACACACACACACACACACACACCAGAATACAAAAATAAAGGCCTGTCCAAGCACATGTCAAAATCCACGAGGAGACATGGGACACAATCATTCATCGTCTGCTCGGTTGTCAAAACTCCATCTCATTCTGAAGGTACGACGGGACGAGAGGTCAAGTCAGAGGCTTCACACGCTCTTACTTTGTGTATCGGTCCTCAAGAGCAAGTGTGACATTTATGGCACGTGTGTATTTCAGCTGCAAATCCCATCGCTACTGCCCCCCACTGGAAGCCAGTCGCCAGCGAGACAGCAGCTCGTTTTTGTCCGCGTGTAAACAGAGTTATGTAATTGCACATCAACAGATGACACATGGGTAAAACGGCGGGCGGCGGTCTGCGTCAGCCGCACGGCGTGCAGCCATCCAGCACCCTTCGTCTGCTTGTAAATCATTGTGTCCATGTGTGACAGAGACGAAGAGCGAAGGAATGAAAGCAAAGAGAAGCGATGGAGCAGCCGTGTTGGGCCAAGGAGACAACAAAGCATGTTAATGACAGACTGAAAATAAATGAGACAAAAAAGCAAAGCCAAGAAGTGACGTCTGCGAGTCGCTGCAAAGATTTTCCACGTTTTCATTATTCTGGGATTCATTTCCTTTCCCCGCTCCAGAACTCTTGGTGGTGTCGCTTTGCTTGTCTGCACATCTTGTAGGTGTCACCATGTTGCCAAGCGAAGGGAGGTTTTCCCGAGAAACAATCAATAAAGCAGGGCTAAAAACAAAGCAGCGAGTGCTCCACGCTGTGATATGGAACGTCTGAGGACATGTGAATCTTGCATTCACGTGTAGGAACACGCATGCGAAGCTGCTCCAAATAATGTCTGTTGCACGCCGTGTTTTCACCGTTAGCGTGAAGGTCAGTTAATCAATTCAGGGAGTAATCACCAGGAATTTATCGAGTCATTTATGGTGCAAAAAAAAAAAAAACAAAAAACAGCAAAACAATTGCAGGTTCCAGCTTTTTAGGATTTGCCGGTTCTCTGTTTTATATTAATGCAACATAATCAACATGAGGGTTTGTAGCTCTTCTACAATCCCTGGTGCATCTTTGTCATATTATCTGGTTCTCATTCTCCGTGTTTCCTGAGGTAATAAGTCAAGAACAGGTCGAAGCCTGCGCCAGATAGATGAGAATAACTCGCCGATTCTTTCGCTCTCGCAATACCGTCGGACATTTCCCCTCCACGCGCAACCTGCTCGGAGCTTCCGATCTAGAGAACCCCCCCCCCCCCCCCCCTTTCACCCAGCCCGAGAATGCAAGGTGCAAGAGCAGCAATCTCTCTCCCACGCCTTCCGTTTGTCGGCTGTCTCAACACGCCACACGCAGAGGCCATCATTACAGATTGAGCGCATTCCCTGCTGAGAGGTAGAATATTCTGCAGCTTATTTGGGTCTATTTTATTGGACTGTGTGGCCTGGAGTTAGTAAGCAGAACACTACAGTATTGTTGTGTTTGTCCAGGTGTGTAGCAGCAGTCTACAGAGTTTTAAGGGGCAGGCTGAAAGGGGGGTTTATGAGGGGTTTTTGTTTCTAAGATAACACCAAAACACAATTAACCCCCCGCGACACATGAGAAGCACTTCCTGAGCCCCGGCTGTAGCAGCATTTTCCCCTGCCAGCCAGCCAGCGTAAGAAAGTGAGTCTATTGTAAAAATGTGTGTTTACTTTGGCCTGCGCTCACCTTTTTCGCCACTACTTAACCCCCCCCCCACACACACACACACACACACACACACACACACACACACACCAAGACTGGAGATTTTGCAGATGAAATTCAAGCCTCATTGCAAATTACCTTTGTCACTGCAGAAAAGTTCGCCTCACCCCTCCCATGTTTGGTTAAAAAAAAAAAAAAAAATGCCCCCCGCACATTCCTGGCAAAGTGTTTTAAAATAAACGGCCTCTAAATTTCAACGAGCTAAAATGGAGCGGGCAACAGAGAAAACAAGCACACGCCAGCAAGAAAACGGGTAACTGGGAGAATGCAGCGCGCCGCTGTTTGTTGTTACAGATGGCCGCACTCTTAGCAGCCTCAGTTAGAATACAAAAGGAATAAAAGAATCAATTGTAAGAGAGAGAAGGAAGAGTTTATTGGTTTTGTATTAACCATGAAAGCTCTACACGCACGACATGTTTGGAACTGGGAAGAGGTTGACGTCTAGAGTTTCATCACTGGGATTATAGCGCTGAAATTCTGGAGGTTGCGGAAGAATGAAAGGAGTTTCACCGCAAAATCAATAGTTGCGCTAATTCTCAGTGCGATAAGGCAGCAAATACGAAATGTCAGCAATCAACTTGAAGCATTGCGCTGGTTTCCCTCTTGAGTCACGCGTGTGTCCGGGGGCTCGTCTACAAGGGCCTCCCTGAACCTCCCTGTTGCTTTTTCATGCAGCATTTGAAACAAATTTACCATCTTTGTCACCCCAAAGTTCCTGGAGGATGTGAGGAGACAAAACAGGAAGAAGGAAGGTGTCCCGGCTGAAGGAAAGTCTACCCAAACGGATGAAGACCAAAGAAAATACAAGTAGCAGATGTTACGACAGGTGTTCAGCTGGAGACGCGAAGCTAGTAGGCGCTACTCATCGCCTGGAGCCTCTAAAACCGCAGCAATCCCCCGTGTGGGTACACTGTTGATGGAGGTCATGCACGGCTGTGGCTGTGACAGCAGTGAGGAAGGACCCTCACTGGAGGTTCTAGGTTTTCATTCGTCCATTTTGTGAATAAACCTTTACGAAAACGGGGAAAAAAAAAACCACCTCAAGTGAGAGTAAAAACAAAATGAGTCATTTCCACCAGGCTGTTCCAGTGGGATCAAAATACATCGATGGAACCAGGTCTTCTCGGCAAAAGTCACAAACACTGGAAGGAAAATAACAAAATTAACGCGCGCGTCGTCATCGTCACAACAAGTAGCTCAAAACTGATTATTCCGGACTAATCCAGCTCTCTCCGTCAGCTCTCTTTGAATTCCTGGGTAGGTGCGCCTCAGGGCTCTGACTCAGTTCTCATGTGTTTATCCTAAAGCCGCATCACACTCACAAATGCTTCCTCTGAACCCGACGGCTGTTTACTGACCGGTGCACATCAAGGCTTTTGAAAGCAGGGCGCTTGCAAGTTTACGGTGAAGAAAGTGATGATACGCAGCACCCCTGGACTATCATTAGATGTTGCCGAAGCTCGCCTGTTACTCCGGACTAAACACCAGGTTCTGTGGACCTACTGACATGCAAAGACCTGCTCTTGGAGGTGGCCCCAGCTGTACAATCTGTAATCAAACATTTGTACCGCGGAAGTCATAAATACATGTGCACATTCATACGTGTGTGTGCGTTGTACAAGAGTGTTTTTTTCCTGCATCTACATCTGTTATTAATGCTTATGTTTTTACAAGGAAGACAGAGAGGGAGGAGGTGGGCAGCTGGCCACAGCATCACACACGTATACGCCAACTCCGTCAGTGTAGGACCAGCAGAAAGAGAGAAGAGGGGGTGAAAATGGTGGGGGGGGGGAAAAAAAGAGATAAAACTCCTACAAGTCAAAGCTTCAGACCTGATGGCAAACAGGTCGGCTGAAAAGATCTCCTAGGGTGATTCAGTTTTTGGGTCCAAACGAACGAGAGGAGAGAAAGTGGGAGAAGCTTCCAGGCTGAAGTTCAAGCTCCTCATCTTCTCGGCTCTGTGGTTGCAATTTCCCCTTCTTTACTGAAACTCGAACCCAGGCAGCTCGTATGAAAACACTCGATCTGTGGGCTTGGAACGCTCTTTGACGTCAAAAGGGTTTTCCCATGAGGCCGCGGGGACCCTTCTCAACAGCGCCTGCCCACGTCAATAAAGGTAAAGGGGGCCAGAATCTCTCTCACTCGTCCACGTGCCAAATTACAGCTGCTTCTTGCTCGGGACATCCCTCTGTGTGTGAGTGTGTGTTACGCTCCTCAAGGATGAAGATTTTATAGCCAGGCGCGAGTTCACTGATGTCTGTTTGACATTTCCAAATCAAACATTGACCCGGTTGTTGCAGGGATGGGCTGCCTTTTGTTACGCGCAGCACCAGAATATGGCTGCCGCGGTGCTGACTGAACACAGAACGTGAATCATCTTTGTTTTATTAGGCCATCGAGTTCACCGCAGTGTGTGCGCTCGCTTTCCAGAAGTCACCTGTTTCCCAGCATCCCTGTACTGGGATGGGAGTAAGCACCAGATCTTCATTTATTAGCTAAATAAACTGTCGGAAATAGGGCACATTAGAGAGGATTTGCAATGTTTGAGCTTCCAATAAAACGGCAAAAAAACCTCCTCGAAACGTTCCAAAGTCATTTATCTGTTTTTTTTTTTTTTTTTAAGTATTTGCCTAAAATGTGTCTAGCACGGGGAAAAACATGCCTCTCACCTTGTGTTTTGCTCGGTTATTGGCTGGCACGGCACGTAGCAAAGCACTTATAAGTGACGCACATTTGTTTTCTAACTGAAAATCTAAATATATTTCTAACTCCAATATTTTAAAGCGTTTCTGCCGTCTATAGCGGGGAGACAGAGAGAGAGAGAGAGAAAAGAAAAGTGAAAACCAGAAAAATATTCTTTGAACTCATATGATTATATGTTGATATTGAATATATGCAAAGTAAAAAATGGAAAGATTTTGAGACACTGGAAATTTACTCATCCAAAACCCAAGTTTAATTGTACTAATATCGCATATCTCATGAATAAATACCACAAGAATATCAATGATAAACATGTCTGCCTGTGAAATTTCCAGAGACGGCAGGCAAAATGCAGGCAAACATGCACGCTGGAGTCAAACTAGAAGCTTCTGTCACAGCCTGGGTGATAACAATGCGTGATGGAGCCCTGGAGTCTTTTCTAGTCATGTAGCTTTAAGAATACACACATCTGTCTTTCTCTTTATCCCACTGTTTATTGGCAAGACTCGTTTTCTCTCACTCTTGGCCATTACCACCCTTATATGTACCTGTCTAACGGTCCGCATGCTCTCTCTCTCTCTCCGCTCTGGAGCCTCGCGGTCACGTGTTAGCCAGCTAGCTGATTCATACGATGGCATCACGCTGCAAATGTGATGCGTTGCTGCTGTGGGAGTCTTAGGCGTGTCACAAACACTCGGTGGATGCGGCTGAATGTAGCAACTGCTGTGCAGCGATGACAGCAACAATCAAACATTATAAGTCGCTGTCGTTCTCCTCCAGATGGGCCCAAGATAGCCGCTCTGCTACAATGACCAGCTGATGTAATATCTGAGGTTTGCACGCTCAAGTTTTTGTTTTTTGTTTTTTTCCAGGAACTCTTTGGCCTCTTCAGAGAAGGAGGCTCAGAGGGTCAAGAGATACCGGTGTCAAGCTGCTGGAGATTCACTGCCCGTGCGCTCATGAATCAAGCCAGGACCGCGTCTGAGGACGAAGATGAAACACCTCAGCGCCCAGGTCCAGCTCGCTGATTTATAATGCCGTGTTCCAGAGAAAACTATAAAAGGTCGCGCGAATGGTGCACGTAACACCTGTTGCAAAAAAAAAAAAAAATCTGTAAAAAAACAACAACAACAACAACAACAACAACAAACAGGCCCGCCGGCCTCGACCCTCTCATCTCGGCTTCCTTGAAAAGCGTGTCTGTCCATGCAGGGTGGGAGGAGCAGCCGGGCTCTGTAATCATGGCTCCTCGCTCCTAACGGACAGCTGTGTAACCAGGTGAGTCTCGCGGCTTTCATCCTAATGACAACCCCTGGCTGACTGCTGTCAACGGGGCGAAAGGGGGCTTAAGGCCAACTGCTGGGAGGATTAGGAGCAGGACTGGGAACAGCAATAGGTTTTCCATGCTGCTCTTGGCTTCGTTACATAACAAATTCTGCCCTTTTGGAAAGCGGGCGAGCGTTCGTGGGATAATTCGCCGCCGCTGCCAGTTTCGACAAAAAGAGCGAGAGGTGAAATAATCAGCTGGCCCAAGCGGGGGTTTTTTTGGGGGTCTGAACGTACAGATGGACGGAACCAGGTGCAGGTAATGAAAACACAACAGCGAGGTGACTGACATTGAAAAACACACATACTTTGAATGTCAATAAATCCAGCCACAATGCACATATGGATCCTTTCGACATCTGAGTGCGTGGGTGCACAAGTGTAAAAAAAAAAAAAAAAAATTCACATCAGCAGCTCACAGGTGGAGTGTGACAGGAAATTTTGTCCCGTCAGTAGAATTATGAAGCTCCCTCAGGGACACTAAATGTTCTACAGCACACAAAGCAGGTCTATTCTCAATAGAGCGCTCACTTTCGATTTCATTTGCACTGCTGTTGTGCAAAATGTGCTTTAGCTCTGCAGTCTCACTGGAAAAATATCTGTTTCGAATGCTGTCATAATGGTTGAAACGCTCAAATAGAGCAGCTTCATGCACCTATAATTACAGAAAAGTCTTAAATGAGTGATTTATGGCTGCCGCGGAAGAAACGTTCAACTTTCAAGTCAAAGCAAAAAGAGGGTTAGTAGAGAAAAGGATGCATCCTATACCCAATGGCGTCAATATCAAAGAGGAGTCGGGGTAATGAAGGTAAGGAAGAAGGGGAAGAAAGAGAGAATAAAATAAGCAACACACATCTTTAGTTTCTGTGCTGAATCATCAATAACAGCTGATCAAAATATCAGTTTTGCTTTGCTTGCTGTTCTTGCACGCTCATTTGGCGCGAACAGCTTTCATATCTTGACATTGTCCATTTGTCAGCTTAGTCTCCCTCCTCCACACACACACACACACACACACACACACACACACACACACACACACACCCTCCCACTCTTCTGTCCATTTCTCGGAAGAGGCACTGCTGGAAAACTGTGGACAGGCCTGTCTTTCTCTGTCAACTCAACAGCACAACCACCCAATCTCTCGCTGCCTCTACCTCTCTTTGAAGTTTAAAAAGGATCAGCATGTGTGATCAGCGATCTAGTGACATCTCGTGGTGAAGATGGAGACAGCAAAGCCTCATCCCTGTTAAAGAGAGCCTACGGTGGCCTGCAAGATAAATCGTACAGAAAAAAACTTTACTTTGTCAGCTTGAAATTGCTAAAAACACAGTTTGAGTGGAGGAAATCTTTGTCCAGTACTAGCATGTAGCTGCGGCGCGAAGGCATTCAAATGTGGCAAAATGGTACAAATAATATCACTGACAAAACTGCATCCCAGCTAGCTTGTTTAGAGAAGTTTAAATAAGTTGCTGCTCGTCAAATATGAACAAGAATAACAACCAAAAAAAAGGAGAAAAATGCCAGAACAAAAGCTGTTGCATCAAAAACACAGATGTATTACTCGCAGTGTGGATATAATTCATAGATATGCAGTAATTCCAGCAAAAAAACAAAACAAAAACACACACATCAAAACCTCCAAAGAGCCCTCCCTAATTCTACACACCGCACCTTTAAACATGTCCTCTCTTGATCCAGCCTTTTTGAAGACATTGAATCCACCTCAGCACCTCAGACGTGCATTTCCAGGTGTTTTTATTTGACTCCCTACATTCCCCAGGATGCATTTCAGTGAAGCTAACAGCTAGCATTGTTGCTCCCCTCATGAACAATGGTATCCTATCACCTTGCCACATATTATTGAAGTGTACATATTTATCTCCTGTCGATGTGAAAGTGGGGTTTATTTTCATCTGCTATGGCATGTGGGCGGAAGTATATAAATGGGATTAAGGAGAATCTGCTTGTTTTATTGAGGATTTTTAAACTTTTTGGATGTTTTATCTCAAATAAAAATCTGCATTATGGATCCGAGTTACCTAAATCTGGCATTTGGCATGAAATGTTGGAGCCTGTAATGTGAGAACAGCTACAAGCCTCTGCAGACGCCTCCGTCCAGCTTAGGCAGGAATGATGGGACCGCACTGCCCCCAATAGAACGAGCAGGGAACTTTTTCAAAAATGCACAAGTTGTTTGTTTGTTTGTTTGTTTTTTCATTTCATAAATAGATAGTTACCTAACTGATTCACACTGACATATTTAAAAAAAAAAAAAAAGAAAAAATCAACACATAAAAAATGTAGCCCGTGCATGCAGAGACACAGGACTTATTTCAGATCTGCTGACGTTGCTCGCTGTAAGATACTTAAGATGTTCACAACATCCTCTATCGAGTGAGAAAAACCCATCAAAGCATTAAGCAGCACGTCTTGATGGCTACTGCACTGGTGTTTTACGAGATATAGTCCCTCAGAGCAAGAGTTTTTTTTTTTTACAGGCCCCTGGTGGATCCAGTTTTATTAACCTAACTACCTGACTGTTAATTCCATGTTTGTCCTCAGTGTTTTGACCTCAACTATTGGATCTCTCTTAACTTTTTAGACGTTTGATGCAGCCAGTATTCCAAGGCGTCATTCTGTCTTTACTTAACGACGTCTCTGTGAAGGATGTGGTGGTTTCCAGCGTGAAGTCCGCGACAAAGCAACCACCAGACTGGGGTTTATGATGCTCAGACTAATTAACTGACTTAGAGTTGCCTTCTCCACAGCATCCACAGCCACATGTGGAGAGAAGCTTAGTGATGTTTGTGAAGGCTCTGTGACTGTAGCTGGTCATAGTGAAGCTGCTGCTGCTGCACATGAAGAAAAATGCCACCTGAAATGTCACCTTGTAAATGCACGAGGAGGGATTTGTTCCAAAAATGCTGCTCATTTAGTGAACGGAAGATGCCAACTTTTGGAGAACCAGATTTATTGCCCACCAATTTTTTAGAGCAAAACAAGCAGATAGATAGTTAGAGGAGCTCCAGAGCCCCACAGCCGACTGCCAGTTAGCTCAGCTTAAGTGAAAGCTAGCAGGGGGCGCAGGAGCAAAAGTCATCAAATACTTCTTCTTTTTTTCCCCTGCATTATTAGAACTACAGGTACACGGGAAAAACTGTTTATATTATGTTATTCCAGAGTCACGTGCGCACCGGGAACAACTTGTCATGTACCTGAAAAATTCTTTTGTAGCTTTGGTCAACAAAATCAAACATCCGTTGACCCCAAAAAGTTTTGTTTGTTATATTTTACATCAAATCTTAAGCACGACCCTATCAATGCAGGCAAAAACCATTAGGGAGAAAAGTGCATTTGACTTCCCCAGCACCGCTGCTAGCGTTCGTAGTCAAGCGGAGCTCCCTGATGCACAGAGAGGAGAGAAGGGGATCTGTCTGCGTGTCGGAGGGATGGAGGAGTGAGTTTACACCACTTCAGCGCGCCGATTCCCTCGCGTTTCGTTTCCTTGGCGGGGAATTTTTGATGCCGAACTTGCTTCTTCCATAAATAACCACTGCAGCGAGACACTTCACCAGTGACCACAATAACCACTATTAACTACCATGACGAATCAAAACATGTTTTATAGTCATAATAAATGGTTGTATGCGGCTGCGCAAAAAAAGCTAAATTGTTTCATTCAGCACTTGACCCCGACAGGCAATATAAAACATAGATGCATAAAATGTTTTACTGCCAGCTATTAGCTGGAAATGTGTTGCCCGCTGCACTGCTTTATTGAGGGATGTTTTGTTTTATTGCAAATTGATGGAGCGCCCCATTGTTCTTGCAGCTTGTTCGCAGACCTTTGATTTTTGGACTGAAATGAACTGCGTATATTTAATTAAATACCGGTGCTGATGAGGGGAGCTGGAGCCCAAGCAACTGGATCTTCAGTGCCGATCCACATGCAGACCCCCCCCCCCTTTTTTTTTTTTCCTCCTCTCTCTCTTTTTTTTTTTTTTTTTAAAGAAAGAACCGCAGTCACTTTCTCTTTTTCGTTGTGTTTTTCTCTGCTTTTCTACGTCTCCTCATGGGGTTGAGTGGGTAGGATGTGACTGCTAGAGTCATAACAAGCCGGTGGAAAGGAGTCAGGCGCGGGAGCCAGCTGAGGAGCCCCGCCGCTTCGCCCGCCCTCTGATGACTTTACAATGTGACAAAAAAAAATTAAAAAAAATCACTTGTGTTACTGAAGGCGAGTGCCAACGTGCTGGAGAGATCCGTTCATGATTAAGCAGGACTTGTTTGCATCTAAGTGTGCGTACGTGTGTGCGCTGCTCCCACACACTGACAGGTCAAGGAAGGCCTGATAGCATGTCAAGCTTCCGTCCTCTGGGAACATCCACAGGCTGACTGAGTCACTGATGAGCTCAGCAGGCTGCAGGAGCCTCCGCATCCTCCATCCATCTTCTGTCTATACTCGCGGATCTATTGGTTAACTCGAGCCGCCTGCCCATCTGTTGCTTCAGCTATTACAGCACCGACCGAGCTGGAAGTCCTTTACAGATCTGGTCGTGTTGGCGAATTTACCTTTTGACCGGATAGTGTAACCTGCAAAAACTATTAATCTGGATCTTTTTACCAATTTTCACATCCAAAAGTTGAGAAATCGCTGTCTGGGCTTCCAGCTCTTGCATCATAATAAATACTGGAGAAACTTCACCCTTTTCGCTTTCCAGGCTGTTGTTTGAACGAGATGTGCAATTTTTTTATTTTATTTTATTTTTTAAAGCATCTCAACAAATATGTGGACCCAAAGCCGAGGGTGCTATCAGAGCAACGCTGAAGCCTTCTTTCTCTGTTCTCAGAGGTCACGTTGCACTGATTTCAAAAAAGCGCCCGTCTTCCATGAAATATTTTATTTAGGAGTTCCGAACAAATCTTTGCAACTTCTTACCTCCCAAGACATATATGTTTTTTGTTCTAATGAATAAGTTTGCTTGCCCACCAAGTGTGGGAAGACAAAAATAATGTTTTTGTCGACCAATTCTTATACTTCTATTTATTGTTGGACTTTCTGGAGAGGAATGTCGCGGTTTGCGGCAACTATGCTGCCAGGAATTAAAACTAGATGTGTACTGCAAATGCTGATAATATATGCCAGTTGAAAATGTCAGCGTCCACTCTGAGTGCTGCTAATGGGATCAAACTTTTAAATAAATACAGTGAAATGTGCATACGGTGCAACAGGAGCTGCTCAGATGACTCTCACTCAGCCCACTGCAGGGGTCCTGCTGTGGTCAAGCCAAGCGCAGGAATGTAGACTGGTATCTCAAGGGCAGCGGGTTAAGAATCTCTGTCTGCCTCCACGGCCTCGGAGTGGTGTTAAAACAACAGCACTCTTAAATTAGCTCAGCGCAAAAGTCCAATTCAGCGTTTCCTTCACGGGTCAAGGAGCACTCTCTCTCTCTCTCTCTCTGTCTCAACCTGTGTGGCGGTCTTCGGTGGGCCACGGCTTTGTAAACCCAATCCAAACAGCCAGGTGATGGAGATGAGGGCCTGGCTTATGCTCGACTGGGAGGGCAGTTTGCCAGTTGACCCACTTTCCATCTGATCAGTCGCTTTAACTCTTGAATCACTGTAAATGTCTGATGCTAAGTGCAAAATACTCCTGTGGCGGGTTTTGGTTGGACTGATCCACACTTGACGTACTCATCCTTGGGGCGTACCGTGAAGTCATCAAAGGTGGAGTAAACCTCAGGAGCAGAGATCATCTCCAGAGCCTCCTGCCATCGTACTGATGAAGGCTGATTTATCTGCCTACCGTGACGGGGCTAAAACAGGACGCCGATGTGGCTTGTTTGCCTTACACTCCAAGAGTGTGTGTGTGTGTGTGTGTGTGTGTGTGTGTGTGTGTGGGTGCACACTAACCTCACACTCTCCCACAAGGCCAGTCTTTTTTTTTCCCCCCCTAGCCAAAGCACCCTCTATGTTATAGTCACCCACAGTTTTCTGACCTACTGACCACGAGCCCTGTTAGGCTCTCCGTCATCCCTGCTAATGACAGAATGGGGTCGTGACCTTAACACCCAAAGTCAGAGAGGGCAGATATAGCGGTCCTCCTCCTCTCTGGAGACCAACCAGTCACTCAGACCCTCTCCCAGCACTCCTGATCCCTGTTTTCATTCTTCACAAGTTTCTGAAAAACTTGGAGAAGTTTGAACAAATAAAAACTGGAAAACCTTCGGAAAAGTACTGAGAGAAATCTCTAAACCATGTAGCCGCGTGTCATTAAATTCTGACACGGATTCCTGTTTAGTTTTCATGTGTCATGGAAATGTATTGGTTAAAAACACTCCGGAGTCCGTATGTGTGGGAGCAATCATTTTTCAAGTTCAACTTGTAGCAGAGGTTGTAGCCAATGGACGAGGGGGAGGAGGGGGTCGGTCTCCACGGCCTGACCCCGTCTCCCCAACCTGCCAAGGCTCATTAAAGGCTAAAGCTGAAGCAGCGGATCAAGGGAGCTCCCCAGCAGTTAATTTCCTCAACTAACCAAATCTCCTACATCAAATGGATCATCTTTCGCTGTACCTAAGCTCTGGAACTATGAATCTCTGAAGTCAGCCACTGAAACGCCAACTCTGACTTTGAAGTCGTAGGAATCAAAGCAAATGGCACCTCAAAAAAGGCCGTCTATAAAGCAGGTCAGCTTTTCAAAAGGACTGTGATTTCCTTGTGAAAGATTGGTTTGATTACAATCTTTAAAATCTCTTCCCTGCCTCGCTTTACACTCAAGAATTTCTCAATCACACCTTTTGCTGAGTCACAGTGCAGCATCCTCATTTCCTTCCAGCCGCTATTGTGACGATTTTCCTGCCCAGCCCCTCCCTTCCCCTAGAACCCCGCCCGATTTATTTCACCCCATTAAGTCTCACTTCCCAGTTCCTCGCACACGCCCATGCCCCCTTCCACAACCGGTCACGGTTAATGCTGGGAATAATCAAGGTCAGCCTCGGCCAACATCTGACACCGCACATCTGCAAAGCTTTTCACAGCCCTCGCCGTCCCACCTGGGCGTCCCACAGCAACAACCTTCCTGCATCCCGAAGCAGGAGCAGGAGTTAGTCACTCATATGGGAGCGATGGGAGGAAGTCAAGGTGTGTTAAGCAGAAGCATAACGGTCGAACAAGGTAACACGTCCTCGCTCGTCTTGATATATAGTCGGCCCCTACACGAACGTCCGCAACTTGCTGATGACAAAGTCGATTTTTAATCCAAAAATAAATAGAGGACAAACTAACAGTTCCAGGACGTCGGAGAGACTCTCTGATTTCCATTTTAACTCTCAGTCCACAGAGGCAGAAGTCTCCGAAAAGAGGTCAGACTTCTGTTTGGATACACTTCCCTCCAGCTGATCAATGCTCTGGGAGACTATGGTCGAAGTCTGGAGATCAAAAAGCTTCCGCTTGAAAATCTTTGAAATGTGTAACATCTGAGATGTTCCCCCACTTCTTTTGAAACTGTAAAAATGTGCAGATTTTATCAAGAGTGAAAAGTTTGGCAAGCTCTTTTTTTTCTTCTTTTTTTTTTTTTTTCCAAGGGAGCTTGAAAATAGCCAGCAAAAAAAAAAGCCTTTCAAAAGCAAGCGAAGAGGTATTTATAAGGAATTTCGAACTTTTGAGTGAAGCCAAAGAATGCTACTGGTTGGCCCGCGTGCAACTCAGGAGTCAAAGAAAGCCAGAGTTCCTGTAAATTAATACAAGTGGTGGGATGTTTTCACATCTTCCAAAAGTAACTGATGGCCCTCTGACATCGTACAACGCTGTTTTTTTTTCCTGCTTGGGTTTCACGTCGTTTAACCGCAAAATGATGTTGTTGCGGATCCCCGGTAAAAGCGCCGAGGCAGTTTAACAAACTTTACACGGAGCCGTGACATTTCTTTGAGACTTTATGATGACGACTCACTGGGGTTTAAATTCTGCTCTCCTGTGTGGTAGTGAAAATGAGTAATCTAGATAGAAGAAGCAGGCCCGAAATCACTTCCATGTGTGGTTTATCTGCTCGACAACAAGCCATGAAAAAAAACGCCACGGAGATTGAGATCTTTGTTGACAACAACAGCAATGCTAACTACTGTAGGCTAATGACGCCGAGGTTCAACCTGGGAGAGCTGGCGTATATCGGAGGACATCGAGGAACACCTGAAGATAACCTCGCCATGGTTTCTCCCACTGCTTTGCCACTGGCTCCTGTTTGAGCTCAAAAGTGTTGACAGCCTTACTGGCCTGGACTTCTTGGCAGAGGCTGTTAGGCGCCCACTATGCCAGCCCCCTGCTCTTAACATCAGCCTAGCCAGTCCGGTAAATGATGTCAGAGAAAGTGGCACCACTGGAAAACAGACGGGAAGCTGACGCAGGGTCACCTGTTCCTGCATCCAATCGAATGAAAGGCTGAGATAAAGAGTGACTCAGCGTGGTGGAGTTTTCTTTTCCTTTTTTTTTTTTTTTTTTTTTGGCAGAAGTCTGACTTGCCCAGATCACGTTTAGCTTCTCAAGTAACACAAATGCAAAACAGGTAAATTACTGCACTTTAAAGTTTTGGAGGGGTTTGAGAGGTCTTCCATGTGGTGTAACTTTAAACCTGTGACAGGAAATACAGTTATAGCTCCAACATGGCAATCAATGGAGCTGTAATTATTCTTGATGCAGCCCAGGGGTCTGGAAGCCCGGTGAATTGGTGGTGATATAGGATACCGATTCAAAAGCACACCCGTGCTTCCTGAAAATAAGCTCCAGACACCGGAAGTGCCCCTCCCCCTCCACTGCCAGAAACATCCCTTTCTCAACTGGATAATAGCTCAGGGATCAGATCCACTCTGATGACATGGAGGGGGAAGATGGGGGTAGAAAGAAGAAGAAGAAGAAGAAGAAGAAGAAAGGGATGGAGGCAAGGAGAAGGGAAAGAGAGAGGAGGTCGCTTCCCCTCGTCAGTGAAAGGCGATGAGAGTAACAGCTGTTGGGAGCTTCCTTTTTGGCTCCGTAAATCCACACAGCCCCAACACACATCTTTATTCAATTGCAGAGTGAGAAGGCCCGGGTTCTCCTGGGTGGGGTGATAATGGAGGGCAATTACAGTGACACCTTGCTGATACCCCGCGGCTCTCCTAGCAAGCAGGATCTCCTCGCTTCCTCCTGCTGCCCTGCTCTCCAGCAACACTTTGGGGTGATTGGATGGCTTCCTGAGGGTGGGGGTGCTGCACGTAGAGGATGCACAGGGTGGGTGGACACTGCATGGAGGGAAAGGAGGGGAGGCTGGTTGTATTTTGGCAATGGACACCAAGGCCCTTCCTCTTTTTTTTCCCCTTCCTGTGGTTTTATGGCCTACTTACCGGTAGCAGACTTTCATCAGGCCATGAGAGGGGATTTCTGGCAGATCTGTTGCAAAGACAAGGGCTCCAAGAGTAAAGGGGTCTCCAGCAGGGCTCCTGGGCTAAGCCGGATGGCCCGGGGGGAGTTCTGGGGGGATCTAACACCCCTGGGTGGCCCATTACAGCCTGGGAGCAAGGTTTTGCAAAAGACAGTCCAGGGCAGCCATGACTTTTGACAACAGATCCTTGCCCATCTGCTTGCGCTGCCGGGAACACATACATTTGTTCTGTAAGGGCCTGATAAAACATTGACTTCAGAGATCACGGGTAGCTAACATGGAGGTGGGGTTGTTCCCCGGCCCGTAAGCGCCCTCTAACCTTTAAAAATACATTGGGAATCATCTGATGCCCTGGCAGGAGCGGGACTGTTGGGTCTGGTTATGATCAGCAGGATTCGGGTCTTGTTCGTCTATCTAGGTCATATAGGAGGTGTTGGTATTAACGGCTTCACAATCAGCGCACTTTCCGAGCATACCGGAGAATCTTTGGTGGTCATTAGGCAAAAATTAACTTTCCAGCAAGAAAACAGGCAACTTCAGCGTCTCCTTGAAAAACATTTGCACGTCATCAGCGTTTTCCGTTTGGGGAAAGGCCACACCGATATCCATTTCAGCTGTCGCCTGACCTCACTTCGCTTATTCATGCTTTCACTGCTTTGAGGATTCACGCTCACTTGCTTCTTTTTCGGCACTAATTGAGTGACGATGATCCTCCGGGTGTCTCTGAATGGCAGCAACCGCTTATCCCTCGACATTCGGCAACATTCCCAGCACAAAAAAACATCCACCATCAAGGAAAAAGTGTTTGGAATTTTCATTTAACAAGTTCGTAGGGGAATTATGAAGTAGTCCCATGACAATTCTTCAGTTTGACTCGGCTGCAGTCCCAAATTTGATTTACAGTATGTTGAACCATTAAGTTTTATGATCTTAATCATCAGCCGCTTTATGATCGGCAAAATAAAAGCAGATTTCCGGCAGAGATAACAATTCTGCGGTGTGGGGAGGAAAAAAAAAAAAAAAAAGGAAACCCATCAGCTGCGCTTGAGCTCGAGGCAAAAGTCAAGCGTGACACATTAAGAGCTGTGATCTGAGTCACCTGAGTGAAATTGTGTGTATGAGTGTTTGGGTGGTGGAGGGTGGGTGGGGCGGCTCTGAGTACCACGCTGCGATTGTTGTCAAAACATCGCCGGGCCTCCATGTCTGTGAGAGAAAGTCATATCTGGGCTTCTGGGTCAGAGTGTGGGTGGGCAAAACTCTCCCTCTCTCTTTTTCTTCTTTTTTTTCCCCCCTCTTTGTTGTCTCGAGACGATGCTCCGAACACTTCTGGGTTTTGACTTTGATTAGCCGCAGCGGCGTCTGGACGCAATAAGGCCGCAGAAGACTTATATCATAATTTATAACTGCAGGGTGACTAATCCGAGAAAGGCTGCGGAGGAGAGGACGAGAAACACAACAGCGATAGAGAAAAAAAAAAAAGGGGGGGGGGGAGTGATTACTCGACAGCTTTTTGCAGGAAAGACAGATAGTTGGTTTGCAGGAGCAGGGCAGAGAAGCAGGATTGTGACGAGATAAGCCTGGCAGTACTGGTGCACGTCAAGTTTCACTTGGCTTCGGTTCAATCGGCGGTCAACGGCGTGGGGCAGTTTGCTGGTTACCAGCAAGAACCAAACGTTGCTGAAGGAAAATAGGTGTTCTGAGCGCTTTTCGAGTTCCAGTTACACCCCCGAGCGATGTTTTCCAAGTATAAAACGAGGATATTTCAAGCCTCTTAACCGTATTAATACATCATGAAATGCAGTTCTATCTCAAGACGCCTCTCTCACTGAACGGCGGTAGTTCTCTAAACTTGTCTCCACCTCAAAAGGATCCTCAATGACTTGATGATTCTCTGTTGACGCCTTCGAGACGTAGAGGTCATTTGGTGTTGGAAACTCCTTTTACTTTGCGGCGGTGGTTTGCGCTTCCGTCTCAGGTAAGGCCTCTGTTTTCTGGGAGCTTTTGAAAATTGCGTGCATGCGACAAACAAACGCAGGTAAAACGCAGGTGACCCACTTATTTATTACAGAGTGATAAATTGAATTGTTTGCTTTTCCATTTGACAGGTGTTTATTTGGGACTTTGCCTGCACCCCATTTGGTTTGTGGCGAGCAGCTCCAGCTACCAAGCCTTTCAGCATTTCCCCTCGCTGGTACACCGTATATAAACATTTAGACTTTGCTGGGTAATTTTCCTGTCAAGGAGACATTATGTGTCTGCTCCACAATTCCCTCTGGTTTCCTTGTAAGAAGTGTGTCACCGAAAATGAAGTCAAACAGAAATCAGATCACTTTTGTTTTCCTCGCTGGTGCAAATATTTTGGGAGAGAAGAGATTGGGTTTCACCTTCTTTTTAAAAAAAAAAAAAAAAGGGGCTTTCTTTTCTTTCTTTTTTTTCTATTAACCACCCATCTCTTCAAATTGTCGTATTGGAAAAAAAAAATCCTGCGTGTGGAGTCGGAGCCAGGAAAGTTTTCCCTGAGCTGCAGTCTGTTTTTATGGTACGCTGAGAGGCTAATTGGCTTTGCAGACGGCCTTTCCCCACTGTGACCCACCGTGCTAATGGACTCCTCCAGCCTGTGACAGCTTCACTTTAGCCGGCTGACTGGCCTGGGAAAATAAGCGGGGGTCTAAATAATTTAGAGCCCTAAAGATGTGCGCGCGCGCGCGCGTGTGTGTGTGCGTGTGTGTGTGTGTGTGTGTAGCCGACGTTGTGTTTGTGTTTGTGAGCGAGCTGCACAGGTGAGCAGTTTCTCCGATGAGACACTTTTAGATCCAGAAATCTGCCTCGGCAGCTTCTGGAAAAAGTCGTCTCACGTTTCCCTCTCAAATAAGAGATGAAGTGGGATGAGAGCGATGTTTTTGCTAAACCCACAAAGTCTTTCACTTGTCATTTGCGTCTGTCTTTGGCTTTTCTACGCTGATAAAATGGATTAGCGTGTTTCAAACCCCTGACAGACTTTAAAAAGGCAAATCCTTTCCAAACCCCCCTAAGTGCAGTGGTCGTGGTAGATTTTTATTTGTTATGAAAATCTGAATTAGAATATGATATTCTGGAGTAATCAACACACTTCTTAAGCTGCGTGATGGTGGGGAAAGGAAGGGGGGGGGGGCTGCGAAACAAAGATGGCCTCAGCGAGTGACCTGAGGCCTCAGCGAGGTGGGAGTCCCGTCGGGAGCCAAATGAGGCCAGGGGGAGAGAATCGGAGTCGGCTGATGGATGCTGCTAGCAGCTCTCCGTGCACCGTGTTCCTCTCTTCTAGCCGAAAAAGTAAAGTTTTCGGTTGCAGGGGACGAGAGGATGATGGCTCCCTGAGCACATGGCTGTAAAATGTACATAAGCAAAACACATGCAAGGGCGCATAGCAGTAAAAAAATACTACAATTTCCTAACAGTCTGAGACATAAACACACTTTGAATCCCTGGAAAAGTCATCCAAGACATATAGAGTGAAAACTATAGGATGCCAGAAAATAATAAATCCTTATTGTTTTCTTCTTCTTCTGCTGCCTAAAAGAAGGATGAGTTGAAGGAAAATCCCGAGGTTTTTCAACCTGAGGCCCAGTTTTCCGAGGTTTTTTTTTTTTTTTTGGGGGGGGGGGGGTCAAAATGATTAAGGGAGCAACATTATTTGAATTGTTCCGTTAATGAGCGCATCAGACCGCGTCTTTCTTCCTCGCAAATTTTCAGGTTGGGATTTTTATTCCAAACCTCTGACGACATCATTGGAATTTCGGAAATGGAAGTATGTGACTGGATTGCGACAAAACAGCTTTTACGTGTGGGACTTGGAATGTAATAGATTCTTCTCTGTCGTGATCTTACAACAAAGTAGTGAGTGATCGCCAGCTGACGTCATGATCGAGCTGTTTGTAGGCTGCTTCAGGACCACATCTCTTCAGCAAAAGACCAAAAAAAAACAAAAAAAAAAACCCAACAACAACAACAAAAAAACCCAGATCTGACCTACATTGATTTTGGCTTGTTTGATTAAGGCAGCTACCGAAGGGTGCGTGCACACATGGTGGAGGGTTCATCCTGCAGGGACCAGGCTGAACATCCTCACAGATCCAGACAGGAAAGAAAAAAAAAGAAGCAGATACGCGCGCGCGCGCACACACACACACACACACACGTGAGGAGGAACTGCATCCGCCAAACTTCTCAAACCCGGGTCTAAATCTACAACTGTCATCAGAATCAAACTAAAATATCCAGCTCTCAGTTCAACCGGTTCAGATGAGTTCTCTAGCGAGCCGCAGCGCGTAAACACACAAATCCAGCTGTTTTCTATTCTGTTCTGACCAATAAAGGAGCTTTTCTCCCATTTTCTCTCATTAGCACCTTCTGCTCGTGTGTGTTAACATTTATCAAACCTGAGATATCCATTTCCCCAAACATTTGGTTGTATATTTTATCAGCAGATGCCTTTTATTACCTCCTTTCTCGATTTCCCGCTACCTGATTGCAAGAGGAGAAATTGGCTCCCCCGTTAAAAAGCGGTGTGTCATCTGTCAAAACAGAGAGCTCTCGAGTTTCAGCAACACGTCTCGCCATCTTGATCCAGATTGAATTAGCCGTCGATGTCGAAGCGGGACAGTTCCGAGCAGGACGGGACGTTCAGCTGAGAAACTGTCCTCAGCTGACCAAGGTGGCACCGTACACGCACACGCACACACACACACACACGCGTTTAGATGTGATGAACGCCGCTATGGCAACAGCAGAGCTATACAATATCAGATAACCAGAAGCAGACGCCAAAGCAGTGCTGACTCTGCAGAAGTGTTGAGCAGAAATCACCAGCTCTGCTCTTAATTATCATGTGACTTAATTCATTGAAATCTGTGGTATTCCTTTTTTGTTGTTGTTGTTGTTGTTGTTGTTGTTGTTTTGCAAAGAGAACAGCCTGTCTTTTTTCGTTTGCGTTCCACGGAAGATAAACCAACTTGCATGAATCCATTCACGTGTGGCAGCAAATCTGGATGACCTCCTTTCTTTAATCCCATTTCACCTGAGATCTTTTTCTTTCCTACGACGCGCGGGGACATCATTGAATCACACACGCACACACACACACACACACACACTGAACCGCAAGCCAACGTGGAAAAATCAGTTTTGGAGTCCAATCAGTGGTCGGGGTTTGATGTTATCAGCGACGAGTCTGGCATTTTAAGCTGCCGGGTGGCTCGCGCTGTAAAGAATTCGGGGAGCTTGTGTTGCTAATAAGCGAGCGGCTCCTGATGGGTATCTCGTCGCCTTAATTCTGTTTTCATAAATGCTGTCGCCTCGCTGTTTTGTCCAATCCAACCAGGCAACTAATCAGATTTCAAACATTTCTCACTGCATGACTAGACCAACAATGCTTATGTTATTATAAATGCACCCCCCTCCCCTCCCCTCCCCTCGTCCTTCTATTTCGTTGCAATTGTTTAACTAGAGCTCAGAAATTAGGGCATGTTCACTTTTTTTTGGGGAGATTATTAATAAACCCAAATCTGTTGACACGCCTGACCTCTCGCTGGATTATTGTGTGATTTGAGTCGCTGACGAGGCGGGTAAATCAAACCCGCGCGGCGCGTCTTCATGTGTGTTACTGCGTCCCCATCACGCGTGTGCTGTGGGACCCTTTTCTTGTTTGTGCAGACGTGGCCCTGACCAGCCCCAGAAACTGTCCAGCTGCTTCACACTGATTCACATCTGGGACGAGTCTGGCAGTGGTTAAAGATGTGAGCACGTGCGCTCACACACACACACGCACACACACACACACGCACACACACACACAGTAAATCCCCTTACACATCCCCACATGCAGGAGACATTTCCACTTTACAGTAAAATGCCTACCTCAGCGATGTGCAATTGTTTTTGTACGGCGGCCTTGTTGTGGCCCGTGACCTCCTTTTTCAATTTTGTAAAATGTGAACAGATTTCGAGGAAAAGTGGGGAGACTTTCACGGAGGAACGAGGGTGAAAGAACACCTCACCCCCCCCCCCCTTCACCTCCTTCCCCGAGCTCCTTTTCCTCCTTCCTATACAGCTTCATCAGGCTGCTCCAGAGTGGCTGACCCACTTGGCAGATGATCAGCAGTGTGGTCGGAGCTGGATAAACACACTATTCCGAACCCACATGCTCGCACACACACACACACACACACACACACACACACACAGCCAACAGGAACTGTTTAAAGGAAAACTGCTGCATTGTTTGCCCAATAAGTCTCACTTTTAGCTGATTCAGAGTCCATTTTTAATCAAAAGTCACCCACCAGTAATAAACACATGCTGCCTTCAATGTCCGTCTGAAATCAGAACTATTATTTGTGCTGCTGCGTTTCCTCCTGACCCACCTCACACGAAGCTTCAGAGTCCCCGTCTCTGAACACGTCCTACTGGGTTCATCTCTACTGTTGAGCCCTGAGAGTGATATCTCTTCATCTAACCTCAGGCAAGAAAATAAAACGCTAAACTTCTCAAACTTTTGCTCCGAGGGACGCGTCAGTCTCTCTGACTTGACAGTTTTAAACTAAAACACACGTTTGGATCAATTTTCAGAAAGATATTAGTTTGCTAAATGTATTCTTATTCTGAAAGGTACGCCTGAATGAAATATGGACGACTGCGATCTAATTTTATTTTTTTAAATCATCCAGATACGTGTATGTCGACACTGACAGACTGTTGAAATAAATTCACTCGTCTTGAGAAATAATAATGATGCGTCAATGCTGCGGTTATGGTCTGGTTAACTTTAGGCAAAAAATAAAAATAAAACACACACACACACACAACCTTGGGTAGGAAAACATTAAAGTTGTGTAACTCACAGCTGAAAACCAGACTTGGCAGGACTGGAACAGTTGTTGGGCTTTTGCACCACTGCGGTGTCATAACTGTGGACTTTCTCACTATCCCGCGACGGCAAGCGAGTCATATTCAAGGTGGGTTAAGTAGACGATGGTGTAGGTAAACCAAACGCACGCTCCGATGGGACGTGGACTCTTCCCGGACGTCAGGTGTGACATCAGGTGACCAAAGTTAAATACTGACGGTATTTTTCTGGTTTTAAGTTGGGTCATGAACCAGCCAGAGGCCGAGTTTACTGCGTCCAGGTAATTTAGTCCGTAATTAACCGAACTTGCATGTTTTTGGTGTGTGAGGAAGCTGCACTACTTGAAGAGAACTCCACACAGAAGCTCCAACTAGCTGGTGGAGTCGCCTTCTTCCTGGCGAAGGCGACTGAGCCAACCCCTCAACACTTGTCTCCACAGCTGTACGTCGCCACCCTACCGAGCTTTTCTCTGCTGCTTTGGTTAGAACTGCAGATGTTTCCTGCACCATATGTGGAGTCCTCTGCTGCATCTTTCCCCCTGACGGTGAGGAATATCTCCAGGCCTACCGGAGCCTGGTTGCACCGAGGCATCGCGGACATCCAAACCAGCAAGCCTCGTGTTGGCGGCCAGCGTCCCGATTGCACATGACAGTTAGATAATAAGCTGAATAGACAGACATGTATCGACCCATTCACTGCCCCTTGAAATGTGCTTGACGAGGTTCGTGCCCTCGTCTAGATGTTTGGAATCATCTCAAGTCCAAGGGTTTATTTTAGAGGGTGATGCTGTGAAAAGCCACAGCGCGGACAGGCCCGACACAAATCACACATTCTAGCACAGTCTAGACACACGCACGCACGCACGCACGCACGCACGCACAGACAGACTCTGACACGCGTCGCTAACTAGATACACAAATGCATGTGCATAAGCCAACGCGTGTACAAGAATGCAACCCCACCGCTGCACTCACTCACCCTCTCATCTTAGTGAGTGAAACGAGCTGGAAAAGAGTAATAACAAGAGAGGAATTCATCAGAATATCCCAAAGTGGGCAAATCGCTGCTCAACGAAACCGTCCAGAACCGCAAAATACACCTGAAAGTCATCACTTCCTTCATCAACGTCTTGCAGGTTTCCCTCTGGACCTGCGCTATGAGAAGGATGTAGGCTTCCAGACGGGAGAACGATACATCATCATCAGACATACGCATACAAACAGCCACATGCACGTGCACGCCGTGTACACCGAGCCTGCTGAGGCGGTGATAAATCTGAGTGTAAGAGCAGCAGAAGGTTTTCCTTCAAATCTCTGAGCGCAAATATGTGGCCTCAGGAAATAGTCAAGTACCTGGGTGTGCTGTGGTAGCGGTGGTGGAGGGGGTTTGTTTAAGGTGCCAGATGGCTTCCTCGAAGTACAACTCAGCGAGCGCCAGAGAAGTTTCAACAATAACAGAATAGTATTTGCAAGAAAACTTGTCTCCTGATGCTGGGAAACACCACGACGCCGACGTTGGAACCGGGTCAAGACAAAGTCACGTGGAAGTGTGCGCGGACGCATGAATGAATGAAGCCATTATGCTTAAGATATTCTGGGTGTTGTGTAGTCACACAGGAGTCGCACTCATCCACCGCCGCGCCCCCTCGCTCCTCCTTCGGTTACGCTCACACAGCGGGTCTTATTGACTTTGCTCGGACTGGCGTTGTCGCGCAGCGGGACCACTGCGCCTCACCAGCGCTCATTTAAGGCTGGAAAGTCACTGCTGCCTTCCTCTCCAGAGAGAGAGAGAGACGCCGTTCAGAAATAGGCGATGGCCGCCGACGAAGCCTCAGACCTTTCTCTGAGGACACCACTGTTCCGCTGCGAGTCAGCGAGTGCGTTTGAATTAATTTTCCCAAAATCACACAGGAGTTCTCAGCTTTGTCCCATTTACAGGAACTCACACAGACAAACCTTGACTTGTTAGGATTTAGGAATTGGAGTTGGGAAACGGAGGCATTTAAAGACCATAATCTGTCTCCTATTAGCTTTTCATCCTCAGTAATTTTCTGCGTATTCTCCCGATACATATCGGATTTATTGTAAACAGCCAGTAAAGAACAGATGTTTACTTCCCCCCCCCCCCCCGCGGTAGTCATCGAAGGTCACGTTCAAAATCTGATGCTGAAGATTAAGTAACGCATTCTCTATGTGTGGGAAAGCACACATCTCTTACAGTAGGTCACATTTACGGCACGTGTAAATTTCACACACGTTTGTAGGTCAGTAATGCGGGATGGGAAAAAGAGAGAGAGAGAGAGAGAGAGAGAGAGAAAACATTAAAAAAAAAAAAAACACGGAGCGGCCACGTGCCAAACTTGTAGTCAAGCCGCCCCATCCTCACTGGAAATTCCCAATGTGAACTTTTCCATGTGCAGTTAAGGAATTGACGCTACTACTCCTGTGATTCACCAGAAATGGGGTCAGGAGTATAGGATGCAACGTCTGGCCAAACGTCTGAGTTCAAATGCAACATGTAGCGTTTCTAAACAGCAATATATCACTGTCAGCTTAATACCTTCGTGGAATTTCCAGGGGTGGGAGGTTCCATGCAAGTGGAATTGTTAGTGTTTCTTCAATTTCCAATGATGTGTTTTCTCTTGGCATTTTGAGAAGATTTGCAGCGTTACTATGGAAACAGGTGTGACGAGGGCCAGACGTGAGCATGGGGCCGAAGGCTTACAGGTTCCCGTCAGTGTACGGCGAGAAATAGAAGTGTGTACTTTCCAGAGCGAGAGGGGTATCTAAACGTAATGTGACCGACTAGCAAACACAACAAACCAGACAGAAGACGACAAAATAAAGCCAGCTTCCTCCCTCAGAGCGTGTGACAACAGCCCTGCAGGGACCATCGGCTCAGCCGCAGTTTTTATCTCCTTCAAACTGTACACAACGTGAACCGGACAAGTTGATCTGACCCAATTTGGAGCTTTACAGAACAGAACATCACATCCTGACTGTTTCTGACCTCAAAGCAAACACTGGCTGGTGTCTCCTCCATTAAACCTCCCCCCACCACCACCACCACCACCACCACCACCACCAGTCGCCTCTGCAGCAGAGGCCGGGATCTCTGTTCAAGATAGCTGGAGCAACAGACTGCGGTCACTTGAGTGTTAAAAATGTCCAGAAATACAGATATTATCACCAACGTTTGCAACAATATACAGAAACGATCATTTTGTTCAAGGCGATGGTGTTTCAACGTCATATTTCTTTTTTTCTTTTTTTTTCTGTCAAATGCTATTTAGTTCCTAGTCCAACTCTTAATTCCAGGGCTCCGGGGTCAGCATATTAAGGCGGCGCAAACATTTGCAAACTCCATCCATTTTCCATTAACAAACAACACAACAGACCGATTCCCATTCAAAAAACAAGCTTCCTCGCTTTCGTGGGTAAATGGTGACGAAAGCAGCCAAAGGAAAGCAAGTCTTACCTCAAGGAGGGTAGCAGATGGCGAGCGCTGCAGCAGAGTGCTCTCCGTTTCCTTTGGTTTGCTCTCCACAGCTTTACTGTTTCGAAAAATAAAGTCAGTGATGAAACATTTGCGCCCAGAACAGCTAGCTACAGCTCCTCTAACATAACGGAAAGAAATAACCTCTTGCGGCAGCCATTTTGATGTGTATTCCCAGGGTTAACACAGGCGTAACTGCTAACGCTCATCACGGCTGGCTTCCATTTTAAGTGGCTTCACCTGTGTTTACCTGCTGTGACGGGTCAAGGTAGCCGCCGTGGAGAGCGCTTCCCCTGGGTCTCTTTTCTTGTTGAACATTTTGGTTTTAATCGCTTGAGAGATAAACGAGATACCCGTTCAGCATAAGAAGCTAATTTTAGCTAATTCTGTCTGTTTTTCGCTACCTAGCCGTGTAGTGACGCTAAAACAAGCAACAGCGTCGCACAGTGGTTTGCAAAATGTGAGGTGTCCGTCTTCAGGGGAGGTTCAGTTAATGCCAAGTTAAATCGTTCAGTTTTTAGGTAAATAATCTAATAAATGACTCAGGACAAACTCACCATGTATTTGGTGACTGACATAATGAAGAACAAGCATTTTAAGCTAGCTTGTCAAAATAGCTGACTGTTTGTGGGATCAAAAAACAAAATAATGATGCTGTATTGGCATCTAAAAAAAAACAAATTATGATTAAATGAAAATATAACTGATGTAATGAAGGGTGAAGCTACTACGTCTGAGAAGCTAACCTGCTAGCTTGCGAGCATGCTCTCCCACCAAAATAGTTCAGTTTTCTTCTCTTTTGCTTAAATGAGGCAAATATTGGACCAAAAATAAACGGAAAGGGGAGCTTTGCATAAAAATTAGAGGTCGTGGAAGTTCTTGTAGGAATTAATGGATTTCTGGTCAGCTTGAATACGTTCACATGAAACAAAATATTGGAATTAAGTGATAAAACGTAGCTAAACCAAATAAAAATCTCCTACATTGCTATTAACATATCATGTAACATTCCGTGGTGGTTTAAAAATTAAGACCATGATTCATTTCTGTTTTGTCTTACGCCTTGTAACTATAAAGCTTCTGGTTAAGCTTTCTAAAATATTAAACATGAGTGTGTGCATGAAAAATAGTGACAAGGCCGTTAATCTGCAAAAGATTAAGAACCCCATCTGAAATACCTTTTAAAGCAATTTATTAAGGTTTTTCCTGGAAAAAGATATATCAGACCTGACAGTACAGCACCAGAGAGACAAAAGTGTTAAATGTGTGTGTGTGTGTGTGTGTGTGTGTGTGTGTGTGTGTGTGTGTGTGTGTGTGTGTATTTTTGCGAGGGTGCATTATGTGTGCTTAGCACCGCTGTGGCAGGATTAGGGAGCAGCCATTGTTTTTACTGGTTCTCTACTGAATGTAGGCCAAGTGTTGGATTTATGAGACACACACACACACACACACGCACACACACACACACACTGTCTGCCGGCATCCTATCGACCCCTCACCCCCCTCCACCCCTCTCTCCTCCCATGGATCTGCTATAATGCAAGGCTGACCTTAACAATCTACAGCTGTTTGAGCCTCTGGGCCAAAACACTGAGATGGGCTCACATGACCTCCTGGCAGCACATACATGAAACGGAGGAATATAAACAGATGTGCACGTGACCGCACATTATCTCCCGTGTCTCTGAGGTCTGACAGGTGAAACCAAGCTCATCATGTCGCTGTCGTAGAGTCAAAACAAGTTTTAAATGGCTGTAGGATCAATTACATCCATAATTTCACCACTTTTAACGTCCTATTTTATTTGATTTTATCTCGAAATGCTCGGATGCTATATCTGGAAGTGGAAGTCCTCGTAAAGTTCAACTTTAAAGAGCACATGACCCATTAAAGAAAGGTTTTAGGTGGTATGCTAACCTGCCCATCCACCACCATTCATTGTGCTAAGCTAACTAGCTGTCTCAGCTCTCTTTTGCATGTAAGTAGAAGAGGAAGGTGTCTGTCTCTTCTGTGGCTGTGCAGAAGAAGGCGAATATGTGTGTAGCCCCCACCCCCCCCCCAAAAAAAAACAACAACTACATGTTCCATAAAAGGAAAAACATTTCACCAAACTCTTAGCACACGTCAAATCAAATTATTTATGTGGAAGAGGATCAGACATGAGTTGCATCACAGTGTTTTTCTGACGCCCTCTGACAGTAAAGTCTGTTTGAGGGAGAAAAAAACTACCCAGAACCAAATATGCAGTAGAAAACATCTCAAAGCACGAATATATCTGATACACAGATCTGACAAGGCTGCCTCGAGTCGTACTGTGACCTCTCCCTCAGGACGGAGAGGCATGTGGGAAGAGCAAGGGAAGGTTCAAGAGCACTAAATGACACGGATATTCACGCACATTTGGATAAGTTGCATCTGGTCCAGGCAGAAGCAGGACGCTGGTGGTCCCAGACTCAGATGAAGAGTCAGAGAGAGAGACTGCTGCAGCTCGGCCGCACTGGGACCAGCACTGAAACCGTGGCCGCTCCTGTGGATCTGCTGGCTGGGCCACCGGTGTGAAGCTGTGGTTTCACTGGGCAGCTCCCAGGTGTCAATGTGTACGTTCTTCCCTCCAGGCTGATCCTGTAAATAAGCTCTCAGGTAGCCTGCCCGTGCTGAATAAGACAAACAAACACACTTACAGCTACGTAAACAGGCCGCGCTTGGATGCGTGAGCGGAACATCCCGTTAGTAACAGCAAATCACAGTAAAATTAGATGTTCTGTACCGGGACGGGGATTAGCTACGGCCCTCTTTTACTGCACTAACAGTGATAACATCAGATTCTGACCTGCCAGATGCACTCAAACCATCAGCGCTCGTAAAGATGCCACTCTGACATCTGAGGAGGGGAACTAACCATCCCAGTACCATCAGTATCTGTTTACAACAACGCCGCTTCTGCAGAAAATGTCCTGGAACGCCCTGTGCATGGCGTGAATTAGAGAAGTATCCAGACTGAGTGTTTTTCACCACCAAGCAGAGCAAAAGACCTCATCTGCGTTGTTGTGAAGTGGCGGACGTGCTGGATAGAAAATAAGGGCCATGTGTCTGATGTTGTGGCTTCAGCGTTGGCTCGTATTCGGCGAGCATCCGCAGGGCGTTTGATCCACAGAGTGACATATTGAGTGATTATCAGTGCGGGTGAAGAGCAGCAGCTTAGTATGATAAAGAAAGGAGATACTCAGTCGTGGATAGAGAGAGAGGATGAAGATGATGACGAAGCTGGCAAAGATGTACACTGCCCTCCAGTGGCTGCTCGTGGAACAGCGACGAAGTTGCGGTTCAAAGGGGTTTTAAATTGTGTCTCCAGCTTTTAACAGCGTTACATATTTGGATAATACACTTTATTCATGTAAAAATATTCACCCAAAAAAAAAAGCCCTTTGCGTGTTTTGAAGCTTCATTGAAAATAATCATAATGCAGATCCACTTTTTTTTTTTAATACAGTTGGCTTTTTACTGAGATTATTTGATGCATGAATCTAATTTGGGCTCATTTAAATGAACAAATGCGCATAAACATGTATTTTTTTATCGGTTTCTGTTGCTTTTACCGTCTCCATCGACTTTTTACCGCCCACAAAGGGACTGTGAATGTAAAGCAGCACTCTTGCGAATACAGTTACACTCCTTATTGTCACCTGTTGGCCTCTCAATATCAAGTACACAAGTAAAAGTACAGCAAAAGTAACATGTACTTCCGCAACTGTGTTAAAGTGAGGTCACCAGATTACTTCTGCAAGATCTCATTGGTTGAGTGGTAAGTTTTCTTATATATTTTTCTATTTTATTAGCGTTTATTGTCTTGTTTTAATAATTCATGTTTGTTTTGTGTAGCGCTTTGTTTACCACAAGAGAAATATGATTTATGTAATTTGGCTGAACTGAAAAATGAATGGATTTTTTTTTTTTAACATGAACATTGTATCCATGTTTATAAATGAATTTTATTTTATTCGTGTCAGTTTGCTCTGCAGACACTAGAGGGAGCCAGAGTCTTAAAGTCAGAGTTAAACCGAATCATTCCACATTCAAAAAAAAAAAGGACAATGGCTTCTTGTGGAGTGGTTGTCGAACTCTTTGCATTAAAATAAAGCGGATTCAGAAGTTTGAATCGAATTAAATCAGCATTTTGTGACACACATACAAATCCGTGACTGAAAAAAATATTTTAGTTGGCAACAAATGGACTCGTTTCTGTTAATTTGCTGTGTGTGCGTGCGTGTGTGCGCGCGCGCGCGCGTGTTTTCATCTATTCCTGGGTGTTTGCGTTGAATTTTCCAGACATCGCTTGTCAATCAACATCTTTCAAAGTGCCCTTAAACCTGCATTCTTTAAAATGGCCAGCAGGGGGAGTTCAGATCGCGTAGCAGGAGCCTGTGAGTTGCATTTGTGAGTTGATGGCTTTTATCGCGAGTTTTAGAGATTCATTTCAGTACGTGATGACATTTATGTTGAATAAAATCTCCAATTTCAAGTCAGACAGAGAGTAAATGATCTATACATCCTTTTAATGTACATATAAATGTGTCAGTCTTTTTTCCCAGCTTGACCTCTACAAATTCTACCCGTCAACACAATCGAGAACTTTTTTTTTTTTTTGGAAAGTAACAGCAGAGATACCAGCAATTTACTAATAACAGTTCAAGAGTTTATTACCGCCAAACAATAACACATTTTCTATACTTTTTTCAGTGACAGAAACAATAAATTACCGAATATGAGCAGCTCAGTTTAGATGATCTAAGATAACGCTCAACAGTGAAAGCACCATTCGATTTTTAATTTCATTTTTTTTATTTTAAAATAGGAGCTGTGGAAATGTATGAAAAATATTTGATTTAAAAACTACATTCGATTTATTTTAATAGCGACCTGCAGGCTCCCTGTTTGGTGTCTTTGAATGCAGCGTCTAACTGGTGCTCCTGGTGTTAAACCCAACCCACCTGTGGGAAACAGCAAAGACCCGCTGCACACAGGTGGCTCAGCATTAGCAGCTCCTTCCCACATGTCACCCACAGGGCAGTTTCCTCCTCCTGCAGGTGGCCTCAGCTGGCAAGCGGCGCCTGACTGAACATCCGACCCCATGTGGGACCATCTTTAAAACTCCTGGGCATGCTGGTTCGGAGGTGGGGGACCCTCCAGAGAGGTGCTGCGTGGCTGGATGTCCTGGGAACCAACTTGTGCTCTAACCTCGCTGCGCTCTCGGACATGTTTTAGGTCATATATGACAGGATATAGAAATATCTGTAGTTGTTTGTTGAATTCGTATTGATTTGTTGATCATTTTGTCTCCTCTGCCCCTCCCCATTAGGTTAAGAGTGACGACAAGAATGTGTCTCGGGTTTGTTTAGAAAGCTGAGGCGCAGAGTGGAAACGTATTGTTCGTAATTTTTGTAATATGAGATGAATGCAACGTCAAATACAGTATGAGAAAATATATTTTCATTAGTTTCATTGGGTTTTTTTTCCCATTGTTCTAGGAACTTGTGAGAAAAAAATATTTGAATCTAGTTGTAGAACAGGTAGCTCAGACCGAGCGATCTGATTGGTTCATGGCCGTTGTATAATGGGCGTATACCACGGCTATGAAGCCATCGGGGAAGTTAGCGTGACAAACGTGCTCGCTAGCAGGATCCTCTGATATCTGAGACACAAACAGCAGCAAAGTTGTTACCCCCCCACCCCCCACCCCACACCACCCCACCCCCCATTTGCTTTCCCCCTCAAAGGGACTATGTGAGGAATGCCGGGAATTTAACTGATCCTGGAATGTCCCGGTACGGCTCCTAGCTCTGCTCACGTTCTGGGAACAAGTGAGACCACCTGAAACTGGACACCGGTGAACGACCCCCACCTCCCACCAACCCCCCCCCCCCCCCCGTGGGAAAACCCCAGCAGAATGAAAACACATTCAGGAGAAATGAGTATTTGTAGCGACTCTATAATATCACCTGGCTCACCTGGGAATTCACTTGATATTGCATAAACTTTATTTCCTGGCATCGTCACCTGAGAAACACAATATTCAGGATCCACCAGAAGATAAAGCATACATTCCTGTGCCTGCAGCACACGGCTGCTTTTTTCTTTTAAGAAAAAAGGATAAACATCTATACAGACAAACAAAAACGCCACAAACTAAATTACTTCTGGGAAATTGGACCAAACACAAAGGGAACCAGACGATGAAAACTGGCCTCCTTGTTATAATTCCAGGAGCTTCTAGGATTCTTGTGTTTTCGTCTTTGATTCGCTTCATCATCGATTCCATGATGCATTCATGGTTTTAACAGCCGGCGTAAACACGCTTAGCGTGTTAATGCTTCAAGTTGTGTTTTATTTAATAGTTCCACCCTCATGTTGGTGCTTTACTTCCTGTCTTTTCGCCCTCATGTTGCCTTGGTGTTTATTAACCTTTTGTGCGCCAGCACAGCCGCGTTTGTGCACCTTTGTACTTTAATTTTTTTTTCCTCGCGTTACCTGAGCTTCGCCTGCCGCAGGAGCGCGAAGGAGAGAAGGAACCGGATAAAAGCGTCTCGCCGTAAACTTACTTCCGTGCGTGTAGGTCTTCAAGGAGGTCCAGGCTCAAGGAGGTCTGGCCTCCGGGAGGTCGTTTTGATCCAGCAATCTGAGTCCGACTGCCGTTTTTGGCACCAAGAACTGAACCGAGAGCATCAAAAGACCAGAGTTCAATTCCAACAAACTAAACCAGGTAGGTGTGAAGAACTCCTTCGGTCAAAATCTGAGGGCAAAATTTGGCCAAACCATAATGTCTGATGCAAGATAAGCATTAGCATCATGGTAAATACAGGGCCGCTGACCATATTTGGAGTGCAGGATGTGTCATGGCAGTAGCGTGATGTAGCACTTTTTTTTTTTTTACCAAGTTCTTGTTTTTCACCTCATCTCACCTCCTGTCTTCCATCTCTCTGTCCGTCGTCCTCCTCGCCACATCTGTCTCGTGCTGTCACTTGTCAATCACTAATTACCTCCCTGACCTCCGCTTTCGGGGTGTGTGTGCGTGTGCGTGTGTGTGTGTGTGTGGGGTGTTCTCGACAGCAACGCAGCAAAGGATTGTGGGAAACCATAGAGAGAGTCCAATGAGAGCCCTCTAGATGCATCGCTGCCGGGCATCGCCACCCACCTATGACTGCTCTTCAGCCGTTGCCTTGGCAACAGCAGCGCTTGATGGAAGAAGGTCCTACTTTCCAAAAGAGAATATGTGTGTGTGTGCGCGCGCGCGTGCGCGTGCGCGCGCTTGTGAGTTCATTTTAGAGCTTGAAAGGCAAACTGTTGACCTTGGCACTTCACAAGAAGGAAGAACATTTCAGGATTTTTTTTTTTTTTTAGTTGGGGGGTTATTGTTATATATTGATTTTTTTCATATTTTTCTTTTGGCTTAAATATAACTATAACACCTTTCCGTGCATGTAGAAAAAGGTGGCCTTGAATGTGGAGTGTCATCCCCCCCCCTATGTGTGTGTGTGTGTGTGTGTGTGTGTGTGTGTGTTTGAGAGAGAGAGAGAGAGAAGGCAAAGAGGGAAAAGATGGCGCATGAGTATCGATAGGTTGGTGTGTATGGAAGAGAGGTTAAGAGGAGAGATCAGCGTGGGCTGAGCTGTTCATGTTTATTCATGGCAGCTCTGATCTCATAGGTTTGCCCATCATATGCTCTTTTCTCCATCCTCTCCGTCTTTATTTCTCAAAACAAAAGCAAATCATCCTCTTTCAAACTCTTACAGGTGTTGCTCGGCGGCGAGGGGCGGCCGGGGGAGAGAGACACGTTCCGTAATTTCATCCTGAAAAGATTTTGCACAGTTTTTTTGTTGTTGTTGTTGTTTTTTTTCTTCATTTCTGCAGCACATTTCCAAAATGCTTCGCCGGGGAACAAAAACAGGAATGAAAAATAAAAGAATGAGCGAAGCGCGGGAAATAAAGTGACAGACGCTCAGCCTCGCTCTGTGCTCGGCGCCGTGGCGGCCATATTTAGTTTTGGAACCTGGGAACGGCCTGTAATCCTGAACATGAGTGGTCCATAGAGGTTCAGGAGGAAGTATTTTTGAAGTAACTTAAGAAGTAGAAACGTGTTTCTGCGAGTCGAATCAACTCAGTATTGTGGAGGCGAAGTAATTTGGACTATTGTCTCATGAGGGTCGGGGGGGGGGGGGCGTGGTTTGTCGTCGGGATAAAAGAGGAAGAACAGTAGACAGGGACTTTAAAAGGACCAAACGCCGGGGATTGTGGGAAATGAAGTCCCACAACAGACAGGTGAGTCGCCTCTGAAAGAATCCGGTGATGTTTGAACAAAAGAGCGACGATTATTTCCCCTTTGAGGGACAAAAGCAATGATTTTTCTTAAAGCCCTGAACAAAAACGTCACGCTTGTGAGCCCCAACATGGGAAGAGTAAACACGCGAAGGGATTCGGTTTCTCCACGTGTGATTTTTTTTTTCCCCCCATGAACGAATTTCTGCAGTTGATTTCACGAGGGAGCGGTCACATTCACGTGAATAAAAATCTATAGATCTCAGCTGTGAGCGCACGGGATTACGAGTTCACGCGTGAAGTATTAAAGCGGTTCAGTTTCGGATGCCGGCGCGTGGGGAGATATCCCGAGGCAGTTTTTTTGTTTTGTTTTTTTTTACTTCCACTCAGTTTGGCGAGAGTACCGCATCACGCTGGTTACACTGCATAATCCATCCGTCGCAGATCAATCCGGACTAGTTTTAAGATTCCGTCGGTAGATCAACGGAGGGAATCTAAACTGGCGGTTTACAGGACGCCGCATGTACGGCGTGTGTCTTCACACACGTGCGGCTGAAGCACTCTCCCCCAGTCGGAGCTACCCCATCCCATCCGTTTCAAACATTTCACCAACTTTCGTCAGGTTCCTTGTTCGGTAATGTGCCACAGCCTAAACGCGCCGGCATCAAACCTAATCTGAAAACACTCAAGCAGCCTTTTTTCCTTTTCATCACCTGCCGCCTCCACTCCTCCCCCTCCCCCTCCTCCTCCTCCTCCTCCTCCTCCTCAACCTTCATCCTCCTCTTCACCACTTCCACCCACGCTCAGCCTTTGTTGACTCTCGTCCTAAGTGACTCTGTTCTTGTCTACGTGCGTGCGTGCGTGTGTGTGTGTGTGAGAGAGAGAGTGTGAGTGTGCGCGCGCCATATTCTCCTTTAGGTTTCTTCGTCAAGTCAGCTGGTAGACGGCGGGGTCAGTCCGTTACCACCTTGAAGCTGCTGCATTTCACGTTAAAAGTGCAATGAAATGTTACAAATATAAGCGTCTTTCAATAACATGTTAGCTTTTATTGTAAATTATATATAATAGCGGTTTTAGCCCAGTCGAGGCAAATAATTATCATTGTTAATGAACCAATTTGCCAGATTGTGAATTCTCCGTGCATGCCAACAATGGATTGCTTCTTTATTGGAATTTAATTTCTCCATCTTCATTGTGTTGGCTGTATTTCTCAGCAGTTGCCGCCGACTCCGCACAGGAATTAACCAACCAATTTCTGCAAAGCACAAACACACTCTTCTCATCAACGGCTTTCACACTTGACTGTTGCCATGGCTCTGCGAATCTGCCAACGTCTAGCTGTCAAGGCCAGCATGTTTGACAAAGATATTGTCTGGAACGATGATTCACTTTGCACTCAATAGCCAGGATGCGTGTGTGCGTGCGCGCGTGTGTGTGTGTGTGTGTGTGTGTGTGTGTGCGTGCGCAGGCATGCATACTGTTCACAGTTGTGTTTGTCCACTCTATCAAGGGAAACCAGCATATGAAAGTTCAACAATATATCTTTCTCCGCGAGCGCGGGGCTTCAATAAATGAGGATTAACAGTTGATTCGGCCTTCAAAGTTCCGTGATTCCTTCTCTTCAACAATCGATACGCACGATTCCCCGGTAAGGGAGCCGAGCTGCAGTGCCGCAGTCGTCACCTGATACCTTTCAAGTGGCAAAAGCCCTTCTGTCTTTTTCACACACACACACACACACACACACGCACATACAAAAAACCCCAAAACATGAGACTTCATGACGGATTCATGACATCCTCAGATCCATGTTGAAAATCTTACTGGCAGATATGAAATGTAGCTTCTTTTTTACGCTTTTTTTTTTTGTGTGTCTTTGTTGCAACCGAGGCAATGTGGCTGTTCTTTCGCCAGAATCCGCCCACGCGCCCCATGTGTTCCTCTTCGCCTCTCTCGTACACAAGCTGCACACCCAGAAACGCTTATGTACATAAACTCTGAGATGAGTCTTTCTCCGGGATGAGATCCGATATTGTAATTTCTTCGAAGGAAACCGGTCTGTTTCCTCCACTTTTGTGAACTAGATCTTTATTTGGAAAACTACCGCATTGCGGATGTGCGCCTCTCACCAGGAACTTGACCTTTGACCTCCGTCGGCTCATCCTCAGATCCCAGTTGACGTTTCTGACGAATTTCAGGGAACTCACTCAAAGCGTGAGATGTGGCGTTACCAAGACGGGACTGACATCAGGTGACCTTGACCTTTGACCGCCCAAAATCCTTTCAGTTCACCCTCAAATCCAAGCGAATGCTCGCACCAAATTAGAAGAATTACGGAGATATCACATTAAAGGGGACGGGAAGCTCGGAAAACTCCCTGTAAAAATGACATATTGGGAGGCTTTCAGCCCCCTCCCCCCCCCCCAAAAAATGGACTCTTCCAAGCTTCCTTGGAGTAATAATTTTGGGTCCAACTTTACCAAACAATGACAACACGCAGCCCAAAGTGGTTGGTTGCATGCAAACGGTGCAAAAGTAGAACATAAATCAGGAACGCACTCGCCAGCAGTCATCGCAGCAGCTCAGAAAATGTGTGTGTGTGTGTGTGCGGTGATATTAACTCAACACTGCAAATCAGAAGCCAGAGGCGAGAGCTTTTAATGATTGCAATAAAAAAAAAAAAAAAAAAAAAAAGGTCTTCCAGTCGTAATTCTGCTCAGGTGAAACGGTGTTTCTCACCAAACGTTTGAAAAAAATCTCCTTCCTCGTAAATAATTACTCACGTTTCCAGAGTAGTTTACCTCTCCGAATATCACTTCTACACATCTAAATTGTTTTTCCACTTTTCAATTAACTCAAAGTTTTCCCCTTAGATTGTTCTTTTTTTATAATAGCTGCTGATTAAAAGCATAATTTTGGCTCCTGTATCTCTACACACAGTTGTTATGGCCTGAGGTGAATGGCAGATTCCTCTGTGTGTGTGTGTGTGTGTGTGTGTGTGTGTGTTTGTGGTGTGTGTTTGCTTCTAATTTTGGTTTAACAATCCTGCTTTTTGCTTCTTGAAAATGCCCATGCATTTGATCCTTAAAAGCGTTTGATATCACACATTTATGAACGTCAGTTTATAAGAAACTGGACGCTTTTATTTTGAAAAACGAAAGGTGACTTTTCCTCTTTTTTTGTTTTTTTTTTTGTTCGAGAAATACTTTACACTGGAAATCTTCATAGAGCGCCATCTGTTCAGTCTAAACTCAACAAAGCATGACCAACACACACACACACACACACACACACACACACACACATAAAAATGTACAAATTTGCATAAAACTGCTTGTCTCTCACCAACGCATTCATGGATTAATTTATTCGTGATTCATCCTCGTAAGAAAAAAAAACCCAAATTGCTGCTTCATCGTGACTTCTTCGCAAACAAAAACACAAACAAATCTGTGGAGGAAAAAAAAAAAAAAAAAAAAAAAAACCGGTGTTGTGAAGAGACAGAAAGTCAAAACGTGACAACAAATTTATTAATTCTTTTTCTTTGGAGGCAGACGAGGCGGCCCGAGTCCTCTTTTTATTTACCTGAACGCTCCGGTGTCACCGATCGCTTCCTGTTTTGTCGACGTGACTCATTTGCTCGAAGCATAAATTCCTTGAAAGTATGAACTCGTGTTCGAGTGCTGCTCTCACACTCGCACCCCCACAACCCTGCTGCCGATTTCCCCGCGCGCGCACGCGCGCACCAGGCGTTCGTCGTGCACGCTCACACACCCACATGGAAGCTCGCGTTGTTCATGCATGTCTAGTAGAGTCGAGCTATGTGGAGAGGATCTTTGATCTCAGCCAGGCAGCCGAGCAGCTTCTCCTCTATTTGCATTTGGTCTCCTGGGTCTGTTGGCTTCTTGGCCCCTCACCAGCTTCAGATGCAGGTTACAGAGGTAGCCGGGGCAGAGATTCCCACACATTCCTGCTTGTGAGTGTGTGTGTTTAAGGTTGGCGTGCATGCACGAGCCTGTGTTGTTGCAGACTTGTGTGTGTGTGTGTGTGTGTGTGTGTGAGAGAGAGAGAGAGAGAGAGAGAGAGTACCTGGGCCAGCATCAAAGTACAACAAGCGATAGAGCGAGCGAGTGAGAGCGTCAAGCAAAAACAAACTTGTAGTAGGAAGAATAGAGAGAGAGAGAGAGAGAGAGGACAAATGGAGTGAGAGGAGAGGGGAGAAAAGAGAGGGGAGGCCTCTCCAGGAGGTCACTGAGTTTCTGGATCTCTGCTCCTTTTGTGCCACAGCACATTCCATAGCAACAATCTGACCAGTCAGCCAGGGAGCTCGCTGCAAAAATGAAAAGAAATATAGAGGGGAAACACAGCCCACCTCACACGGGGAGAGAAACTCTGGAACGGCAGAGTTTCTCCTCTTACTTGACATCATTATTCCAATTTACATTTGATTTGCTTCAACGTCCGACGCATTTCCGAGCCAAATGTTCCGAAGTTAGCTTGTGTACGCGGTGCTAACGCAGGGTGAAGTGTGAGACGCCCTCTAGTGGTGGGAGGAGGAAATCTCATGACCACAGTGAGAATTTTGGTGAAGGGAAGAAGACTGTGAACAATGAACAATGTTCTTATGTTACAGGTTCCCTAGAGGTTCTGCAAATGTCCAACAAACGGTGAAGAGAACGTACCGAAGTACGTTCCTCTAAACCAACCGATAAGAGTCTTCCCTGAACGGCCAACCAGTCCCTCTAGAACCTTTAAAGAACTTTTTAGAACCCTTCAACCTTTTGGGAACATACTGGGAAGAAAATCCAAAGGGAAATGTCCTAAACATACCCTCGAACGTTCTTCCACCCTTCCCTTACCCCTTAAAGAACTGGGAACAATACGAGATGACATCCTCGCTTAGATTCCTAGAACATTGCGGGAATGTCGAGTTTGTATTTGTTGTTTTTTTTCCTCTTCAAATGTCCGAAAGGGAACGTTTTCACGGGGCGCAGTGACACGCACGGTGCCTGTGAACGGAATTCAGAAGCTGCTTTTTTTCCTGAAATTGTTCCCGCCGCCATCAAGTCGTGACACGGCCCCGGCGCGACGCACCTCGCGCTCAGGTGGGTCGCATCGCCGACTCGGCCCGGGAAGAATCCAAACGAGACGCGGAATAAATCGGATTTGTTGTTGGGTGAAGCGACCCTTTAACGCTGATATTTTCAGCTATGAAGATGAGAGTTGCCTAAACACACGGAATTCTACAAATTACCTATCGCTCGCCGGTCTCACCGCTCTTAATGCATTTCCCTGCGCACCGAAGTCAGGGAGTTCGCTCTTGTTCCCGTCGGTAATTTGAAATGTAATTACCCATCATTTTAGAGTGCTTCAGGAGCCTGACACCTACATCTCCCTCTCTGCCTCCCTCCCATTCTTCCACCTCTCTCTCTCTCTCTCTCTCACTCACTCTGGCTGTTTTTGTATGCGGGCAGAGGATTGTATATTTTCCACCCCCGCACATTTTTTTGAGCGCTATCCCCACCATAACCTATGTAAATGACTTGGGCTCAGACAGGCGGTTTACAGAAGCGGCTCCCCTGCAGCGTGACTAAACGACTGCTTTTACATGCACACGGGACACAGATCTTATTCCCGCTGAGGTGATGTTCAGGAAAACCTGTTTATCTTCATATCTGCAACCATCCGTGTGCATGTGTGTGCGTGTGTGAATATACACCCCCAAAAAACAAAAAAAACAAAACAAAGTGGGTTGACACAGCTAATGTGCGTGTGAGCATCAAGCAACTGTTAAGAGCGTAGTTGTGTGCTATACGTAAATGTTGGGAGTCCTTGAGTGGTCATCCGGAGAGAAATAGTCCCTCACTGCATTATTTTGTGGCCACAAGAGAGACAAGTGACGCACACAATAATATCATTAGTTTGTGGTCACAAGATATTACTTCTGTTCCCACAATTTGAAAAAAAAATTGAAGTCCAAGAAGCGCAACTCGTTCCCACAATTTGATCATTTCACGTTCACAAAACCAAATTGTTCCAAAACCACGATCAATTTGTGGGAATGAGATAGAAAAAATTCTCCCCGCCGTTTGACTGATTAAGCTCCAAGTGATTTAACCCCTTAACATCCAGGACGAGTTTTTTTGTTTTTTGTTTTGTTTGTTGTAGCTAGCTAGCCGTATAGCTTAGCTTTATGCTAAGCTATCACCAACGTGGAAACGTGACAGAGAAGAAGACTGCGGGACTCCGTACATCACGTCAGACTGTTTTTGATCGATGTTGGAATATTGGAAAACAACCACTGAGACTTTAGAGCTGAATCGGCGCGTTATTTTTTTTATTTTTTGGGGATTTTTTGAGTCGCGAGCTTCCTGGTTCGACCTCCATCGTACCAGCACTGTAAACTGGTGCGCTTGAATGTGTTGTATACATAAAAATCCATTCACACGAACCTTTTCACTACCCCTGCCAGAACCGCATGAAGAATAAATACTAATGCTTCCAATAGAACGCAAAATTTATTTCAACTATCTATTCTGACAAGCTCCTGTTGTTTTTAGCGCCGGACATCGTCACCAGCACGAGCCACGTGAGAGCTTTTCTGATCCATGATCTCCAGCAGTTTGAACATTGTTTTCAGCGCGAGAACCCGCCCACGCTGCGTGAGCCACCCGCCGACGACGGGCTTTTCAGAATGTCTTTGCTTTTTTTTTTTTTTGCTCATCAGCGGCGATAAGATGCACGCTGTCACTCAACGCCGCCTGCTTTACCTCTCTGTGTGTGCTGGATTATTATCAGCAGGACAGGACAGGTAGCAAACTGCAGTTCAGTGAGAGATTCTGTGACTGGTTACTACAAACGATGGTTAACCTAAGCTAACACCGGATATTGGTTTTGTTCTATAATATAAAACAAGTCCATCCCTCCATTTTCAAGAGTTTGGTCTGTTAAGGGTGGGGGGGGAGCCTATCCCAGCAGCCTTCAGGCGAGAGGCGGGGTTCACCCTGGACAGGTCCCCAGTCCATCACAGGGCCAACATACAGAGACAGACAACCATTCACACTCACAGTCACACCTACAGTCAATTTAGAGTATCAATCAGCCTCGTCCCCTCTTGATGTCTTTGGACTGTGGGAGGAAGCTGGAGTACCAGAGAGAACCCACACAGGAACAGGGAGAACATGCAGACTCCACACAGAAAGACCCTGTGCTGGAGCCGGGACTGGAACCTGGAAACTTCTTGATGTGAGGCCACAGTGGTGACCACTGCACCGCTGTGCCGCCCATAAAATTGGTCACTCATGAATGTTCAACCTTTAAAAATGATGGACGGAGTGACAATCAAGTGGATGCCAACTGCAAGCTCAAAGTAAAGCGTGTTTACACCAACAGCAGAACCACGTCGCAGCTTGTTAGCATATTGGTAGCTTTTGTTAGCTTAGCGCTTTTTGCGACGGCATTTTACGCTTTAATAAAACAACGACAAAAAAGCGCTGCTCATTTTCTTGTTTAAAAAAAAATAACACAGAGGAGCCTCATTAAAGGTACTTTGCCACAAAACTTACTGTCAAGACGAATCCAATCCAACAATCGTGCTTGCGTAGTAGCATGTTAGCTTTCTTTAGCAAGAGACGCGAACTCCGTCTATGCTACGAAGCGCCCATCAGTGATTTTGCCGCTTTTTCTGTTCTTTTTATGTTAACGCAAGAAAAAAAAAAAAAAAGAAAAACTTCTGAAGATGGTAATAAATAGTTTTGCGTTACTTTTCGTGTTCGTTCTCGCTCGCATTCAATCCAGGACTCTGAGGCCTGAGGGAAGCCGTTTTCCTTACTGTTATTAGATTTAACCCCTCGTGATGCGACTGCACCCCCTACACACGCGAACGCACACGCACACACACACACACACACACACATCTGATAGCTCCCCCCCTGCCTCACTCAGCATAGGATGAATTTAGATCACTATTTATAACCCTGTTGCAGTGCAGCTTGCTGAGATTGTCTTAAATCAAAAAGAATTTTTACCTTCAAGGACATCCTTGTCAGATTTTTCACATTCGTAATATCGGAAGAAGAAGAAGAAAAAAAAAAAACAAAGCTGAAAAATGACAAGAAATTCTGTTCTGTTCAACAGGATGAGCTGTTGACTTGGGTTGTGCCATGGGGGGAATCGGAATGAGTCAAAAGGAGGGTTTTTTTTGCCCCCCCCCCCCAAAAAAAAATTGACTTCAGGTGACCGTGAAATGTGGGTTTTATTGGCGTGTGTGTGCATGTGTGTGTGTAGGTGTGCAAACACACATGCACACGATTGATGCGTAGGGGTATGGAGTGGTCAACTGATGAGGCACTGTGGAGGCTGAGAGCTCTGGAGAGCGGTGTGTGTGTGGGTTGGAATCCTCCTCTCCTCGCAGTCAAACACACACACACACACACACACTCACGCGCGCGCACACACACAACTGTGGAAGGGGGGGAGGCAACAGAGCTTGGCTGTCCATTGATCAGTGGAGAGGTTGGTAGACTTAAAAGATGAGAGTGGTGAGGGGAGCAGAGAGGCGGATGGATACGGGGGTCCTGTAGGATGCAGCAGATGGAGAGAAAAGTCCTAGATAGAGAGAAGAAAAGTGTGTGAGGAGATGAGGATGACGGGTCGCCCCGGGGTTTAACTGTCTGGATGAAGCCTGCCGGTAAGCAACTTGACGTTTCTGTGTTTCCGTGTGCGAGCGTTATAGCGCCTGGATGCCTATTTGTATGCCTGCCCGCGCCTGGTGCTGCCCATGCTTCAGCCACTGCAGAGCCGGAGATGCCAGGCGGTGCAGCAGGAGTAGAAATCTCCCTCTGCAGACCAGCCATTCAGGCTGTTATCTGTTCAATTAAAAACAGCAGTGCACTCCTCGCTGCTGCTGCTGCTGCTGCTGCGGCGGCGGGATTCATTCAGCAAGGATTTGTCAGACTGACTGACTGACTGACTGACTGACTGGCTGGCATTGCTCCATAATCAAAGCTTGTGCTGCAGGCATTTGCAAAAAAAAAACAAACAAAAAAATCAATAAAAAAAAAAAACCCAGCCCTGATTTTAAAAGAATCCTACGGTATGAAAGAGAACAAACTGACAAACCCCCCTGTGTCACATTAGCATGTTGAATATGTCAGCTGCAGTCAGGGGCGATGCAGCAAAAAGTGCATGCAGAAGCTCATCTGCAATTGTCAGGATTCTAGAGGTATTGTGGAGGAAGTCCCGGATGAAAGAAGGAAAACCAGCTTTTTAAGAGTTTTTTTTGTTGTTGTTGTTGTTATTGTTGCTGTGGTTTTCCTGCAACTTTATGTGAAAGTGTATCCGGTACAGCAAAGCCATCGAGTCCTGGTCGATCCTCTTGACTCTAAGCACCGTCACCTCTCTATCGCTTGAAACCGCACACACAAACACACACTTGTTGTGCTCTCTTCGGGGCCACCCACGGGTCCGCGGACCCCGGTTTGTGCACCGCTAAAGCCAGGCAAGCGAGCAGCTGAAGAATCCCTCTTATGATATGGAAGCAACACGCGTGCGTGGACGTGTCGCGCTGCGCTTCCGACCGCTGCTATAGGAATGCGCCTCCTGCGCACACACACGCACACATACACACACACACACTCTCTCACGGGGACATGCGGCCAGCAGACTCGGTAAGTGGAGCTGCTTTTAATTCGGCTTTTGATTTCCCGGGAGGGTTTAACAACTTTCCCCAGCCGTTGTTGTGTTAGTCGAAGGGAAGTTTGAAGAGTTTGTCTCGTTCGTCCCGCATCAATCCGCCGACCGCAGCCGATCCACGCCGATTGCGCAACGCGGCGCGTGATCAGACTGAAAAACGCGAAAACAATTCGTTGTTGTTGTTTTTTTCTTTCTGAACGCATCTGTCGGTAAAAACTTGGCCAAAGTTACCGTCATCACCTCGGCGTAGCCTCGCTTTGACCATGCGGCGCCTCACTGGGGCACATTTCACCCTCCGAGATTTTCACGCCTTTTAAAAGTGAACTCACACGTGCAGGATTCTCCAACAATCACGCGTGCTTTTATTTCTTTTTTTTTTTTTTTTACCCCATCCCCCCCTTCTGCAAACTTTTAATGTCTCGCTATTTCGAGGGAGAAAAATATGCTGCTTGGTCTCCTCTATGTGTGTGTGTGTGTGTGTGTGTGTGTGTGAGGGGGTGCATGCGCAAAGTGTGTGGTCTCCAAGCTCTCCACCCCCGCAGAGACGCACGGATTGCGCACACACGCGCGCGCGCGCACACACACACACACACACACACACACACACTCTAACTCAAGGTCGGGCATGGATGTCTCCGGGTCTCGAGAATGCTCCCGGCGTTTTCTCTCTTTTTTTCACAATAAGAACCGTTTGAGAACCTCTCTCAAAGCCGCTCTCCAAACCGCTGACACCGGCGTCAATATCGAATCATATCGAATAGTTTTCCGGTTATTCGTTTCAAAATAAGAGTTTTATGGTTTTGCGCTTCAAGAGAGGATAAATAAATGTCTTGTAGTCCAGTGAGCAAATGTAGCTTCTCGTCATTCTGTTGGTACATCTCATTTTTCGCTTGAAATATTTCTGTAGTTTTGGTCTTTGTATCAGTTTATTGTGTAATGGGAGGATTCTTTTTCAAAGTGGCAGCATTTTTTTTTTTTAAGATCAACTGCACAATTTAGTAGATTGAGAATGTGGTTAAAAGTTCTCATAGCCAAGGTCAATTCACAAAAGTCTCATGATTTCTTTTAAGGATTTCTGAAACCACAGCGAATTCTTGTTTTTAACAACAGATTAATACTTGAATTGCTCTCAAAGTTTAATTACCATCTATTCAGACACCATTCTCTCCCCTTAATGGTAAAAATTGAAGTATGAAGTCGGATGCTTTTATTTTTCTTGCAAAAATCAGTGTACTTCCGGTTTGTTTCCAGTGAACTCAGGGCAGCTTGAAACTGGAGCGTCAAAGGGGGGTTCGCCCCAGTCTGGGGGGGGGGGGGGGGGATTCTTGTGTTATTTGGTATGCAATTACCCAGCAAGAGAACCCATGACTGAAGGGGAGGGGTGTGTGTGTGTGTCTGTGTGTGTGTTTTGGTGGTGGTGGTGGTGGCGGGTGTTAGGTTTGAGTTTAGGATACATTCCTGGCCTTCCTCTTCAAGTTAACCACATTATTGGAGCTGCTGACATGATGCCTTCTCACATGACACTCATAAGCTCCCAGCTGATGTCTCAGATGTGGACAGAGCGGTCATGTGACCTCAGAGCTGACGAGTTGTAGGAGAGCGCATTTCATCATAAACATGTAATCTTTTTTTTTTTGTTGAAACAGTGAGCAAAAGGTCGAAATCCAACGCGAATTCAGTCAGAATAAAAACTTCCCAGCACTCTCTTCTCCTGACCTTCAGATTAAAACATCAAACTCTCGTGGCGTATAAACCCTCTGATGTTTACCTCGGCTTCACAAATCTGATATTAACCGCTGCTCCGCCAGATTTGCATAAATCCAGCGGCGCGTTCCTCGCCATCACTGTCAAAACCGCAGTCGCCCACTCGCTAACGACAATTACTGTAATGAACTGATTGTCGGATTATACCACCAAAGTGGTTTTAGCGCACATCTGCATAATTGTTCTTAGCATATGCGCGCCCGTGGGCTCTCAGCTGCCATTGGCTGTCGCCGGAGAATCGAGTGATTGAGGAGCCTTTTAGATGCTGGGAGAAGAGCAGCGATTAGTGTGGGTGTTGTGATCGCGTGTGTGTGCGGGAGTGTGTGAAGTGTTTGACGCAGGAGGTGTCGTGACCTTCAGGGGTCAGCAGCGGCGACCTTGAGGGAGACGCCGAGCTGGATATTTGCGTTTAAATTTATGAATCGAGTCCCGTGTGTCAATCAAACATGGATCCTGATATGGTTTCTTCTGTGCCTTTAAAGACCTAAAATGACTTTAAAGATGCACGCCGCCGCCGCCACCACCACCCCTCCTTCGCCGTCTGCAGCTTTCTTCAAAACTCTGCGGGTCACATGACCAACAGATGGACAGACGCATCCATCTCCTGAGCCAGATCAACAGCTGAACTCAGCCTTCCCGTCACAGCCGCTGTTTAAACATGCAGCGAGGCTTTACAGGGATGAGCAGGAAATCTGTCACTCTCCCCGCCAGGAAAAGAGAAAAAAAAAAAAAAATCAGAAAAGATTGACTTACAGGAAGTTAGCATCTTCGCTAGGACAAAATGATACCTGGAACCTGTCTACATCCACGGGGGCCGCTCATCTCCTCCTCTTCCTCCACTCATTGCTCATCTCTTGAAAACAGGCCAACATCCCACACATGCACACACACACACACACACACACGCGCGCACACACACACGCACACACACACGCGCGCACACGCACACACACACCAAATCATGCACCCTCTCTCCTTTTCTCCAAACAGCACTCTGTGCTAATTACTCTCCGTTTCCATGACGATGAGTTGCAACTCTTTTTTTTTTTTTTTTTGTTATCTTGGACAGCTCATGGCAAACATGCCACACAAGGCGGTTTTTTTTTGTTGTTTTTTTTTTTGTTGTTGTTTGTTTTTTGTTTTTCCCCCAACTGGGGCAACATTTGTTTTATTGTTGAGGAGAAATCGGCAAAGACAGTCCCAGACCATGAAAAATGTTTCCAAAACCCCCCCCCCCCCCAAACCAAACAACTAAACCGATAAATGAAGAGGTAAAAAAAAAAAAAAAGACAATCGTTAATACAAAACAATACCTAAATAAATGACAAGAATTATAAGAAAAAGGGAAAAAATGAATACCGTATTGTTCTGAATAGGAGACCCCTTTTTTTTCAAGATGCATTTCCAAGAAATAACACTTTTATATTCTGAACAATAAGGTAATCCCCCCCCCCAAAAAAACTGCTGTGAATGATAATACACATAAAAAAGAGGAAAAATAATCTACTTTTTTATAAGTACCAAGGATTATCTCCCATAAGTTATGTGGGGGTGGGGGGTGGGGGTGGGGGGTTATGACTCATTAACCTCACAGGTCTTGTTGTCAAACTTAATTCACAACCACAAGCCAAATAAAATCACTTTAAATGATTTGTTTTTGGTCTCGTAAATCAAATTAAAAGTGTTTGTAGTCTCTGCGTAACATCCTCAGTGACCCTGGCTTTTATGAATGGGAAGCAGGAAGCTCTTCCATTGGCCGAGAGCGCCAGCCAATCAGAGGGGATCATTTGCAACAAGCGTTGGATGAATGGAAGAGTTAAGCAGTCAGATATGTTTAGAGGTCAAGGGGCTCGTGCGTGTTTCTGTCACACACTGACCTATTTACATGACTATACATAGCTGGGGGAAACACACACACACACACACACACACACACACACACACACACACACACACACAGAAGCAGGCAGACAATCAGCATGGTTAAAATTAGAAGTCTCGGCCACCTGTCTGGTTCTCACAGAGACAGAAACGCAGGAGCAGGATGGGCCAGGATGGAGGGAACAGGAAGGAAAGAGAGGAGGAGGAGGAGGAGGGGGGGGGGGGGTTGATCACTCTTCTCTCCTGCTCTTTCTCTCTCGTCTGCAACACAGGGAGACATTGTTAACCAAGAGGAATTTAAGAAGGGGGGAACGTGTGTGTGTGTGTGTGTGTGGGGGGGGGGGTGGGCCAGTTCACTTCTACTGGATCACTTCCACAAAGGTGGATCAGGACAATTCAAGAATAAAACATCTGGTTTTAGCGGTTTGAGTGTTCAAATAATAGCAAAATCAGCCCCCCAACACTCGAGTTTCCTGTCTTTGTTTCCTCGCCACGCCGGCAGGAAGTTTTCATCATCTTAACTGACATTCTCGTTCTTGTTTCCTAGAATTTTCTCAGCCCACACTCGCTTTTTTTTTTCTTCTTCCGCAGTATAAAAACACACACTGCTACATCTTTATCAGCTGAAACGTTGCACCAGGAGTCGCTCTGATCTTTCTTTTCTCTCTCTCTCTCTCTCTTTTAGGACTTCCCGTCAGTTTCCTAGAAAAGGAAAGACGCATCATCATCATCATCATCATCATCATCGATTCGGAGCTGACGGACGGAAAAAGTGAGGAGGAGAAGATTGTTTCAACTACGATTGTTCTTTACTCCCTCAAGTTGTGTTGACTGTTTCCAGATGATGATTTGTGTGTGTTCGCGGTGTAGAAGTGTGTGAGGGTAGTTTTCATCGTAGGAAGCAAGTTTTTACACCCAACATGTTTTATCTGAGCTTCATTTTCATGCATAACTGTAATATTCGTACTGAATTTGATGTTATGGGCACCTTAAATTAACTGATGGGTTTTTTTTTTTTTATACATCTTGTCTATTAAAATGAGCCGTTATTGTAATTATGTGCTATTTGAAAAAACGTTTTAATTCAATTTTTAATCAATCAGATGTTGGTGTTCGGAGAGGAGGAGAGACTTCAGGATTTTATTTGTTCTGTTGGTGCTGATTGTTATTGACTGTCAACAACCCCTAAACTGTAAAAATGAAAAAAACGATTCTGCACTGATGATATCATGCGTGCCATCGGTGCTAATCTGACTGCTGGCGTCGAGGAGATGGCGTGCGACCAGCTCGGATATCCCCGGGGATCCGCCTGATTGTCATATTCCCCGATCCTTCCTCAGCGTGACCTCGTCTTCGTCCTCTTCGTCTCCTGTCTTGGCCGCCGTTGCTCCGGGATGCCCAGCGTTTGCTCAGTAGTCAGTGTAGATCCTGTGGGGCTGGCAGCAGCTACATCTGGCTACTGGGTCTCTGCTGGCCGCCACAGACCCCCCCCACCCCACCCCAGCGATGACGCACGAGCACGACGAAGACTTGCAAACATTTACGATTTTTTTTTTTGTCTTTTCAAGGAGGGGGGGGGAGGGGGGGGCGTTTTCTGGACCTGGCATACAGTGTAGGATTCTGTGTGTGTCAGTCTACAGCTACATTGTCTGCTGGGTTTCAGGCTACGCTCATGAAAGCTAACAAGGCTAACTTCTTGGTTTGTTTTCGTTTTCAACTTGTAAAAAAAAAAAAAAAAAAAAAAAAAAGAAGCGACAAAACGTGTAAAAATGTTTCGAAAAATCCAGAATAATTTGACAACTTTGTGTTTATTGACTCATCATAAAACATTCTTCAAACAATAAAACAATTTTAAATGTCCGTTTCTGTACAATGCTTGCTAAGCAATTTTTATTTATATATATATAGATATATATATATATATATATATAAAATGTAAGAGGAGTCGTGTTAAAATGACAAAACTCCTTCAAATTTAATGGCAGGTACTCTGGAAAAAAATAACAGCATTCCATCAACAAATATTTTCAAGCAATAAATATGTATTTATAAATAGTGTAAATTTACATCAAGATTAGAAACATAACGAAAACAAAAAAAAAAAAAAATCACAAATTAAACTTTTATTTCGTAAGTCTATGTGCAACCCATTTTTCTTTGTGACTTGGCTAGTATTTTTTTCTTTTTTTTTACTAATTTTTTTTTCTTTTTTCTTTTTTTTTCTTTTTTTACCTAAGAAACAAAACATCATGAAAAGAACGAGACAAAAAAGCTGTAAGAAGAAAAAAAAAAAAAAAAAAAAAAAAGGAAATCACCTAAACTCTTTCACATTACAAATTTTTTTTTGTTTGTTTGTTTTTTTTTTGTTTGTTTGTTTTTTTTTTTAAAGAGATTTTGTTGTCCAAAGAGTCTTAAAATGTCTATCTACCATAGAAAAAGACCAGTTAGGCTAGTGCTCTTTAGAGGGAAAAACAAGAAAAAAAGTTGCCTGGGGAGGGAGGGAGGGGGGTGGGGTGGGGTTTTGGATGGGTGGGCTGGTGTGTGTGTGTGTGTGGGGGGGGGGGGGGGTTGGTAGAAATCAAAGCCAACATTTCATCAGAGAAGAAGAGAGAAAGAGAGAGAGGGGGAGAGAGAGAAAGGTTGTCAAGTCAGTAGTCTTTTACGGGTGGTGTTGCCAGTTGTGACAGTTAACAAGTATCTACAAAACATTTTTATATTAATCCACCCCCCTCCGTGTTCCCAACCGTTTTTGATTAAGTCCTCCGTTAAAACAGATCACTAGAGTGGGTGGGGGACGGGGTGGGGTGGGGGGGGACAGTCCTGTTCGGGAGCTTGGTGGCGCCCCCTTCTGGAAGGGTCCAGGGCCTCTGAGCCGGCGCTTCCAAAACAGGTTGCATAGACAGACACACTTGGCCGCCTCAGCCTCCAGCTGTCGCTATGGAGACCAGCCATATGGGGTGGGAGTGGGGGTGGGGGGGGTTGGGTGGTGGGGGTGATGGAGACGGCCTTGGCTTTCCTGAATATCAGAAATGGTCCGTGTATGTACGTGTGTGTTTCGTCCTTTTTTTCTGTTTGTTTTTTTATCTTAATACAAATTAAACGGGGCTTCGCGGTTCCACAGCTGAAGATGTCTCCTAATGTCAAGATGAAGATGAGTGAAGAGGAGGGGCCTGGAGAGAGAGAGAGAGAGAGAGCGAGAGAGAGAGAGAGAGAAAGGGGGGGGGGGGTTAGGCCGAACAAAAAGCACAACTTCCATAGTTCTCTTTCACTTAAATGGTGTAAAAAGAAGCCGACTCATCACGAGTCCCTTTACATCTCAGTTCCCCCCCTCGGCCGCATTCTCGTCTAAGACGCCTTGATGAATAAAGACTGTTCACACCTACAGTCGGCCTTCCCTCAGCTGCTCCACTTACTAATGTGAACTGGTCGTAGACCCGCATCAGGTCCTCCATCCTGTGCTGCTCCAGCACCACAAAGTCGTCCAGCGTGGCGCTTCCTTTCCTGGCGCAGTCCTGGCAGTGGACCACGTACTGCTTTTTGGACAAGAGCTCGCGACGCACGAACAGCAGGTTGAAGACTTCCACCTGGACCGGTGAAAGCAAAACCGTCGTCACCATTTCTGGGTATTTTGCGGCTCTCAGCTTTGATTTCGTAGCGATGTTCAGACGTCAGAACAGGCGTTTAATTTGGTCTACTCATCAGAAGCCGAGTGTAAAACTCTCATCGTGCTAGGCTTCAGTCAGCATCGGGAACAATTGCCTTCCATTAAAAAGACCTGTGAGCCATCTACGCAGTTACGTGACACCCTGCTAAAATTCACAGCCCCGACACTCAAGCGTTCCCAGTGTGCGGACTGACCTCACAGATGGTGCAATAGTGGGCCGGATCGTCCCTGGTTCTGGGTCTCAGCACCGTTTCCTTGCCGGCTGTCGCCAATGCTTCCTTCACCCACTGGCACTGCTTCAACGTGCGTAGCAGACAGTACCTGAGGGACCAGAAGAAGAACGCTGAAGACTCCGTTCAGAGGTTCTAGCGAGCTGAAAGCGTTCCGCGACTCACTTGATCATCTCAAACAGCTTGTGATCGGACACTTTAATGTTGCGGGCCATGTTCCACGAGAGGTGCACCATGGGAACCATAGACTTGACACTCTGGAGCTTGTTCCACTCGTAGCGCTCCACCGCCAGCTTGTACTGGTGGGCTGAGAAAAGCAGGAAGAGAGAGTCAATTTGTTTACACGTGCCGAAGAAGGTCAAAGACTTGGGGAGGCAGCTGGGCGTGTAAGAGGCGGAAATGTGTTTACACGGATTAGAGAATTTGGAATTCACATCGCGTTGACGGATTCCGCCGTAATTACCGGGATAATCAGCTAAAAAAGGTCAGCAATCAACTTGTGGAATCACTAGAAACATCTTTGATAAGGTCACTGTATTACAGGCTGATCCTGATTGACAGGCTTATTGACTTTTAGTGGGTGTACAGAAGAAGTATTTCGTGGCGTGAGATATCGGGAATGTTCCTTTTTCAGAGAAACAAGTCTGCATCAAGGTGACCATGGTTGTGCGGCGGTCCGTTGGGTAGAAATGTTCGGGATTTTCTTACCAAAGAAACAAAAACAAAGGCAATAAATTTGAAGGAATCCGGTGAAATTTGTTACGCAATATCACGGAAAACATCCTCAACCCAAAAAAAGACAATCTTTTACAACCGTTCGGTCCTCACTGCTTTCACGTAAATGTGCGCAGGAGGCGATGGCGTGTCGTTTAGCGCACAGAATTGATGCCGCGGAACCGACGTCGCCCCTGCACAACGCCGGCTCCCGAATCGACAAACGATGCAACATTTTCCAACTCGCTGAGAAGAATGTGTGGGAATTCTGAAAACATGCGAGCATATTCTGGGGAGTTTGGCTGATTTTGAATTCATTTATGTGAAGAACTGCCAGAATGGTGATTCTGCGGTGGGGCTGACCGGTGAGAGGTCCAACGTTCCAGGCGATGTTGTTGCACCAGCCGATGGCTTGGACCCAGTGGACGGTGCCGGTATTGAGCCACACCAGGTCGCCTGGGCGCTGGATGAACCGATAGACGGGTACGTCCGCCTCGTATAGGTCCTCAAGGTTGGGCCACCAGGAGCCCATCAGGAAGTTGATGTTGTTCCTGGAAGGGGGGGGGGGAGGGGGTTGACACATGAGTTGAGGACAGAGGTGTAACGGTGCAGGTCGGACTCAAACGCCGTCTTACTTTTCACAGAAGTTGCTCATCACTCCCCAGTAGGGCTCCGGCACGGCGAACCACTCACAGTCTCCTGGTCCGATGTTGATGTTGACGGCGCAGAAGTTGTTGTGCTCCTGGTGACCTGCGGCGGCGCAAACGACCACTTCAGAAAACAGTCATAACCAAACAGAAGCACGCCTGTCCAGGAATTCCGGGAAGGTGCACCAACCTGGTATCCTGCTCCCAGGGACTTTCATGTACAGCTGCACCGTGTTCATGCCCAGGATTGTGTGACCTACGTGGCTGAGCAGGTTGCCAGCCGATACCACTCGAGCGAACGCCGGCAGTTTACTCAGCTCCTGGAGTTGCTGCTTCCACCTGGTGGAGTGAGACAAGTCACATGACCGGACGCTCTCGTATGTTTTGAGGACAGAACCAAAGGGACGGTGAGCACACTCACTTCCTTTCGTCTGACACATCGATGTTGGTTCCGAACTTGATGTGTTTTAGGGGTCCTCTTCTTTTGCGTGCAATACTGACAAAAAACACACAAAATTTACAATCAGACGCATGTTTAATCAGGTCACTTCCTTCCAGTAAGAAATGCAGTGCCAGTCACCTTTCTGCTGATGCTGGCTCTGTTTCCGAGGGCTCCTTGAGTGCCTTCTTCTCGTTTTCCTCCTGAAACCAAACAGGAAACGCACAGGCATATACTTCAACTGCCCTTCGATGTTTCCAAATGAAACTTATGTACCGCTCAGTAACTGACCCGCAGGGATTCCTGGAAGGACGCAGCCTGATACTGGGCGTATTTGGCGATGGTCGTATGGGCACGTGCGCTTTCGCAGCGCCACATTTTCTTAGTGCCGGTAGGGTCCCAGTTTTCGTCAGCGGGCTGCGATAGCTGAGTCCAAACTTCCACCAGGTGCTCTGGGTTGGCCTCTACCAATGTCTTGGTGGAGAACAGACCCAGGTCTGGGGGGGGGGGGCAGAAAGAGGCAGAGGCATCAATAACGCAAGAAGCACCCTTGGATTTTACAAATGATTTCAATCTTATTATAATCGCAGTCTTTACCCAGTTTGAGAGCTCCAGCCAGTCCTCTGATGACAGTGACAGGGTTGGAGGGATTTGTGCAGAACTGGTGCAGCGGGGGGAAGAAAGCGTCCCTCTTGTTCTCCAGCTGGTCCAAAGACACCGACAGAAAGTTAGAGACCGTCACAGCGGTCGATTTCCCCCCCACCATAAATGTTCTAGCTCAAAGCCGTCTACTCACATAGATGCTGGGAGTCGGAGGGTTGAGCTTGTCTTTGGGCAGGGCTGGTGTGGGTGGAGGGGGCAGCCTGGGTGGGGGGCACTTATCGAGGAGAATACTGCTGTTGGAGAGGCCGTTCTTCCCCAGGTTTCTGCACAGTCACAATGCAGATATTTGTTTCAGAGATACTAGCAGAATTATTAATTACCTTACAAATATACATCCGCTACTTATGCTCGGCAGTAACTTCATTCCCACAATACACGCTGGGTGGGGGGCTGCAGTTAAACAATAAAATCTAGAAAATTGAGAGAGGGGGGACAAAAAAAAGCAAACTGAATAAAAACTGCATGGCAACAAGACTGCCCAGTAGCCTTTGGTGTTGTTTACGTTACATAATCGTTTGCCTCAGATTCTGTAGTTACTCAAAGATTCCACTGGGTGGCGACATCTTCAAAAGAAACAACGCACTTCTATGGAGCCACCTCACATCTGCACCATTACATAGAGAGCAAAAGCCTTGAGATTCCTGACGCTTTCCTGACCATTGTGTTTTATGTCACCAACAGTTAGAACAGACATTCCTGGAGCGTTCCGTAAGCCTGCCGATCCTGTGACGCGTAGGCAGCTCAGTCTCACCTGCAGGCCTTCAGCACGTCCGTCGAGCTGGGGTAGATGGATATTGACGATGACGACGATGATGACGACGAGGAGCTGTGCGCGTGCGGAGGCGTAGCTTTGAGAGTTGTGATGGCAGGCGGCTCGGCCTTGAGCGGGCTTTGAGAGTCCTCAGAGATGCCACCTTTACCGTTACCGTTGACTGCCGGTGCAGTAGAAGTGGTGGTGGCGGGACTGTGGGCGCCTGTTTGGGTGTGTTCTGAGGATTTGGGCGAGGGTGTGGCGGTAGATATGGCAGAGATAGGCGAGGAGGCGGCGGAGCTTCCCTGCGCGTGGGGGGTGGAGGGCAGGGCAGCTGGGTGGATATTGTTGATTTTCTTGTGGGGCTCGGACGTGGCGGATGCTGTGGACGCGGCCCCTTCTGTCTTCCCCTCACCCACCTCAGGGCCCTTCCCCCCTGCCAGCAGGGCAGATAGTCTAGGATTGTCTGCGCTAAGGCTCGACTTCTCACCGCCTTCTGCCACCTTGCCGCCATCCCCTGAGTGGACGTGATTGGCTAGGTCATCAGCCTGTGCCACTTTGCCATCAGACGATTGCAGAGGCGACGGCGTCTTGCCTTCTGAACCCCCGTTACCGAGGGATGCGGCGGCCGTGACTACGGCGGCTGCAGTGTTGCTATCTTTGGTAGCGGATGCACCAGGTGCTGCTCCACCTGAGGTAGAGGATGGGGGGAGGGAAGGAGGGGATGGGAGGTGGTTGTGAGGCTGCTGCTGCTGTTGTTGTTGTTGTGGTTGTGGTTGTTGTTGTTGTTGTTGCTGCTGCTGCTGCTGCGGCGACGGGGCGTTAGTGGAATGTCCAACCTGATTGTTGGGGTGCAGAGCGGTGATGGAGTTGGGGGTCTGGGGATGAGAGAGGGTGCCCTCACTATTCGAGTCTGTAGCATGAGGAACAGGCCCCTTCTGAAGCCCCTGAGTGAGGAAAAGTTCAAATATTACTGACAAAGTAAAGGAAAATTGGATTTATAGGCCCAAAAACACAGACGTGCAGCTTCTGGTTACCTGAGAGGAGTTTAGGTGCAGGGCCTGGCGCGGCGTGGCATCCTTTGTTTGCGTGCTTGTGCAGGTGTGAGGTAGCAGTGCTGCATCGCTGCTGCCAGCAGGTTGCAGGTAAGGCACGTCTCCATTGGGCCCTGTGGTCATGGGCCCTGGCTGATTATTACTACTACTGTTACTACTGGTACTGTCACCCACAGGGAGGGAATCTGAGTGTCCGTGTGTCCCGGGGCCCACAGGCCCGTTGGCCAGAGGTTGAGGCGGACACTGGGGTCGATGAGGTCCCAGATGGGGCCGGGTAGGGTGGAGGCTGGGGTTAGGGGAGGGGAGGGAATTGGTGGGGCCGTTGGGGAGGGATGGGCGCACTTGGCCTCCTGCAGCATTCTGTCGCATCTGGAAATGGAGAACCATTCAGTAGTTATTTTCCATTCGAATATAAGAGCGTTTCCACTCAATGTTTTTCTGCAAACATTAAAAGCCGGTGACCTGAGGTAGAGGCTGACACACAGCCCACATCGAGGTTCGTATCTGAGCGTATTTAACAGCAGAGGATTATTGTCAGGGTTTACCTGGTGCTGCTGCATCATGGCGAGCTGAGCCTCCAGCTGCTCCAACATCTGAAGCTGAGGAGGCTTCAAGCTGGCTCGGTTACTCTGCAACTGTTCCAGCAACTGAAATTCAACAAAAACCCAGAGCTCGCGTGACTCAACGTGGCCTCAGCAAAGATGGCGGATACCATAAATAACTGAATTAAAAAGAGGAAAAAAGACTTACCTGTAATTTTTGTGGCGAGAGGTACCAGTTGGGAACTGGTTGCTGTACTGGATTACTGGCCCACGAATCAGCCTGAGAATAGAAAAATACATGAAAAACATTGAATTGAGGTCATGGGACAGGGAATCTTTCACACACTGTAAAAACTCAAGTATCGTCACCTTGGCAGGGCTGGAAGCTCTCCTCCTCTTAGCTGGACAGAACTGGTCCTCTGATTGGCCCAGTGAGCCCACGTGAGGGGGCAGAGACGGAGCGGTACCTCCACCCTCTGCACTGTGGTTGGGCTTACAAGCCTGCAGAAATGTGGAAGGGGGGGGGGGGGTTGGGGATGGCGTGAGCGCAAGCAAAGGGAAGCAAAAGGAGAGCGAGACAGAATAGAATGGAGATGCAAAGGGGAAAGAAAAAGGCGGGGGGAGGTTGGGTGTGAAAAACCAATTTATGTATTTATCGAGACGAGAAGCAAAGAGCAAAGCAGAGCGGAGGATGGAGAATAAAGGAGGACAGAAAAGAGAGCAACGTTGGTTCGTTAACACACGACCAGGACACGTCGAGCAAAATCTGCATTTGAAAGGCGTTGCTTCACATGGCAACAACAACCACAACTGATTCTTATCGACACCTGCAGCATGCAAACCTAATACCGCTGCCAGAAACCTTAATTAAATTCTCCAAAGCAACTCAGTGCGTCCTGCGCTGCACTGCAAGACAATAAAAGCCTGCAGCGGTTCAAGGGCACGGTAGCGTAACTCTCAACCTTTGAAAAGGTTACGACACGTTCGGTACCTCTCGGGGAGCCAGATGTGAATGCAGATGTGGAATCTAATTAAAACTTTCAATCGTGACTGGTATTAACTGGTGTGCTTGTCCTTGCTCGCGGTGTTCAGATCAAACATGTGGTACCGCGAGTAAAAATGATCGTTTAAACGAGTAAACGATCAGGAAAAAAAGGCTGCAGAAGTTACAACAAATCTTTTTGTGTTTTTTTTTTTTTTTGTTGTTGTTGTTTTTTTTGTGATGCATCCAAATGAAGATACAAAGTCACATCTGACCCGGTGAAAATGACCCACCCTAAATTATTTGGAATACAGTGAATTGACTCTCACCAAGTCAAAGCAGACGGATCAACATATTCCAAAATCAATAACACGATCACACACAAACAGACAGACTAGAACTAACTACTACTGTGTGGTGTGCATTAAAATGAGTCATGAAACACTAGGGGGCGTTGCTGGGGCTTTGTGAGCAGCTGCAGGACATTTAAGGTCAACTACTGAAGGAGAGGGAGGGAGGAGGGGGGGGGGTGTGTGGACAGAGCCAATGAGAAGCTGCGATACATACACACGCTCACGCTCACACTCACACACACTAAGGCATCACGACCTCACCGATCACAGGGTCAAAAAAAAAAAAAAAAAAAAAGATCCTTAAAAAAAAAAAAAAAAAAAAAAAGGGAGTGTGAGAATTACACACACAGCCGCTTGACTTGGAATTAGTGCACTTCAATCTCCAGGGAATCTCTAACAGTCAAGAGCAGATTACGAACAAAAAAAAAAACAAAAACAAAAACCCAACAGGTTCAGCAACTGGATTTGTTAGTGAACTGGTAATCCGGAATAAAAACATTTATAGGAGCGGATTTTGGAATTTTTTTTTTTTTTCTTTTCGACTTGAAAAAGGGTGATGGGTGAAGCCGAGTGACTGTGGAAAAGACAGGGAGTGCAGGGTTGAGTAACTCCTGGCTGAACCCCTCCTCAGATACCCTAAAGAAGCCTTGAAATTTGAAATAAATGTGCTAACTTCCATCAATCAAGCTTGAGGTACTATTTTTTTTTTTGGGGGGGGGGTGTTAATTCAGTATTACTGGCTTCTTTAGACATCCCACACATGGAAAGGTGGGGTTAAGCTCAAGTGTTACCCGTCAGAAGGAGCATGCGCACGTGTTGACTCGCAGGTATGTCTGTGTGTACATTAGGATTATGTGTTGGAGTGTCTGAGTGTGCGCTCAAGGGAGGGAGGGAGGGAGGGGAGGTGAGGGAAGAGGGAGGGGGGGGGGGGTGTAAGTTGCTCTATCTGGTCTCTCACCTGCTGTGGTGCACTGCTCAGGCCTCCCTGCCTGGAGGTTAGCTCAGCTGGGATTGGTAGACTCCATGCCTCCTCAATAAGAGGGAGCATTTTACTTTTACTCTGTAGGCTACTGAGCTGGGGGTTACTCAACTGAGCCTAGGGGAATGGAAAACGACGTGAAAAAAAAAGGAGGGATAATAAAAGGAAAAAAAAAAACGATGACCTCAAAACAAAAAAAAATTAAAAATGATCAGCAATGGTAAATAGGCAGGTTATAACACAAGTGAAGCTAAGCTGGAACGATCATATGCAAACCTGAGAACTGTCTGGGCGATGGTACAAGGAGGTATTCACGACTTGGATGACACTCGGCAACAATAATCCCAAACACAAGTCAGTCAAACACAGTCCATTAAAACAAGCCGCTGTGCTTGTCTTAATGCCATGACAAAATGTAACATTCCTTCATGCATGTGTAAAAAAGGGAAATGACGTCGCTTTTAAAAAGGGGAGGGGGGGGGGGGGGGAGCTCGGACAAAAAAATAGAGATGATAACACATGACACGGGGGATGTCTAAGGCCCCCACCACCACCACCCCCTGGTGGATGTTTCATCTACGGAAGGCTTTGAGTTTATCGCGAAATCGAGTCGGTGCTGCAGCGTGTGTTATTACCCGTATATCCATCTGCAGAGCAAAATGGTTGCAGGTCTAGCTATCCCATCGGTTAGTTTTTAAGATCTAGAAAGCACAGAAGATAAAAGCAGAGGGGAAAAAAAAAAAAAAAAAAAAAAAAAAAAAAGCCCCTCAGAAGCCCCCCCCAGGATTCTTTTACGATTTAGGGAATTGTACTTCTTCTGGTGTCAAAAATTCCTGAGTGAAACAAGAGAGTTAAGTCCAGAGCAGCATGCTATTTCAATTGTCCCAAACTCGTTACATTCGTTCTTGACGGATCTGTGTTCTTAATCAACAGCGGCCGGCAGTGCAGCACGTCAGCCGGGTTCTTCTACTCCTTAACTAGCACGACAAAATAATATCCCTGTGCCCGATGTTTTAACTGCTAAACATCATCTATCGCATTTAGTTGCCTGCATAAAAACCTCCTGCCGTCTAAACTCTCCACCCACCTGCAGGCATTTGATACGGTGGGTTAGCGCCGTGCTGTTGGTGCACCCTTTGCTGCGCGTGGCGTTGATGTAGCACTTGATGGCGTCGTGCGGCTGGTTGCAGGACTCGTACAGCGTACCCAGATCCATCCAGGCGGCGGCGTGGCTGTGGTCCAGCTGCACGGCACAAATATAGGCCTGCAGGGCGTCCATGGGCTGGTTCTGCTGCTGGTACAACACCCTGAGAGAGAGAAGAAGGTGGTTATTGTGGACAAATGACGAGGATCAGGAGGCGACGACTGACCAGAAGAAGCCTTACCCTATAGAGCACCAGGTATCTGCACTGGCCTCTGATTTGTCTATGGATTGCCGATAGGAGATGAAGGCGTCCTGGACCTTCCCAATACTAGAGTAGCACCTGCAGGAGACACAGGCTGTCAGAAAGCAGTCGGCAAAACAGACGCACATACGGGTTGTTCTTGGTCCTAAGCTCCACCCCTTCACCGAGTTTCATAAAACTCTGGCGGGAAGTTCTTGTGCACTAAAAACACGCCGAGTTTTAGCTTAGTGTGGATCTAAAGCGCCGCGATAAATCCTCTGGCGGTGCAGCAGCGTGCGGCGTACCTGCCAAGGAAGTACCAGGACTGTCCAGAGTTTGGGTCAGCCTCCAGAGATTTCTGCAGACACTGGATGGCATAGCTGTCCCTGCTGGCTCTGTCCCCGAGCTGTTCCACTGTGTGATGCATCCAGCCTGGAGAACGCCAGATTAAAAATCAATCACAGCGCTACGACTCCATCTTGTTGGGACTGGCCCGTCTGAGCGGTTGGGACTCTTACCTAGCTGCTGCAGGGTAGTGGCCTTCACCTGTGCAGGAAGATCCTCCGTCTGAAGGAGGCTTTCATAGGCCTCCTTAGCAGCTCGGTATCTCTTCTGGATGTGAGGAGGAAAAAAAGAGGAGTGTGAGAATAAACTGAATTCAAGATGCTTGATAGGACATCCCTATCCCTATCTACTCCTTCGCATCCTCAGATTTGGTCTCGCTGACTACAGAAACCTGAGAGCTACCCCCCCCCCCCCCCCCCCACTGCAGTGATCTGACACAGCACCAGCACATTAGTCGTGAAGCACGGCTACTCCCAGAACTGGCGAGAGGAAGGCAGAGCTACTGTACCTCTCCACTGAAACCGACATAAAGAGAGCGAGAGAGACCATCAGCATACAAAAGAGGGGGAGACAGACTTTCTTGTTTCCGTGGCAACCCCGTCGATCGGTTCAAAGTAATCTCCTATCCCCTCCCGCATGCCTCCCACTCACACACCCTGCTCCTTCCTCAATTTGTCAGCACCTGGTTCAAAATATATTTCTATTTATATATATATATATTTTTTTTAGACGGGGCTTTCCCGAGCTTTCCTCCGGCCTGCGACTTAAAAAACACCCAACAAAAAAAAAACCCAACAAAAAAAAAAAAAAAAACGCTGCCAGGTTCTGAGCTGTAGATCTATTATTAGACAGCCAACAACAATTTTCTCCTCACAATTACAAATGACAGAGACAAAAGTAAATTAGTGTCCTTGGGAGGGGTCATGGCTGAAGCTGCTCGAATAGAACAGCGAGCACTTACCTGAATCTCATATAAATGAGCAATGTGGAACTGAACTGTGAAAAGAAAAGAAAAACACAAGTTAGAGAAAGGTTATTCTAGATTTAAGAGAAGAGTCCCACCCCCCCCCCACCCCCTCGTCAGAGCTAGTCGTCCTCACAGTCTTTGAAAAGTGCGTTGTCAATAAATAGCTCTCAGAAACCAAAGGTTGCGTATCTATTACAGACCGGATAGGTAGCTGTGCTCCTGGCAGCACCTTCCTGTGTCTGGAGCGCTGCAGTGTCTGATCTAAGCTGCCTGAGTGACTCTCAGCAGATGGAGGGAGAGGGAGAGGAGAGAAGGAGAGGGAGAGAGAGAGAGAGAGAGAGAGAGAGAGGGAGAGAGAGAGAGAGAGGAAGAAAGATGGGGGCTGCCCTTGCTTTTTTTGTGTGTGTTTGTTAGAGCGGGAACGAGGGGGGACACATTGAGGGAAAGGCAAACAGTGAGAGGCTGGGCAAAAAAAAAAAAAGGAAAAAAAGAAAAGAAAAGAAAAGGGATATTGCTGTCTCCAAGGTAACAGGTAGCGGGCGGGAGAGAGGAGACGACAGCGCTATATTAACCAAAGCCCACTGAAGCTCACACGCTGACCAGAGGACAGGGAAGACATTAAGATGAGACGCAGCAGATTATCCATCCAGACTCAGGTCTTCTCTGGGATAGGAACGAGAGGTTTTTGCTAAGTAGCATGTCCAAGGCAGGTCAGTCGTCTCAAAAAAAAAAAAAAAAATAAATTTAAAAATATATTATATATATATATGTTAAATACAAACATGAATTACTGTTAATCTATTATTCAATACTCAACAAACAATGAGGTACAAGGTTAGTAATCCTGCTAGGTAGCAAAGATGACGGGAGAGTGATGAAAGTACAGAGGAGAGACCAGGGTATTCAGTGTGATTGTGTGCGTGCGTGTTCGTGTGCGCGCGCATGTGTGCGTGCGTGCGTACGGCGGGGATGGTACATGATGATGTTCAGGAAAACAGGAGAGCGGCAGGTAAGTAGTGTAAATATACAGCTACTCAGGGATAATGTTAGCTTAGCTACTAAAAAAAACACCAAAAGACCCCCCCCCCCCCCCCCCGGGAATAAAGCTCTAAATGCCGGCTTTCCTGAAAAAAACAAATAAAAACAAAACAAAAATGTAACCACGAAGCACTGCAGCTTTTATTTTGAAGGTAACTTAGCCGGAAGTGATTTTTGATGTGCTTCTTGAGTGGAGCCGACCCTGAAAGAGATGGTAGATATTTACTGTAACACAAGAGAGTGATGAAGACGGATGAACTTACTTTCAGCTTTGGACAAAGTGCAGGGATTGGAGTCAATCAAAGCCAGCTGAAAATGCTGCCGAGAACATGGCGAGACGTTAGGAAAGGTCGATTTGAAGATATGTGTTCAGGCTTTTGGTGGGGGTTGGACCTACCTTTAGACTTGACTCATAGTCTGTGTTGACCTTGAACATGAGACCCAAGCGCAGGTGGATCTCCTTGGCCCGGGAGAACCCTGGGTCAATGTACAACACTTCTGGAATGCTTTGATCGCCCTGAAGGGGGGGGGGAGAGAGAGAGAGAGAGATGGGGAGAGAATAACGAGGGCGGCGAGGGCGGCGTCGCGCGTTGTCAGGTTCGTCTGGAGCCTGAAACGGACTACGAGTCAAAAGCGGCCGTGTTTATCATTCTTGGTCTGAACCAAACAACAGATGTGGAGCGAGAGCTGCAGCACATTCTCCTGGTCAGACTGTCGGCGCTCATTCAAGTCACGCAGGGTGTGTGTGTGTGTGTGTGCGCGTGTGTGCTATCTTGAACAGAATACTAAAGACGTTCCTTCCATCACACTTGCTTTCCCCTGTTAAGACGGACATCGCAAGCTGTCCTTTCCCATTCCTGTTGAGTGTTGTGGTGATGCTGGCTGAAATGCGCAGCAGGCGAGAAGGAATTTCAACAATGTTCTGGCATTTTTAAAACGACTGGACGTCCACGTGCCAATTTTTCCTAACTGAACGCAGCCTCTGCCCCTAAAAATAAAAATCCCTCGTTCATCTTACCTTTTTGTTTGTTTTGTTTTTTATAATTTATCCAGAGATTCATCATTGCTAATTCTTTTTTCTTTTTTTGAAAGAAATTCATCCACAACTGAGTCTTCCCTGGTTGTGGCGTTACCATGGAAACAGCAGGAGACAGCTCGGCTCACGAGCAGTTTCTCCATACTACCCAAACATATACATTTGTCAGCTGCTCGCGCAAAATACGATGGTTTCAAATGTAAATTGCAGTATTTCTGGTACATACACTCTTTTCATTCAGCAACCTCAATTTGGTTCATCGTTGTTTTGTTGTTTTTAAATCTACCTCTGATTAAACATCTAATCCACACATAAACATAATAATATAAGTGTTGCTACTCACCACTGAAAGGCATTATAGTGGAAGTAGACCATTCCCAGGCCATACAGAAAGGCAGCATTCTGGGTGGGATTGAGGGAGAATGACATCATCAACTCAGGTTTAAATAAAAACACAGTGAAATGAAACCCACCAACATTCAGACGAACAGGAGCAACACACGAGAGATGCACAAATTCATTTTAGGCGCCTGACCCCAATGACAATTTTTAGGAACTTTATTGTTCAGAAACCAGTCGCTAGCTCTCTCAAAGGAATGCTTAAAAGTTCATGCTAGTTTTATATGCCGGGGGGGGTTTTCTCCCCCCCAAAATATAACATTAATTTATTTTCATAAATTATTTTCCGTAATAAAAATTCATCATTAGGCTACAAACCAACACAAATTTAAGTTCACTTGCAATTTTAGTAATTTGTCAATTTTTCTGTGTAATTTTAGTGGACGCGGCCGTGAATGCTGCTAGCTTGCTCTGCTCCCTCGCTAGCTTTAGCAACTTACAGGTTTTTGGCAGGGTGCTGATAATGTCTCATGAAGCTTCAAATGTCGCCGAGGTTGTTCCTCAGCGGCTTATTTTGTCGTCACAATTGCCACGCCGAAGACAAGTTAGCATATGCGGATCTGTGCCGCTAGCTTTAGCCACTTGTGGGCTCTCAAATTGGGGCATGCTCAGTCGGATGCTGGTCGTGTCTCCAAGTTGTCGTGATTGTTTCTCAGTGGGTTCTTTTATCTTTCGAAATTCCATGCTAAAGACACGGTAGCATGAGCTCTAGCTTTAGCTTTAGCCACCTGCAGTTTGGGCATGCTCAGTAGAATGCAAATCACTACATTTTTGATGTTTTGTGGCCACTTTTGATCTCTGACATGCTAGCATATGTTCAGCTGTGGCGCTTAAGTCTGTACATACATCCGGACTCGACGTGTGCATGTAAATGGGGCGCACGTGTGATCAGCCACACGTATGTCCGTCACCAGGAAGAACAACAATCAGCAATCAAGAAAGAAACTAACTGAAACCAGACCTTACACCCCATTCACATTTCCACTGTGTTTCTGTGTGTTTCACAGAATGCGCAAGCAGGTGTGTGTGTGTGTGTATTTTCATGCCTTACCTTCCAGTAGTCTGACTGTAAACTGTAGTACCTCTGGTATGCCGATAATGCTGTAATTAGAGGGTAGGGAGTCACCACCACAGCATCACTGAACAGCTGGCAGTCACGGTGAGTGAAATGAAGCATGCTGCATGTTCACAGACCCTCAAATGTACACCCCCACCCCATGAACGTAAAAGAAAACACTGGATAAAAGGCTCGAACACATAGCCAGCCCTGACACGGGTGGTTTCAATTTGAACGTGTCTAAGTTACGACCTGCTCCTTGAAGTATTTACTCAAGTTTACTGCACGCATCTCCTCGCGCATTGGGCTCCGGTCGCTTCCTGAGGAGATTGACCTCAGGAGCCGCTGAAGCTGATCTGCTGAACGCGCTCCGCCCTCTCCTTGCACGCTGCGGCTAGGTAGCAGCATCCTGATGCCCCCCCTGCAATTTAAGGATCCAGGGGCGTAGCGTCTTCTGTTTCCGACAGACTCGGCCCTGCCTGGCGTAGGTGTCCTGTTTTGCCATTCTGTTCTGTTCTGGGCTTAAAACCAGTTTAATTTGATCCGAGTCGGCTGAACCGCCATTTGCTGTTTGCGTGGTCTCAAATCCTGATTTGAAACCAAATAATCGTCCGGCCCTAATACTTGGAGATGTTTCCAGCCAAACAGAGCGACCACAGCTGCCATCCGATACCTGCAATGCACCATAGAGGCACTGAACATTGCTAACTATGTATTTGAGCCTTTCAGAAAAAAAAAAGAAGGAAAAAAGTAAGGAACAGATGATTTTACAACCCCCCCTGAGGGTAAGAGAGGAGGAGAGTATCTCACCTTTTGGATAATCCTCCAGGAGGAGGTTGAAGTGGCCTAACTGGCAGAATAACTCCGGCTCCACTTTGCCCTCGGCCTTAAGGATGAGCGAATCGTAGCAGCGAACAGCCTGAAGAGGAGGAGGCAAAAACAAACAGGCTCAGGACACCACGTGTGGGATACATGCACCTAGCTGGAGGGGGGGGGGGGGGGGGGGGGGGCATATAAACATGTGCACATCTGTGTAGGAAAGAGAGAAAGGAGTCCACCAAGAATTACATCACACGACGGAACTTTTGACAGTTACACCATGCTCGACGTGGGTTCTCCGATTCTGGCCGGTGTTTTCAATATCTGCTTTTTGTTTTCAGCAGATAAATATCAGCCCGAGACCGAATTACTGGAATGAAATTTGCTGTTGATAAGGAGTTACGCTGAATAAATGGTTTTAAACTTCAGCTGCAGATAGCGAGCCTTGATGGAGAGATACGCGTGTGGCTGGAGCTGCTGAGCTCGACGTAGATGCCAAGCAGGAAGGATTAATCCAGTGGTTCTGAACCAACCAATTTACTAGAAAGCTGCGGGGAGTATTGCCTGTTTACAGAAGTCTGTACTGAAGTACACGTGTGTGCACACACACACACACACACACACACCAGAAATTACAGCTACTTCATTAAGCCCTGTGGGTAATTTTGTTCTGGGCATTTGATCAGTGCAGCGCCTCAGGCACATACACGCACAGGATAGTCATTACATAAAAAACAGCTAGCAAGCAGATGCTAGCATGGTTCTGCGTGTCATGGCTATCCATTGGAGGTCAGTATTGGTGCTGCAGTGTGTTTTGTGTGTGTGTGTGTGTGTGTGTGGCTTTTATCAATCGCAGACGTCCCGAGCTAACGCTAACGATGTGTACCTCAATGGGTCAGGATGGGCTCAAGCTAAGCTAAGCTGGTGTTGCAGCAACACTCTCTAGTATAGTGCTACACAAGTATTTGACTGCAGCAGAGGTTGAGAGAACCCTTGCTCTGCTCCCATTCTAATAATAAACAGTCGGGGTGTTTTCATCACAATGTATTGATCTGTAGATACAATATTTGCCCTGAGCTCTGAAAAAATTATGACAAATCATTCATGTGAGAAGACAGACTGACAAACTTTCAAAATAAAAGATGGAGCTGAGACAGTGAATTACAATATTGATCAATAGTATGTAGATTTTTGGTCATAGAATCAATATATCACACAGATCCAAGTATCTTTACACCCTCAATATCTAGTCGTGGTGTCTAAATGCTAGCTGCCACTTAAGCCGACTGATGAAGAGCCAAGGTGCATCGCAGTCAGACTGTCAGTGAGAGAAGATATTCTGCTCAATATCATTAAAGTACAATGGCAAAAGGGAAGTGTGGATTGACAAGAGTGGCTCAGCAATTTCACTGAATCGTGTAAAGTGATTTTATAATGTAGCTGGGAGTCATGTTCCTCTTGATTCAAGGCTGCAGCGATTCTGCTCAGAAACAGCTAACGCTTCATTAGCACACCTGCTAACCTAGGGGAAACCGTTTTCAATACCTAACTCCTCCGTTCACACACTTTCACGCCAATTCCCCATTCTCCTCCATATCCTCATCAACATACGTGTACGTCAGCTCCACAGGCATGCGGGAGCGGGTCAGGCTGAATCCTGAACCAGAAGAGCAGCTTCACCTTCCTGCATGAATGCTAACAAGTACGACAGCATGCTAGGTGGCTCCGTGTCAACTGTGTAGTTGAGCACTTTTGTTACAAATCAATAGGTGACACACTCGAATAACTACGAATCAACACACTGGTACCGTAGCATTTAGCCTCTAGCTTGATTTCGGTATATGCAGATGATTAACTTCAGTTTGCCTGCAAAATTGTGTCTTGAACTACGATACTACACAAGAAGAACGCACAATCTGCTCATGGATGCACTAATATTTACACGTATTTGGCCACCATCAAAATTATTATACGTTAGAAAAAACACGACTGCCTCCAACAGCCTTCGATTTAAAACGCTAATAATGTAGCGTAGCCACGTTTTGCTCGTCTCCCTCAACAAAGTCAGCAGATTTGCAACATTTTTTTGCAACTCACTGAGACCGAAAGGTCGTACCCCAGTGAGAAAGGGAAAATACTTCATCCAGTGAGCCGAAAACAAAGCCCGGCCGACGGTTTAGTTAAGCAGGGGGAGTCTTGTTTTAACCCAGAGAACTCATACCGACACAGCATTAGCGTTGAAAAGACAGGTTGGAAACATGTGCATGACAACCAAAAGCAAAACGGTTTTCGCTGAGTAATACATCATCATGTATTGGTAAAACAGAATGACATGCAAGTACACTAAATGTGTTATTTGGTCATGCATATAAGTACTACACCTGCCTTTCAAATTACTCAGATTCACGAGACATAATTCCATGAGGCGTTTAGCATGCTAATTAGCATTTTGGTGCAGGGTTCAAGACCACTATTTTTGATGAAGTTGCCGGTACGGTGCTGTGGAAAAAATCATCAACACGGCCATCATCAGCACACTTGTCCCTTCATTACCGCCTAGTAACTGGTGATACAGTGACCCAGTTGTGTCAGAAATGTTGAACCCCGAGTTATCTGCATGGAGATAGAGCGGGCGTGCGAGCTTCACAGCCACTGCACAGCGTCAGACTTGGCTGTCACTTAATAATAATATTAGCAGAAATAATACATAATAAATTAAATGGTTATCGCTCTTGGCCAGTTGTAATAATTCCACGAAAATGCAAGCGCAGCATCTGTGAGATTAACTGCTCGTGGGGGGGGGGGGGGGGGGGTCACAGTCTGGTTAAATTGCCGCTTTGTTTTCACGAGCTGTTCGCCATTGAGCATGGGATGTGGAGCAAATGCAAGTCTAGGGAAACTAGTACTTGCAAAACAAAACAAAACACTTACTTAGTCCCTTGGGAAAGGCAGAATAAGAGAATTAAACACTAAACAGAACAAGTCATTCTAATTATGTGTTTTAACATTTAGAGCAATAGCTCTAGATCATTTAATGGATTTGGAATCAACATGATGCTGATTTATGTGGCATCTGCTGCAACTATATATATATATATATATATATATATATATATATATATATATATATATATATATATATATATATATATATATATATATATATATATAAAATTTTCATTCTTCTTTCTCATTGATTTAAGTCTACAATTGATTGATTTTCACGTCCAGATTTACCCCGATGAACAGCCATGACATCATCTTGACAAACTGTTACACTCAAATTGTAGGCTTGGTATTAAACTGACGCTCTTGATTTACACGACTGGGACGATCTCTCTCACACACACACACACACACACACACACACACAGAGGTTGGACCAAGCTTAGAACCGCAGCGAGTTAGGCTCGCGCTCTCTCTAGTGATACAATCCCGATGGACTTAACTGCTACTAATCACACATGAAAATCAGGTCTTTCCATTTGCCTCGGCCTGATGTCACATCCGTCAGTTAAATGGTTGACATGCGGGTCCTTGCCAGACGGCAAAGCAGGTCTACAAAAGCAGCACTGACAGGAAAATCTGCCAATGGATATCAAATATGGAGCCAGACCTACCCTGAGCTGCTCCTTCTTCAACGCCGTCCCTATTCTCAACAATCGTTACGTCAGGCAATTGAAGGCAAAAAAGCAAATCAAGCTGACCAATCGGATTATTTGGCAGCAGCCTGGATGTCCTCTAAGGCTGTCTAAATACTATAGATGAAGCAAAACCACAACAAATGGTTAAAGCGGCTACGACATACAGCGTGAAATTCTACCAGGATCAGTGTGAAGATGATGAAATCCTTGTAGAATGAATGGTGCTGCACATGGACCGTATTACTAGAAAGCCCACCGGTGATGCACGGTACCAAGCTTCATTCCCTTAAAGCTCAGAAAGGAAAGAAATAAGGGGAAAAAAGGATATTTGCACACCGGACCAACAGCTCCCAAATGCTTTATTTGCGTGCTTGCAACATTTCGATCCACTCCAGGGCTTCCTCTTATAGTGTAAAGGGCATTTTAGGGTGTCAACATTAGCACACAGTGCACAATATACCACAATATCAATACTTGTCCATGAAGATCTGCATTCTCTACTCAAAGCTCACGCAGAAACACATATTTTCTGACAATTATGGTCCACCTGTGCTACCTTTCATAGGTATCCCACACCACCTAGCGAGCAGACAGGAGGAAGCCCCCCCCCCCCCCCCCCAACGCTCCCAAAAGCACCACTTTTCCCCACATCGTCCACACTTTGAACGCACCAGGACGTTCTTGCTCATTGTTAGCTCAACTGTGTGTGTGTGTGTGTGTGTGGGGTACGTGTAGATTACGCATGTTTCAACAAGGTTAGCTTTCTGTTCTGGGAGCACATGTTAAGACTGTAAACAAAAGGACCGTGAAACCGCATACACACGTGAGTGAAACACATCTCTCCACAGAGTCCGTGATAGCCACAACGAAATACATTCACCACGATATTGATATCAAATTGGTTTTAATAGCAAACGGTGTCACTCCGCCATGTCCCGCCATCTTGGACAGTCAGCCAGCCATTAAGTTAACGTTATTTCTAGCGTGTATCAACTCGTTCCCACCGAAACCCAACTTCAAAAACGAACAGAACGTGAGACACACAGGCCGTCTGGGTGAAGCAATCTAACGTGACACAAACAGCAGACTGTCGCTAACGCACTTGGCCAGTGCAAACGCTACTGGTACTAGCTAACCTTGCCAAATAATCGGCGAGCTGCATTTGGTGCACCCCTGGAAGACGGGCTCGAGCGTTAACGTTAGGACTGGGGGGGGGGGGTGTTTCTGAACCCCCATCCCGAAGAAATGTGTTTGTGCTTACGTTAGCGAGCCGAGATTAATAATCTCGACATGAAACTTTGCTCATTAATGTTTTCAGCAGTGCAACACAAAACGGTGACGACGTTGTGTTGTGGTAGTGAGAGAGAGAGAGGGAGAGGGAAAAAAAACAGGCACACAGGGATACGCTGAATGAAATGGCTATTCGGCTAACAGGGAAGGGCGGTTGCCAAACATATACTAACTAAAGCTAACGTTAAGGACCCAGACACACATAAAGAGCCGGTGCTAGACGGCTATACTGGTTAGCGACGCCGCGTAGCCGCAGGTGCAGGGTCGCTGTTCATCGGCTAGCTAGCATGCTAACTGACTGGCTTAAAGAGGGGCTGCGGCTAGCTGGCCTTGGTCTCCACAGCCAGAGGGACCACCTGCATTCAGACTGGCCGGCTAGTTTGAGAGCAAAATCGCTGCTGTGTTTGATAGTTAGCGGGCTGGAGAAAGTCCCAGCGATCGGAGTGAGGCTTGGTTGTAAAATGCATCCAGTTAGATTCGCTACCTTCATCAACAGGGCCTTCGTTCTGGCGCCATCTTCATGAAGCTTCTGAAATCCAAACAGTGAGCTGCAAGCAAGAAGGCAACATAGGCGGCTCAGTATTACTTGCAGAACGGATCGGATAGGTTTCTGATAATCGAGGGAAGAAAACAATTTAAAATCGAAACTGCGTTAATGTGAGTGCACCGGGTTAGTATTCCGACCTGTCAATCCCGACCAAACTGTCCCTCTCCTGGGCTGTCAGTGTCGGAAAGTCCTCCTCTGTTTCACTCGCTTTTCCCGCCGCCATTTTCTTTTCCTCATCACCACCAGCAGAAGCCGAGCCGAGACTCCGAGCAGCAGCGCAGGCAGCAACGGCGAGAGACACACTGCACGATTGCATGGAAAATCGCGAAGCGGAGACAAACGCTTTGCTCCGCCGAATCAAACGGGGTAAACTGAAGAAAACAAAACGATCAAAAACTTTTTCCCAGCATGAAAAGATGCGATTCGATATAGTAAATCCTTTCGGGGGGTACACAAGCGCTCTCCGGGCTGCTCCTCAAACGTCACATTTTTCATCCCAAAGTGAGATTGTACCGTTACTTGAACGCCATTAACTGAGTACAATGTCCAAGATGTGAGTATTTCACAATAAAACGCGTTTCGGCCGCGAAGATAAAGTTGTTATAATTGTGTCACCCAAGCGAACCCACGCGCCGCTCTGGCCACGCCCTCGCTCCTTCCCTCAGCCAATGCACGCGCATGCATCCCACCATATGACTTCCCTGCTTATAGCTCCCTTTATCTTAAATATTCACATTTTCTCCCTAAAACTCGTCCCCGTTCACACTACGAGCATTCTGGAGCCAAACAATCCCCACTGTCCGACGCGCCTGCAACCCCTCTTCCCCAAAATGCGGCAACTTGGCTTCCTTTCAATGCAGTTGCCATTTCAAACAGAAATACATCATGTTTGTATCCAGTAATTACGGATACTGGTCAATTATTTTTCCTGCAGGCTGGTTATGACGGATGTACAATTGGTCGCCTTTCACACGCAAATCAGCCCATTGTTCCTCTTCCGGGTTTCCCGTCATAAGTCTATAATATATTTCGTACGCCGTGTAAAAGATGGAACATTTTAATGATCAAGTTTGGGGCCTTTATCAAGTGATTTTGAGGCATTTTAACTGACGTGGCAGAGCATCACAAAATGGGCGTGGCTTAGCATTGTCAACATCCTGGTGACATAACTAGCCTCTCCAAAATGGCGACGGTGGACCAGAGAGATGGTTAGTAATTTTGTTTGTTTGTTTGGAGCCCCGACGTCATGATCGTGTTTAATACTGAAACGTAAGAAAATTAAAGAGAAACGAGAAGTGTTTTTCCATGCGTCATGGCGTTGAAGTTTAGCAAAGTAGAAAAAGGAAGTACATGGATGATATCTGCTTGGTAGCCATTTGACGTTAGCCTGCTAATATTAGCTTCCAATTAATACACAGATATGCTAACGAGCAGTTAAAAAAGGCCTGTGGTAAATTGAGTCCTTTACCACTGGTCAGCAGGGTTGAAAGGCCGTTTTAAATTGTCGGTTTGGAAGGTTACATTTAGGACCTATTGGTATGTTAACGTTACCTTTATAGAAAAGCTGGTGTTAGGAATGAAGGATTAATGTTAGGTGGTGACTCATGGACTTGTTTTATTTGTTAATTCCATCCTTAAAAAAAATTTTTTTAAAAAAAATTCTAGCAGGTCAGGAGGACCCAGAGAGTGAAGATGAGGTTTATGAGGTGGTGGATCTGACAGAATACGCCCGGAGACATCAGTGGTGGAGCAGAGTTTTTGGGAACAACTCAGGCCCAATAGCTGAGAAGTATTCCGTAGCAACCCAGCTGATGATGGGAGGGGTGACAGGATGGTAAGCCCATGGGTCCTATCGATACTGTAAGGTCATTCATCATTACACAGTTTGATGCTCATCGCTTGTGTCAATCTCTCAGGTGCGCTGGTTACCTCTTCCAGAGGGTCGGGAAGATCGCTGCAACCGCCGTTGGTGGAGGATTCCTTCTTTTACAGGCAAGATACGAGTGTGTTCATCCGTAGCCTGTAATTAATCGGTCTGTTTGTAATGTTTTCATGGAGGAATACGTCAGAACACAAGCAGCCAATTACCTGGACTGAAAGGCTGATGAAATGATGAAGTCGCTGTTTCTGCAGTGATGTAAAACGAACGGTTTGACCACAGATTATATCACACTCGAACATATCTTGAACCACCAGACGGTGATGCAATATAGCATGAAACTAATCAGTTAAGACGAGACAGGATGTCTGTACCCTGATGAGTGCAACCAAAGGTTACCTTTTATCATTTCGGAAGCAGCGCAGTGCATGGTTGTCAGGGTGGTTCAAAGTGATAGATTTTGTTGTGTACCTCTGCAGATTGCCAATCACAGTGGCTACGTACAGGTGGACTGGAAGAAAGTGGAGAAGGATGTGAACAAAGCAAAGAAACACCTGAAGAAGAAAGCAAACAAAGCCGCGCCTGAAATCAACACGTTCATTGAGGAGGTAAAGGTAGCTGTGCTACGCTTGCTTTCTTTAACGCTTCTGCTTTTTTTCCTTCTTCTTCAACGTTGCAAATTTCCAAACTCGTATAAAATCACAATTCCTCCTTGATTCATGTAACGTCCTGGTTTTGACGCTTTCTTTTGTCTACAAACCAACAGTGCCATCTCGTGTTCAATTGTGCACACTGCACCCTCTAGCGAGCTCAAAAAATATGATACACGCATTTAGAAATCAGCATTTTTAAGAGGTCTTCCAGCACCTTGTTGACTCCCTCTCTCCTCCTATCCAGGCCACCGACTTTATTAAGAGGAACATCGTTTTGTCCAGTGGGTTCGTCGGGGGCTTCTTCCTGGGTTTGGCCTCCTAAAGCTGCTGCCGTAAACCCTCGTCACTACACAGGTCACCCATTCCTCGCCATTGTTTACCTCTCAGCTCGTGTGCTTTCATCTCTTCAGACCAAGAGGGGGAAGTGTTGAACATTAAAGCATGATCTGTTGTGTTATTTATTTATTGTAGCTAACGATCTCATGCGGGGAGGACTGAATCTGAGGTGTTGGAGGGGAGGCCTCTCAGATTTTAACTGTGAAGACTTCTTTCGGATCTATGAAACCAGACTGCTGTAAACTGGCAGACTCCTCTCGTCTGGTTCATGTGTTTGCCTGCTAGACACTGATGTGTTGGCACTAGTGTACACAAAGTGCCAACCTTTATTTAGAGCTGTAAATACACACAAGATATATTATACGAACAAAATAGGTAGAAATGAGTGGGAAGACGCACTTCCCCCTCCCCAGTCTAGCGCTGAAAAATATTTTTTACTGTGAAGTTGGCATGTGATCAAAACACATTCAGGTTGTCACAGCTGCTGGGGAAAATGATTTTTCCACTCAAGACTTTTTATTAATATTAATTACAAGCTAATATTGCAGTGATGTGGACTTCAACGCTCTTGCCGTTGTCACTGTTCATCTAAAAGCCTCCAACAGCATGCTAGTCACACAATTGAGTTCACAAGTTGCTTTTTTTTTTTTCTCTTCTTCTCTTGCCTTATTCTGTTGGTGCAATATAATGTTACGCCTCCGTGTGTTTTTGTACGCCCCCACCCCCTCACTGTTTCTATTTAATTTGATTATCTCATTAAAGCCGTACGAATTTGGTCGCGTTTCTCTGTGTTAAGTTGACTGATTTTTGTTTCAAACTATAAAAAGAAAAATGTTTTGAAAAAAAAAAATTGACTTCAGAGTGCCTTAAAAGTTGGGGTTGGGATATTCTGATCTCTACTATTAGCCAGAATAATATACATGCTTCTATGTGCACAACTGCTTCCAAGGAAAGAAAACCCAGATCCTCCAGGGTGTAAAAGCAATGTTTGTGTGTATTTTTCCTCACACGGAATACTTTTTTGATGTTTATTATAAGGGATAAATGACCGATGAATATGTACATCGTACTCTTTACAAGTAGGGGGCGGAATCAAAGCAGGCTTGGACAGTCGATTACACGGTCATCTAGGAACTGAAAGATAGACATAATTATGACCGCTTGAGTTCCGAGGCTGAAAATAAAAAGTGTGCTTTCATTTTAAAGATAATACTGTGAAAATGCCTCTCCGCTTCCTGTTTGCAGACCGCCTACGGAGCATTTAAAAATCAACGCCGCTATGGGTGTTTCCTGATGTCAGATGGGCATTTTGAGGAGGGCGCACTCAGTCAGGAGCATCAAGGTGGTGATCATGTATTTGCTGTTGGAGATCTGAAACAACAGGACACAAATATTCATGCTTATATTCTTCAGTGTGTGTTGAAATTTCTTCAAGGTGAAGCAGGAAGGCTGCAACCTTGATTCTACCGCTGTGCTTGGCGGTGCCGAGTGCCGTGGACACCTCTCGCAGGCTTCCTGCCGATAGGTCCAACCTGAAGTGTCTGTAGAAGTGACTCTTCAGGCCCTTCACGAACCTCGTCACCTCCTCGATATCAACGCTTCTCTCATCTTTCTCCTCCTCCTCTCCACTTTTCTCCTCGTGTGGACTCTTCCTCACGCTGTTCCACAGGTCCCACGCATCCTGGGGATTAACTGTGTAGATGACCTGCAGTGGTGGTGCTACCGGAAGAGTCCAGACCATTTTGAGCTGCTGGAGGTTGGAGTCCAGGTGGCAGTTGGTCCACAGAGCCACCAGCCACTGCAGGCTTGTGTGGCTGATTTCCAAGGGGCCGAAGCAGCAGTCGAAGGTCTTCTGGAACCAGGATTTGACCAAAGTAGTGAGGCTCTCTGGCCCACTGCTGCCAAAGAGTGGCAGACAGATGAAGTCTTTCTGAAGTGAACGGAGGTACTCGGGGTTTCCGTTGATGCAGGTCAACAAGCCTCTCCACACTGACCTCTGCGGCTCCCCGTTCTTAGCGAACAAAGGCTTTGAATGGATCTGTGGAGGAGGCAAATACAGTTGTGCTCACCCTCAAAACACAAGTCTCCCAATGCAGTCTTCTGCACTTTACCTGTATAAGGATGGTCTCTGCATCGTCCTCCGTCTCCACCATCCCCTGCACTACAGAGAAGGACACTCTGAAGCTGCCCTGTGTCCCCTCCACCTCCACGGCCACACCTTGCTGCTTCTCTGCGGCGATAAACGCTGACAGCTGCCTGGAGTAGCTCTTCAGCTGGGTGTGTCGGAACTGGTAGAGGGGAGTGACATACGACAGCTGCCACTCGGTCTTCATCAGAAGGGCCAGCTGCTCGGGGCTCACCTTCTCCTGCGGTAAATGAAGAGGAGGGTTAAAATGATGACGAAGGGCATCATGTACGTCGACAGCTTGAGGTTGGGCTGGTTACTCACTGTGATATTGTGGGATAGAGGCGCTCTTCTGCTGGTGGTGAGCCGCCGCCCTGTCAACGCTGGAGTAAGACCAAGGCGCGAAGCAGCACCTAGGCAGCTGCGGTAGGACTGGCGGTAACTCTTACTCTTCCTCCTCTGGACCACAACACTATTGAGTGGGGTGCGCACCACACTGAAAAACGTTACCACACAAAGATTAATAGTCATAATACTGCTTTATGTGAAGCGCCATGCAACATAGCGCAGAGAACAAACATCCAACTTTAATCATATCTGGAGTATGTTTTGATACATTCTCGCCCGTTTTAATTTAGAAGAACTAGTACACGTTTCGTGAATATGGCCTAATTTCTGCATTTTCCTGCTCATAGGCAGACAAACGGCACCGAAAACAATAATATAGTGACGTAACTCCTCGTATACACTTCCTTTGGCCACAGCATGTTTGCCGAATTGAAAATCGGAAATAAAATAACACAAAAATCTTCTCATTATTGTAAAAAATTAGAACTTTGACGAAAAGAAACGCTTATCCAAAATTTTAGGGGATTCGTGAATGATATTTGGCGACGAACTCTTCATACAGGAGATAACGGTACGTATCGTGAAAGCTAACCACTAGCAATAAGATGTGTTGTTTTAGTTGTCACCAGTGTAGGAATACTACATAAAATAGTATTTTCATCGATTCTAAGTAGAGGGGTACCTGTATTGATGTTGTTCCGTCATGTCCGAGCAGTTTCGACGGAAGCAGAATGATACAGGAAACGAATTTGAACATTGCGCCTCCAGGGGAGCATGCGCGGTAGAATCTACCAATCACAGCAATACCAACCGGAAATTTGTACTTTATAAGTGGTTTTTCAAAATAAAAACCGTGTGCCTCACAAAACTTGCGTAAATTAGGTCATTAAAATTTATGAAGGAAGGAAATTATTATATATTATTTTTTAAAGAACAAAAGGCAGACGTTACGCTCGCAGTTTGGTGGCATTTGATCTGCCAAACCTCTGTTAGACAACTGGATATCTCTTAGACATCAGTAGACTTTGCTAAAATAGCTTAAACTTTTCTGTTTCTCCCCACAATTGCAGCAGTACTCATTTCCCATAGTCCCCCATTTTGTCTTCTGGCGATTTTTTTGCCAGTTCTCTCCTCCTGCAGTTGAAAGAATTTTTGAAATTTGATAGGAATTTCAGTTTCTGCTATATTTATCACCATTTTACATTTTAAAGCTGAGAAAGACGTCAAATGTCTCATGGCAGTACCTATCATTAGAAAAACAAAACACTAAAATTGAACATTGAGGGCTGATCTCAGATACCAGCAGAGGAAATTAAAGCACACAAATGTGGTGAAGTTACTTTAACATGAAGTACACGTCATGCAAATACATAAGGTTTCAAGGGCTTATGAATGTGTGTTATGAAACCACATTTTCAGTGTGTGGGAAAATACATTGTAAGGGTTAAAACTTTGGTGAATGGTTAGCGCTTTCGAGAATCAGTCTAAGTTAGCATCCTCCTAAGAGACAAGGGCAACAGGCGGTGTTTGCATGTTTCGCTAGCTGCCTGTTTCACATGCAACCACCAAAACCGCTCCCTCCTTGTTACCATGGAAACTGTGCTCTTTTCTTTTTTTTTCTCACCATATACGATGCTTCCTCATTTTCTATCTATGATATCTCCCCTTCTTCAATTTACTCTCCTCTCTTTCTCAGTCTGGCTCTCTCACGCTCTCTCTATTTGCATGGATCCATATTGTGCATGCTTGCCATCTATTTTAATGCGTGTGTGTGCGTGTGTGTGCGTGTGTGTGTGTGTGTGTGTGTGTGCGCACATTTTTGCAAACACCTGAGTGTAGAATGGTAGGGCTTTTCAGCAGCACATACACTGCCATACATACACTGTGATGACCACATCAGTAGCCAATCAGAATAGCGGTAGCAGCTGATGGGTTTAAACCAATGGGGGGAGCTCCCAGATGAGCAGAAGGGATGCAGCACCATGGAAACTGCAGTGGGTGCCATAATTAAACAGCGCACCCTAGTGGTACACACACACACACACACACACACTCACCCAACCCCCTGTCTGAGTTCACCTCAATGATTGAGAGAAGTTTGTCTTTCTGCATAAACTTGTTTTTTTCCTTACTTCCTCTTCCTTCTATCTTTTTTAAGTGTGTTCACTTCATGTCATTCTATTAATTTCATTTTATTACGAGTGCAGAGCAGTTGAATCCCTCAGCTCAACATATAAAGCATGTCAAATACTTTTGTGTATGAGTCGAATGATTTTGTTAGCTATTGCTAACATATAATCTAATGAAAACAAATGTTCAGACTCAACTTTTTGCCGGAAATTTACGTTTATCAATTTGGTCCCAGCTCTTCTTGAGTGACTCGATATGTTCAAAATGACATATAATTCCTCTCATCGCCTCTAGGGGGCACCACCAACTCACTGTCTTCCCACACCTGAGGAAGTTCTAATTGCATCCCTGTACCTGCCTCCATCACCACCAGAGGAATCGCTGTTACCTGCTGAGTTGATTTTCTCAATCTTCCTATAACATAAGACAAACACAATAACTGAGATTTCCCAGGGATCGGTAAGAAATTCCAATCCAATAAACATTCCCTGATGTGGGATATTTCCAAGGATCCTCCCTCTAAACCCGGGGGAATTTGGGAATCACTGATAGTAAAGCTCGTCCAGTAAGTGAGTAAAGGGGCTTATTCATGAGTCCGTGAAACGACTTAATTACGACAGATAAAGGAGAAACTGAGGAGGTATAGGATGCATTCTAAAAGGATGGAGAGAAAAGGGGAGATAGGCTGACGTAAGGTGGTGGGCTTTGATGCTCGACGCCTGCGCGGGACAGACTAGATGAAATCGTTGGAGGAGATTAGGAAACTGCGCCGCCGTCTGACCCCCGCCGGTTGCCATCTTGGCTCAAGCGACACTGAAATCCAAACGCGGGCCCTAACGAACGGCGCCATTTTGGCTCTGCCATTTCTTGGACGATAGAGGGAGGAGCCTGTCATTTCTGGAAGTCGGAGGAGCAGCCAGTCAAAGCCAGCCAGCCAACAGCATCTGAACTGGAGCGACGGTGGACGAAGGCTGCGATGTATTGGATATAATTTCAATATTCACAAGCACAAATGGTGTATGCAACAACGCTGTCGTGGACATGAAGGTGAACGTCTTCCATTTGGGCTCAGGAAGCTGAAGCATATTGTAGCCCGGCCACAGTACGTCTTCGGTGGGATAAGCCATCTGTGATACACAGGGTGTGCACGGCGCAATAACGGCGAGAGCCAACCGGTAAATCCATCGTCAGCTAGCTCATATCAGCCCAGCTAGCCTACCATTTTCGAGACCCCCGTTAGCTTGCGGTGAAGAGAGCATCTTGGTCAGAGCGGGAAGTGTCCGGGGGTACTGCCGAAGGAGTCCGGTGCTTGACAGTATCCCACAGAAAGATGCAGACCTGAGCCATGCAAAGAGGAGTGTTTTTCTACAAACCTCCACGCCCTGCGGTCTGCTCCGTGGTTACTCTCTAGCTAGCTCGCTGGCTAGCCAGCTTACCGGGAGAAGGTGGGGCCGTGGTGTGACAGCCTTGGACGCCAGCTAATGTGGCTAGCGGGCTAACTTGGACAGTGACCACTGGTTTTCCTGCCACGGACACAGGGGGAGGGGGGGGGGCTTAACATTCCAAGAGTCTACAACCTGACCCAACATTATCCCCATTTAGCAAGAAGATAATTGTTTCCTCTAAACCCCGTGTGGGTGGGATAACTTGGGGAGAGCATCCTCGTTTACCTGAGGACCATGGCGGACGACGACGTGCTTTTCGAAGATGTCTACGAGCTGTGCGAGGTGATTGGAAAGTAAGTTATGTCATTAACCGCCTGTACTAAACATGTTTGACTGTTTTCAGTTGTTTCCTCTCATTATAATGACACACATGTTCAGCTACAGTGGGGGCAACTATTCAGCTGCAGGCCCACAGGTGTTTTAGTCTTGCTAATTAGCCAATGCCATGCAACTTAGCATGGGGATTAGCATTAATAGAGCAGGAGACCACCGCTTCAACCCCTCCCATACTGAATGGGAACTCTAAAGTATTGCTACACGTGTACCAGACACAAACTTCTACATTTAGGCCTGAAAAATACAGCGCCGGAGAAATTGACTTGTATTTGTTGTAGTTAGTGAAGAAGTTCATTCATATTCTGAACCGACAGCCTCTGACTAAAATGTAGGATGTGTTACTGCACATCTAGAATAACAAGTAAATAGGATTTTTTTTAACCTTCTCACCCCCACCCCCCCAGTTTGACCCCTAGAAAGTTGGCTTGTCAAGAAGGCGGTTTTATGTAAAACACGAGATGTAAACTGTCAAGCTGCCACAATCTGCATTTTACATCTGTATGGTGAGAGACGTCTGCTCCTGGAAGTGAGGCGGGAAGATTGACAGACCCATCAATCCAAGGCTACCACCAGTTAGCCCCCTCCCCACTTAGAGGCTCCGCGTACTGGAGGTCTGAGGGTCCGTTAAGTTTGTGTCAGAGGAAAGAGACATGCTCAGGCCTTTATCTGAAGACTTTATGTTGCCGCGGTTACTAATTGATGGTCAATCCAGGCGCTTCAGTCACTGCACGACAGAAAATTAAAACCACCTACTGTGAATGATTGCAGCTTTCTGCAAACACTTGTGCAAAGTGTTGAAACAGGTGTGTGTGTGTGTGTGTGTGTGTGTGTGTGTGTGTGTGTGTGTGTGTGTGTGTGTGTGTGTGTGTTATGGTCACTCCGTCCAAACAGATCTGCAGAGGAGTAAAACATGAGACGAGAGTAGTCTGGGGCGTAGCGTAAGCTGGAGTAAAGAACCAAGATGCAACATTTATGTTACAGAAAAGACCAGAAAATCCCTCTTAGCCTGCCAGTTCCTTAGTGAAACTGCAGTTGATGGATCAAGTGTGTTGAGTCCTGGCGTCTTGGGATGTGTTGCAGGGAGAAGGAGGGGATCATTTTTCCTCAACCCAGAGTGGGAGGTGAGGCTGAGGCAGATCAATGAAGACAAGTGGAGTTGGGAATGGGATGGCCCTGAGGCTAAAGATATAAATAATGTCAGCAGACAGTGACTGCAGCAGGCTGCCATCTCCCGCTTTGTTTTTAACTTCAAGTACGATGATCAATACCTTGAGGTAGAGAATGAGGTAGCGACTATAATTAAAACCCAGTTTGAAGAGTTCGTGGAAACACAGTTATTCACATAAATAACACCATACTTTTGTACTGAAAGGATCAAGGGCAGGGTGAGAATCTGACCGCTCAGGTTTGAAGAATCACGCTGTTGGACTCGTGTTTTGGTTTTGTTAAGTTCGGTTCATTTTGATTCGTACAAGGAGTCGACTGGCTCACAGCAGCCTCAGTTTGGGTTGATATCACAGTTATAGAGTCCAGATTTTCAGTTAATTCTTCTTAAACCCCCAAAATATCTTATCAGCATAAGATATATATACTTAGTCTAATGTTCCAGTCTTTTAAAAATCTGTTATTCTCAAGAAAATACCATGTAGTATTGGCATGTCAACAATTCTTTGAGGGCGGAGCTAATGAGCCATGCCTGCAGGTTTATGCAGCAGATCCAATCAAATCTATTCATTTTTGTTCAACAGCGAAACCAAAACTTGGGTTTACGTACCTGTTGAATCACGATTTGGTCCCCAAGTAGCACGCCATGACGCTTGTGTACTCTTCTCTGCATTATCTCGCAGGGGGCGGAGCTAATTAGCCATCCTTGGTGTTTTTTCTTTTTTTTTTTTAATTCTCAGCTGATACACACAGTCTAACATCGCTTCTGTTTCCCAGCCAAACCAAATATTGCAGTTCACTTGATGGTTTCATATTTTCGCGGACCTGCCGGTTTCATTGGCAACCCAGCAGACTCCAGATGCTTCTCACAGCCGTTCATACCCTCCATATTAAAGCCCTTCATCCCTAAGAGGTCTGTAGTAATTAGTTTTGTCTTTTCCCTTAGTGGTGATTTTTGGATGATCATGACTTTTAGACATCAAAGCACCGGCAGAGCCTACTTGTCCACTTGTGTTACGATTGTGTCACTAGCAGCGCTCAGAGCTAAGTAAGCTCACACGATGCGCAAGATTCCAAATACTCCCATCCAGCTGGACCCCGGTTACACCACCAGCGCTTATGTTAACGTAGCCTCGCAGTAAAGACACACATGGGCTTTGTCTGATTTTACTGCTCATGCATGCAAATGTTAATTTGAATCCTCTGTGGTTAATTACCAGCCTCATTTCAACAGAGGAAGATCAAACGGGTCAGGTGTCATTTCTGATTGGATTATCTGCAGTGGAAGATGACACGGACTATTGAACAGGCCCTGCTCCATTTCTGCTCATTGTTTGCAGTTTACATAATAAATACATGCTAAAATCACTAACCGCAGGCCTGTGCTTGATATTTCAGCTCCGGGTGAAGTGTTGGCAAAGACCTGAAGCAATTAAAGCTCTTTCTGTTGGTAATGATTCTGCTAGAATGAGACCGCTGGCTTGTTGAGGAGCTCTATTGGAGTCACTTTGCTCTTTATTTCAGCCCTGGGGTGCTCATTAGACCCAAGAATATTGGAATGTGCAATTCTTTCTAAACCAATGAAGTCATCAGTCCTCTAGCTGATTCTGGGTCGGTTGGAGAAATGGAACGGGCCGCACTTAAAAGTATTTTATTTTTTGTGTTGTTCTGTAGTTATTAAGAGTTGTATTTCTGAACCGCCGGTGGAATTGTCTTCAGTTTCTGTTATTTTAAAAACACAAAATGACAGCAACTTTATTGAAGCAGTACTTAATTACCCTTTAAGCTTGTTACAGCTTTTATCTTCGCGAGTGAATTGTCAGTTTTGTCAGTTTCGATTGTAAATCAAATTCATTTCCACCAGTGATCGTCTCATCTGTTTATGACCTCATGCATGTCTAGGGGAGGAATTAGTCCATAAAATGTGTAAAATAAAGAATAATAATGTCAAGATGTCTCACTGTGCAATGTTGTAAAACTAAAGCAAACATTCTGGTGAGGGTATAAAGGGGTATATTTCGCATCCCCGCTGTCCCCTATACTGTTTGTCCTGAAGAATCGGGATTAACAACGGCAAATATTTGACACGTTTGCTCAACCGGTGGAGGTTTCTCAGCTCTCATTTATGGAGCCTCACGTTGACTGCCACGTGTTGAAGATTGAAATCCAGCAAAGATGTGATTCTTGGTGCAAAAAAAAAAAAAATTAATATAATATAAATATCAGAAAGCAGACTTGTACAATAGATTCCCCTACCGCCGTCGACCCCTCGTATTACAGCGAGGAGAGCTGCAAGCACTCACCGTGGAGCGCAAGGCAGTGGGTCACAGCTCAGTCGGCTGCAAGTACACTCATGTAATTCTACACTTCTTCATTGTAGCTCATGCATAAAAGCACAGCTTCATGGTTAGTGTAGTTTTTGATTTGTATGCAGTTGAACTTCCTATTGTTTCATCATGTATGTATGTGAAGGGGGGGGGGGGCATTCAGCTGGAAAATCCAGGATTCAATTCCCCCGACGTGCCACTGAGTTGAAGTGTCCTGAAGCAAGATGTTGAATTCCTGCTGGGAACAATAACCGATCACATTACCCACCCTGCCATTTTCACATCTGTTTGTCACGAGGGGAGGAGGAAAAAAAATCCATTTTTATAAAGAAACAGGATATCTGAGGCTGAAAAATACTAATATGAGCTAAGCAGCCTTTATCGTCTCAGCTTTTGTTCCAAATGGCCTCCTCGCCGTGTACAGTAGAGTTTTGTAGCTGCCCACGCGCGCAAGATCAATAGTTGTGAATGGACGGTTCCCTCACCTCTCAAGCCTTGTAGACTACATCCTGAGGCTGCCGCTGCTCTAAATTTGAGTTTGCCAGCTGAATGCTAATTTCCACGATGATATTCAAAGGCTTGTTTCCATTATTTGCATGAGGAAGCACTCTGGATTATTGTGGAGCTGCACTGTGGAGATTCATTCATTAACACAGTTGAATTGACTTCTGAAATCCCATTCAAGGAGAGAGGGAAAAATACACATACATATGCTAATTGTTATGAGCACCGTTGATCCTACTGTGTTATCATGAAGATGTTAGTCAAAGTGTAAGGATGGAGGGACTTCTCCCCGTCTGCTGATCAAACGGGCTGATAAGATCCGATTTATTTAACTCGGGCAACAGCGGCACCAATAATTCGCTGACCTGATAAACTCACTGAAATTGTATTTCTGTATCACACAGCTGAACAATCAATTTCCCTTCAGATTTTTTTTTTTGGGGGGGGGGGGGGGTTGGGGGCGTTGTGGGGTGCAGACTAAACACGGTGAATTATGCTCGCTCCTGGCCACAGCTAAAGTGCTGCTCTAAGCAAAACTCAAAGATGGTTGCTCTCAGGAGAGCAGTCCTGGTACTGTTGAGTCTGCAGCTACAGATGTGTCCTGTCCCCATTTTTAAAAAAAAATCTTTTATTTTTTGGGGGGGACGGGGGAGGGGCGGGACTCCAACACCTCAAAGGAAGTTGGGCTCACTTATAGGATGAATGTTTGCGTCTTTGATTTACATGAAGGAGAGGGTAGAAAGGAGCCAAGCAGCAGTCTGTAAAGATTGCCACTTGGGCCTAATGTTTGATGACTGCTGCCGTCGGATGTGAGCCATGTGTGGGCGTTTTTGTGTGAACCCACTCAGCACAGCTGCAGTGATGTCATTATGGCATGCGGCCTCTGTTTCCTCACGTTACGGCACACTCGCGCTTTTCTCTCTTGCCGTTTATATTCCAGCTGCTTACTCCAAACGGCCTTTGAATTCATTAAATTAAATTAAATTAAATAGCCCTCCTCTCCTTTTCACATATATCGTCCAAACGGCCTCGTTTATGAATTGATTCTCCGTGTTCTCTTGAATTGACGGCCAAGCTTACAAATGAGGTTGATGCATAAAGTCTGGCTGGTCCACCTCATTGCTTAACAGCGGTAATGAGTTTTATTGACACGCATTAAATGAGTCTGTGGTTGCAGTCCCCAAACCTCTGACGTGCATCACAAACTCCATCGTGTTCCTGCGTTGTGGCAGCTGCTCCTGCACATCACCCCGCGAGGGCAAAGGTCAGAGGGGTCGTCAGCCCGTCGGTAGTAGTGTTTTACGGTTCTCATGGCTAACAGGGTGCACAAGCATGGTTTGTTTTTGCGTGAATCGTCCCAGGAGATGCGGTAGACGAATCGCAATTGTACGCAGCATTTGTGGGACAGGCTTGCATGCTTGAACTGCATTCTGTTGGTTTATAGACGCAGCATGATAACACCAAATGGGTGTTTCCAGTAGGATTGGTTCCACCTCAGAAGATTGTAGACTTTTGAGATGTAGAGACAGCTGCAACACGGCAGGGGTGTGTGCGTGTGTGTGTGTGCGCGCGTGTGCGTGCGCGCGCGTTCGCGCGTGTGTAAAACACTCAGTGGGAAAGGAGCCGGAGAATGTGCGAACGTCTAAGCTTCTCGTGTCTGTTCTCGCCGCTGTTAGCGATGTAATGGTGCTGTTGTTATTGTTCTGGTAATCCAATGCTCACCAGTGGGAACTGTGGAATGTCTGCAGTAACTAGGTCTAGGTTTGAGGAACTTGTAGAAATATTTAATCTGTGTTTCCTTGTTTTTTGTGAGTGCTGATCCACTGTGACTAAACTCTGTGGTTCCTCCATGTCAAATGGATTGTCTTATGATTTATTACACTCATCACCGATGTGTTTACAATCCTGAAATGTGTCAGTGTCTGAGAATAATCTCGTGGAAGAAAATACACTTTCTTTTTGTCAAGCCCAACAAAAATCTTTCATTATCTGCCTCACTAACCGAGAGGGGCTCTAACTTCTCCTCAATTTCCATATCTGATCTGGAGAATTCTTTGCTTCCTGTTGGATCCACAATCTAGTTAAATCAGGAAACCTAACCTTCCAGTGTCTGCCACCTCCTTTTGCCATAAATCAACATGGTACTGTTGGCTTGGCCTGACTAACTCAAGTCTCTATAATAAAGCTTTTATTTTAGCTTTTACAGCTGTGCTGCACACCGCTGGTCTATAATTCCCATTGGCACCAGCATGGAGGCTGCGATGCATAGCCAGCCACCCACTGTGTCTCCAGAATATCCTCACAGACCATGTCTGACTGTTACTGCACCAGGCGGCTGCATGTGTTTAAATGTGCACATTAGCGTGTTTGACACACACACACACAGACCTGAAGGCTCGTGTCTTGTTGTAGGTGTCTGTGACTAACCATGTGTTTGTGTGTGTTGCAGGGGTCCCTTCAGCGTGGTGAGGCGCTGCATCAACAGGGACACAGGCCAGCAGTTCGCTGTAAAGATCGTGGATGTGGCCAGCTTCACCTCCAGCCCCGGCCTCAGCACAGAAGGTGAGCGCCACCCTAGACCTGCTGTGACCTGTGGCTGTGCTTGAGTCTGGACTGTTGTTCCCTTTGAGCACCAGCTGGAGTTTACAGACTCAGGATCAGAGAGGGGGGAGTATGTGCTCCGTGGCTCAGTATTACGCCATCAAACAGAATTACTTGGAAAAGTGTGTGTGAAGTTTATTCTTTTGAGACAAACCTCACCCACCTTGACGTTAAAACAAGTGACGGGCATCCGTCCAGCAGCTGGCTACCCCCTGATAAATATGCTGGACATGAGATGCGTTTTCTGTTTTTCATGTGTGTCTGTATGTGAGATATTCCATTTACCATGTGGCTTTGTGCTTTCTCATGCTGAGAACTCTGTGTGTGTGTGTGCGTATGTATTATAAGCGAAGAAAAAGATGGAGACAAAGATAATAGGTGTGTGTGTGTTGGCATTCAGTGTGTGCCATCTGTGATGCCACAGTCAGAGATTAGCCTGGCAGCCAATAACAGCAAGAGAAGGAAATGGCTCAAAGGAGGACAAAAATGGTAGAAGTGGAGATTCTGGGTAAAATAGGTCTCTGTGCGAAGTCATTATGCTGCTTGTATTTTGTCAATTATGTTACTTTCAATGTAAACCACCATAATACTGAAAATATATTTGTTATATAAATTATTATAAATCCTATTGTACAATTTATCACGCGTAAATAGATGTTCGTACTCTCAATATTGTGCCAATACTTGCAGGTACTTTTCCTCCTGCTTCCCCTGAAGTTGGATGATGAATCCTCCCCATTGGTGTTGGCATCATGGGAATTTTTAACGGTGGATTATTTTAGATTTTAAATCCGGTTAAGAGGTGTTGTGGCTCAAAACTGTCATGTTTACAGTCCTGCTTTCACACCAACGTTTATATACTGAGACGTAAAAACACCTTAAAAATATACAATACAATGCCGCCCAGCCGTATTCCAGAGGTCATTTTGTAGTAATAATAACAACTAATACACTCAGAACAAAGTTTTCTTGCTTTACAAGCTAAACTATCAACAGTAAAGCTCATATCAGTGACAGTCGCATTAGAAATGAAATATAGCAGCAAATGTAAATTAATTAAAGCATTCGTCAAAAAAAAAAAAGTCACGTGATCTTCATGAAAACAAGCAACTCCAAAGATGCAGTCAGACCACAGTAAAGGATGACTCGGGGGGGGGGGGGGGGAGAATATATTTAAAGAGGGATTTAGAAGATAGTGGGATCTCTTCAGGGAGGTTGAGCCTGAAGAAAAGTGCTCGGTTTGAAGTATCAGCTCATATAAGAGTATAGTAGCTCCTTTTGGACGCCTCACCAAATCGTGAACAGGTCAAAAGTGCGTGGGGGTGGGGGCAGCGGCCAGTCAGACTGTTGTGTATGTGCAGCCGGAATCAGAGTGGTTTTCTCAGCGTGCTCAGAAAGAACCAGGTCCAGCATGAATATGAGGAGCAGCAGGACAGGCCGCGTTATTATCTAAGAACAAATGATTCACGAGGAGTTCTTGAACTGATGAATGAGCTTTCAGGTTAACTAGGAGTTTAGTGTGACGGTCTATGGTGCCACCGCAAACAGAGTGGACGTCTTTAGCATGGACTCACAAGCCCAGTCAAGTTTGAGGCGAAGTGATGCTGGAGGAGGCCCAGTGAGTGGCGTTGCTTTCATTCAGACAGTTCCAGGCCTCTCTGGCACCCTGCCGCCGTCTGAGTGGTTTCCTTGTTGCTGCGCGGACACTGGGCTGCATTGTAAAAAATCAAGAATAGATACCAAATGAGGAGAGGAGAGAAATGATGAAAGCAAAGGAGAATGAGGACTCTGTAGTGGGGGGACACAGCGTCATTTCTGCTAGGTTGCATAATGACTTGGGTCGCTGTCACGACACACACACACAGATCAGATGGGTAGTTGAGTGTGTAAATGAGGTTTGTATGGAGTGAGGAGCTCGCCAGTCTGGCCAATAATCTCATATTCCTTCAAAGAGATGAGACCCTCCACTCCTCAGCAGCCGTCCCCCTCCCTCAGCGTTTCGTCTAACGAGGCAGTCAAAAGATGAGGGCCGTAGCAAAGTCAAGAAGTAATTGTATTTGTGATCTGGATGTGGCGATAATGAAAGGAATGATGATGATGATCAGAGGGAGCCAGATGTGCCGGTTTAAACGTGCAATTAAAAATGGCTTCTGCTGGTTCTTCGCAACAACAGCTTGTTAGTTTGCTCATTTGTCTGCCCAGCATGTGAAAACTCACCTCCTCTTCTCACATCCAAGTGAGGGCGTTCATGTGAAGGGAACGCTCTTTGGCTCCCTCTGGTGGTGTAGTGGGGGTAGGGCAAGGCTACATGGTGCATGCTGCAAAAAAGTGTTTTTGGCTGTTAAAAATGTCTTCTTCTAAGTTCACGTGCTTTTTTCCCCCCCCTCCATTTTCATGTTTACATCACATTAAAAGAGCTTTAAAGAACTTCCAGCCTCCACATTCTCTCCCTATTATTTCTGTGCATTTATCTGAGTCAAAGCCTGTGGTCGTTTGAATTAATATTTGCTGGTGTCACTTGAAGAGAAATCCTAAGCCCTTGAAGTCCTGGGATGAGCCATTTGGTGTAAAAAGAGCATTCAGAATGATGACTTTAGTGTTTTGAAGTGTGTTTAGAAACCCAGCAAATGAATAAAATAAAAGTTGCCCTTCTATTTTTGGGCGATAGCATGTTAACATTTGGTTAGCAGCAAACACAGAATCATTGTGGGTGTCACCTGAATTATAACTGAACTCTGAATGTCTCACCCTTGCGTGTAATTTCAGATCTGAAGCGAGAGGCCAGCATCTGCCACATGCTGAAACACCCCCACATCGTGGAGCTGCTGGAGACCTACAGCTCCGATGGGATGCTCTACATGGTCTTTGAATTGTAAGTCTCTGCTGACGTCATAAACGAGCAACCAAACGATTGAATCGCACACGTTTTTTTTTTGTTTTTTTTTAAGATAGCGATTCAGGGATGTCTTATCTAACAGCTGCAAGTTCTTTTTCCACAGATGGTGTTTGTTGGGCTGTCACGTCTTTGACTGTGTAGAGGACAGCACAAATCAGAGAAACGGTTATCTGTTTAAGTGGCCCGCATAGGAAAGTCTGCTCATCACAGTTTATGTTGTACCACTTTGAGGACTCCAGCGATAATTTCACGTGCTATTAGCGACACGAGCAGCTCCCTCACATTAGAGGTTACTGACTCATCAGGGGCCTGTCAGGAGTAAATAAGTGATATAAAGCAGTCATATAAGTACGGCATGAAAGGCTTATTTGAGTCCGTGTTATTTCTGTCTGCCAGCTAAAATATCAACATGGAAATTCAACACTATTATGCATATTACGTTTAAAATAAGAGCGCTATGGATGATTGATAAGGAAGTGCAGGAAACGGAACTGGAAAGATAATGATTCTTAATGCTTGCGCAATAGCGTTTGGTATAAGATCCAAAGGAGGTGTTTGAGAGTGTCTGCAGTATCACACCAGCTGGAATGATAACAGTGAGTGTGTGTGTGAGAGAGAGAATGTGTGTGTGTGTGTATATGCAGGCGACAGCAGGTCATAACAATTCCCACATTGTTTTGAATCTTTTTTATGAAGCTGTTCTGACTGAATCCCACCTCTCTTCCTCGTCTTCCTCACACACTCTCAGTATGGACGGAGCGGACCTGTGTTTTGAAATCGTGAAGAGAGCCGACGCCGGGTTTGTGTACAGCGAAGCAGTGGCCAGGTGAGTCATGTCGTCTCTCAACATTTGAAATATGAACAAAGGTTGAAACGAACAATTAAATGGACCCCCCCCCCCCCCATTTATTCTTCCTGTCCCCGTAGTCACTACATGAGGCAGATTCTGGAGGCACTGCGGTACTGCCATGACAACAATGTGATTCATCGTGATGTAAAGGTGAGTTGTACTGTACTGAGCTCGTACAATAAACCATCAGAACAATACACTACCTGGAAACACCTGTAGTCTGCAATTTAGATTGATCTGCATTGTTCGGAGGTCTTATTGTCAGATTAGCATCTCCCAGCGAATCCCCTGGGATTAGCCATCTGATAGAGGTGAGACACCACTTGGCCAGATGGCGGAGTAGTGAAGCAGGAAGCATTTGTCATCACAGGCCCCAAAGGATCAACACAGCCTTGTTTACAGGACTGGAGGGCCCGTCCAGGGCGAAATACTCGGTGCTGGTGTTTGCTTTGTCTAAATTTTGAAGCCCAGTCACATGAAGTGGTGTCTAACTACAGGCGAATGCAACGTTTGGCTCTCAGATACACGACAAAAAGGGTCAAATGTGTGACACATACACTCAAGAAATCATCACCGCTTTTGTAAATATTTACTTTTCACATAATAATACAGTAAGAATAGTATCGTGGTAAAAACAGAGTATTTCTGCATGTGCTTGATTTATATAGCTGTAGTCAGCTAGTTACTACCGTTACATATACAGTGTTTTCGTTGCATACTAACTTGTGATCATTGCTGGCCAATAGGCAGGGGTGTGGTGCGGCGGAGGGTGGAGTTGATAACGCAGATGCTGGTTCTGGGGGTGAGCGAGGGAGGGTTTGGTAAAGCCATGGGCGCAGATGGTCGTCTGTGCTCGGTGGTGGAGCTGTTAGAAGTTGCTTCATTTAGGAAGGAAATCCGGCTGGCGAGTCGGTGTCCGAGAGCTCGGAGGGCATTCTTGCGCACGGAGCCGGATAAAAGAAAGTACATGATGGGATCCAAACAGCTGTTGAAGGCACTGAATAACAACATAACTTCGTTGGTATGGTCTATCAGGTGCAGGGTGTCACAGTTTGGTGATTCGTTGAGCTGGGAGAGGATGTAGATGGGGCGAAAGGCGTGGTATGGCCCGAAGCAAACGGTGAACAGGAAGAGGACAAAGAAGGACTTCTTGGCGGTTCGCTGGTATCGACGTGCGTTAGGCAGGTCGGGCTTGTCCCGGGACACCTTTAGCAACTGGGAAGCAATCTTCCCATAGGAGATGATGAGCATGAGGAAGACGAGCCAGAACAGCCCCACCAGCACGGCGTTGAAGTAGGCTTTGGCGCTGGCACTTTTCCGCTGCTTGTACTGGAAGCATTTTCCAGTGTTCTCGTTGTCCTCTGGAGTAACGATCATGGGCACCAGCGCCACCAGAGAGAAACCCCACAATGCCCAGCACGCCACCCAGCTCCAGGGCCAGCTGTGCCCCCACAGAGTCATCCTCATGCCTCTCTTTGCTCTGCCCTTCCCCTTGATCCTTAAGTACCTGTCCAGGCTGATGAGCCCCAGTAAGGTTATACTAATGTACATGTTCATGTAGAAGACGTTCCCCACCAGCTTGCAGACTACAGGTCCCAGCACCCAGCGGTTCCCTTGGATGTGGTAGAAGACCCTGAAGGGCAGACAGGCTAGGAGCACCAGGTCAGCCACAGCGCAGTTGATGAGAAACACTCGCACAGAGTTGTGGCTCGCTTGGAGGAAAAGGAAGACCCACAAGGCGAAGAGATTACCCACCAGGCCAAAGAGGAAGAAGACTGAGTAGAGCACAGCCAGCGGCACACGGAGGGCTGTGTCATCCAGCAGGCACGGGGGGGCTGCATGGGAGGCGGAGGAGGGGGAAGGGTTGGCTGAGAGGGGTGAGACAGACTCGGGGAGGGTCGAAATGAAGACAGCGAGAGAGCTATTAAACAATGAGGGAGTGAACAGGAAAGACGAGGCAGTGGAGAAGTTGCTCATAGTGCCTGAGTGATTGAGGGGGTCGTCGGTGGGGGAGGTGTGTCTTCAGGGCAGTTGATCACTAGACTGTGAGAAAGACAAGCAGTCATCAGTTCAACATCCGTACTTGACCAAAGAGAAGAACATACGGATTATAATCACAATACCAAGAAACTGCCAGGGAGTCATTTGTGCGGTTCTAAAGGTCACAGATCTGTGACCTTTAGAACCGCATTACTCATAAAGTACCTCAGTATTGTGAAGATTTTCTGTATGTCCTGCTCTTTGGTGATAGTCATTCACGTAGTGCTGGGAGAAGAATACAGCACCTACCCAGACATGAGGCCTAGCAGGGACTACAAATGTTCATGTGATGGACACTTTTGAGATTGAGGAACAAGAGCCTTGATTGATTCAAAAGTCCTGGCTGCCACATCCCTACACACTCATGTGCTCACTCAGGCTGACTACTAAACACAGATGTTTGGACTCAGGCGCAACACTCACCATCAATATTCCCTCCCTGGGAGATTCCACTGCTGTTTAAATGTCTGGGAATGTGCAGAGAGGCACAGCGGTCCAGCGTGTTCGTCCCTCCATCAAACTTTGAATACAGGAAGGAGAAAAAAGACCTGCCAGAATGAGAAAACGACGAAATTCAAGATCAGCTCGAACAATGACGTATATTTCACTCTGGTCTGGAGGAGTCCTGCACCTTCTCCTGTCTTCTTCCTGGGTCTCTGTCCTGCTGTTGGTCCGTCCGCCTCTATGTCTCACTCAGAAGTGACTGACTCAGCCTCATCCGTGTTGCTTCTTCTCACTCTCTCTCTCTCTCTCTCTCTCTCACTCACTTTCTCTCTCTCTTTCTCACCACTTGAGTTGACATCCTCTCCTCAATTATGAGAAGTGATAAAAATGCAATGACAGGAAGTGGGTCGTCTCTTGCTACCCATACCCTGAATAGAATTACAGAATTCAGCAGCACACTGAACCTGAAGTTTGGTGTCTCTAGGCAAAGTTGAGCGGCATCTCATTGTTGTCTCCAACTAGAAACTGAGTTGTTTTTTTTTTAATTCAGTTTTTTTTTTTTTTTCTTAGCTGAGCTCAGAGGCAAAGTGATCCCAGATTGAAATGTGTCCCCACGCTTTACCAATGTGCTCTAAATTCCATGCTTATGAATATAACAGATCCCATTTTTAGACATTTGAAATAAGTGTTGTAATAGTAGTTGTAACACTATATGGAAACAACCTTTGCAGAGATATGTTAAAACGGATGGATAGATTGATTGATAGATAGATGGATAGATCGATAAATAAAACCTGTCGCAATTTCTATCAGTCACTCATTTCTCTGCCTTTGAATGTCCTTCCTCTTAGTAGCGTTTATGTTCTTCAACATGCACGTGATTATAAACAGTCCTGTGATATCCGAATAATCAGGCAGGCTTCCTGTCTATCAGCTTCAGTATAGATTTGTGGCTTCAGCTGAACTTGCACTTGTGAAACTGAACCTCGCCAAACCAGCATTTGAGATGTTGCTCTTTTGCATAGAAGCGGCAGAGCAATGCTCTGCACACTGGGTGCACATCGTTGTGTGGATCTTTGATCAGGCCGTCTCCTGTGCTCCTGCAGCCCCACTGTGTGCTGTTGGCCTCCAAGGAGAACTCCGCTCCTGTCAAGCTGGGAGGGTTCGGCGTGGCCATCCAGCTGGGAGAATCTGGCTTGGTAGCTGGAGGTACACACACACACACACAAACATACACACGCGCACACATGGAATCTAAAATGAAAAGCTGTAGACAGTCTATAATATACAAATCTGGAAGCAGGCACACAGCTGTGCTCTCTCACACAGCTCAGTATTGAGACAATAACTAGGAAGCAATGTTCAAATTGAACAATGTTTTTAACTCCTATAACAAAAACAAAACAAAACAAAAACCACCACGAAGGATCTGGAAGGATGTCTCACCACGCTGATTTCTGATGGAATTCAGGAAAAATGTTAAGGATCCGCTGATTAAAAATGAAATCCAACCCTAATAGCTGACACTTGTAGAAGCTAATGCCCGCTCTTCTCCAGGGCGGGTTGGCACCCCCCACTTCATGGCCCCAGAGGTGGTGAAGAGGGAGCCGTATGGTAAACCTGTGGATGTGTGGGGCTGCGGCGTGATCCTCTTCATCCTCCTGTCTGGCTGCCTGCCGTTCTACGGCACAAAGGAGCGTCTGTTTGAGGCCATCATTAAGGGCAAATACAAGGTGAGGGCCGATCGCGCACACAGAACATTTTCATCACTGCACCGCGCCGAAGCACAACAATCAGCTCCTCGATGTGCCGCGGAGAACATGTTTCAGTGGCTCTTTGAGGTCAAGGTTGTTGTAGAAGAAAGATTCCCATCCCTCCTGGGAAGCCGACATGTTTGTCTCACTCGCGTCATTATGAGTGAGCATGAAATAACTCTTCCTCACTCTTTGAGGAGAAGTCAGTCGGAGGTGAAGCATCAACTGACTGGGAGTGAGATAGAAGTGTGTTTTCACCGTGGCTGATGCAGCGGGATGGAAGACACTCTGCACGAACATTCACTGCTTTTACTTTGGAGAGTAAAAACCAAATCCCCAATAGAAAATGACTTGGACATTTATGAACCCTAATAATCACGGTACCAAGTGAAAATCACATGGGCACGCACATAAGTCTCCCTTCACTGACTTAGTGACGATGGCAACAACATACTGCATCCTTGTGATGACATCCGTCCATTTGTGCTGTGGTCCAGATGAACCCACGTCAGTGGGCCCACATCTCAGAGAGCGCCAAAGACCTGGTGCGACGCATGCTGATGCTGGACCCCGCTGAGAGGATCACGGTCTACGAGGCCCTCAACCACCCCTGGCTGAAGGCAAGCTCAAACACACACACACACACACACACACACAGGAGTCTTCAGGATCGGTGGAGTTCAGCAGGAGCTGAGCTCCCACGAAAGATGAGGCTGTATCATGTTGTGATAAAATCATCACCCTCAAACCACTGATCCATTACATGACACTCATGACGCTCATCACTCGGCTCAGAACCACAGCTTTCACATCCGTTTCCTCACAGCTCCTAGCTCTTGTGTGTGTGTGTGTTATGTTCATATTGTGTGTGTAAGGTTTATGTCCCCTTGCCTCTACACATGTGCTTGTGTGTATGTGCACGCAGGAGAGGGACAGGTATGCCTACAAGATCCACCTTCCAGAAACTGTGGAACAGCTGAGGAAGTTTAACGCCCGGAGGAAGCTGAAGGTCAGTGTGTGCTGAGGGGGCAGGTCACATCCCTCACACTCTGTACACACTCTTTGATTACAGCCCTCCACGTCCAATATTAGACATGTGCAACAGCTGTTTTATCTCTCCAACGTGTCCCAGGGTGCAGTGCTGGCTGCTGTTTCAAGCCACAAGTTCAATTCCTACTACGGTGACCCTCCTGAGGAGCTACATGACTTTTCAGATGACCCCACCTCCTCAGGTAAAGCTGTCCCCAGGATCAGCGCCTGATCCACAGCATCCAGGAGACCTTTCACTCACACCTTTCACTTGGTCATGACAGTTGTTTGTTTTTTTTGTTTGTTTTTTTACCCTTTCGGGCTGCATATCTTAAAGAGAGCTTATGTAAATCACTTTTATATCATCGCACGTGTCCACACACACGCATCCGCATCCAGGCCACACACATCCAGCCAACTCTCTCTGCTGACTTCAGTGAAGCTGCCGTGTTTCACTCCTGCGTAGGGTGGCGAGAGCAGCAACACTGTCCAGGCGTGTGTTCTTGCATGTGAATTCCACTACACGTCGTTTAGTTGGGCTCGGATGTCACATGACTCTGCATTTGTTCAGCTCTTCCGTGATGCTGAATTATTTGACCCCCAAAAAAGAAACTGTAACGGCGTCATCCAGATTTAACTGTTCCATCAACTCTAGGTTGACTCTTAATATGTAAATTACGTTGACTTCAATGATGGAACATGCATCCGCAGAGAGGATGTTGGCTTTCTAGCCCAGTTTCTATTCTGGTTTTATCCTGGTGTCTTATTGTGATGGCCAGCTGTCTGAGCAGCACTTCCTGTGTTTCAGTGAAAACACATATTGGCCAACAGCCTCACATCCCTGTCTCCTCTGAGGACTTTCACTTCCTCCTATTAGAGAGCTGCCAGCTGCGCACACCAACGCATAACTGCATATAGAAGCCGCTCGTCTCTGTAGTTTAAATCACTCATGACTGAGTCACTTTAATGAGCGCGGCTGGATCCACATTGCGCTCAGGTTCAGTCGAGTGTCGCTCCTAGATCTGCTGAGACGAGCAGTCTGGGGCGCCGTACTTCCTCGTAGAGTTGCTGGGTCCCAGACGTGTTGCTGGTCGTTGACTTGTGTCGTATTGTACATGCTTGCAGCTCATTTATAGATGCTCGTGCTGAGTTTCTTCCTCTCTGCTGCTGCTGCTGCACCTTCGCTCTGCCACTCTTCTACCTCTCTGAGGTGCTAACCTCATCTGTAGTTTGCAGGAAACCTCCTCTAATCTCAGCCTCTCTTTTTCTCTCTCTCTCTCTCTCTCTCTCTCTCTCCCTTCTGCTCTGCTGTCTCTAGGCCTGCTAGCCGCTGAAAGTACGTATCCCCCCTCACCGTGTGTGATCATGAGCTCATCACCGACTTTTTACTAGCATTAAATAGTTGTAGATGATGTGAGTCCTCTGCGGTGTCTCCCTCTGGGTTTCCCTTTTGGTTTTGCTTTATTCCTCCTGACCAGCAAACGTTCGATAGCCTCACGAGCTAAACTAGAGGACAAGATTATCCTCCACAAAGCAGATCTCCTTTATGCTGTTTGTTCCTGCAGCACCTTCATATTTACTCCAGGGCTTTTTAATCTGGTCAAATTAGGCTCAACTATTTTTGTATTTTTTATTTTTTTTTTAGGAATCATAACATGTTTAAAACGTGAATGAGTTATAGCTTTGCTTGTCTCCTCCGGCACGTTTCTGAGGAGGTGAACTGCTGATACTTTCCCTCTGCATATTCTCCTCTTGACTTTCTGAAGTGTCTTTCCTCTGATGTTGTATTGATGCCATTACCGCTGTTTCTCTGGTTTTGCTGCATGTGTGGGCGATGCAGCAGGTACTTGGGGTTAAATAGTTCTGAATGTGTGTATGTTCTGTTGTGTGTAATTTCTGTTGTTGTTGTTGTTGTTGGAGTTTTGTTTTTGCCTGTTTGTTGACGTGTAACTGTTCGTCAGTGTCATGTTCAGTGTTTGCATTCTGTGTGTTGTTGAATGTTTGCAGGGACTGCTCGGTGTACTAGTGGATGTATTTGTGTGCCTGTGGTTCAGCCTAAGTGTTAAAACTAAGCGTGTGTGTGTATTTGTGTGTGCGTGCGTGCAGGGGCAGTGTCACAGGTCTTGGACAGTCTAGAGGAGATTCATGCTTTGACGGACTGCAGTGAGAAAGACATGGAGTTCCTCCACAGCGTCTTCCAGGACCAGCACCTCCACACTCTATTAGATGTGAGTCTGGTACCAAAAATATCCACAAGGTGTCACCTTCACATCCTTCACTGGGTATTGTATTAGGTTTGGAGCTGACAATGCTTGATATTTCTTGCAGCTTTATGACAAAATCAACACCAGGTCGTCCCCTCAGATTAGAAACCCTCCAAGTGATGGAGTGCAGAGAGCCAAAGAGGTGAGGCGGTCATCCGACACTCACAAATTCATGCAGCTGGTTATGTTCAATAACACAAAAACTCCAGAGATTCATGCTTCATTCATTCTTTTCCTTCCCAGGTACTTGAAACTATTTCCTGCTACCCAGAGAACATGGAGGCCAAGGAGCTCAGGAGGATCCTCACACAGCCGCACTTCATGGTAGTTCTGGAAAACAAAAGCACAAATTGTGCCTGGTCAGATCTTCTATTGGTCTGTGCATTTAGGGCATGATTGTTAGCGTGTGTGTGTGTGTGTGTGTGTGTGTGTGTGTGAGTGAGTGTGAGATTACAACCTCCAGTGTCACAAGCAGGGTTCTTTTGACAATCCACGTAACTCCCTCTGCCACAAAGCTGCTTAGCGATGTGCCTGGCAAGCCGTCGGGCAGCAGCGACACACATGCAGAGGAAGAGCTGAGGAGAGCACAGGCCTCAGTGTGTGGTGGGTCTGATGGCTCAAACACTCCTGAGACCAGACGAACATTCAGGGAGGCCATCTCTGTCACACAGGGGAGCTGCTAACAGAGGCAGAAGGACTCTCGCGGGGATTCCCTGTCTCAGGTGTCGTGTTGTTTCTGGATGTTGTTAGCTGATGTGCAGCAGCGGTGACGTTGAGTGCCTGTCAGTGGCGAGGTGAATGTAGTGTTAACAGTTATTTCGCTCCGTTAGAGGTGGAAAAGGTGTTTTCCTGCAGCGGATTCAGTCTGTGTGGTTTTACTGGGGCTGTCACGCCTCAGTTTGCCTCAAATCCAATTAGAGCGTCTTGCTCTCTGACCTCACCTGCTGGCTCGCCCCTCCTGCCGCTGCCAGCCGACTGGGCTTCAGCGCACACGAGCAGAAATGCGAGCAAACATTTGGATTATTCCTCCGCTCGTTAGTATCACACGTAGCCATAGTTGACGTCTGCGTTAAACGGTGTCAGGATCAGTCGGGAGCTTGTAGTGCCAGCTGGTTCCAGGCTCCAGGACTGCGGTGGATCATCAGCCAGTGTGTTGTTAGTCACACCAGCAGATGTGAGCACTTGGCAACAGCAGTTAGTAGACGTGATGGTGAAAACACGCGACGTGCCAGTGACACGATCAGTGCCCCAGGAGGATTAGTGTAAGTGACACTCGGAGTGTTTGGATGAGACTCAGCGCTTGCTTTACTGAGAGAAAACACAACCTGTGTGCACACGCAGGCTCTGCTGCAGACTCACGATGTGGTGGCCCACGAGGTCTACAGTGACGAGGCGCTGAGAGTGACCCCCCCCGCCCACCTCGCCGTACCTGAACGGAGACTCCCCGGACAGCACCAACGGAGACATGGACCTGGAGAACGTCACCAGAGTTCGTCTGGTGCAGTTTCAGAAGAACACAGACGAGCCCATGGTGTGTATGCTACTCATGAACCCAACGGGGATGTAGAGGTTGACCTTTGACCCTCTGACCCGCTGTGTCTCCTCCAGGGAATCACTCTGAAGATGAACGAGCTCAACCACTGTATCGTGGCTCGAATCATGCACGGTGGAATGATTCATCGACAAGGTGCACACGCGTACACCATCAGAATTCCAACATCCCAGTGAGGCTCAGTGTCACATGACCATCAAACTTAGACGTGTCCGTTTTATCACTGGCTTGAGCAGACGCAAGTCCCTTAGTTTCTTTTCCTCGCCACCGCTCATTCTCAGCACCCTCAGTCAGATGTCAGCGTGTCTGATGCCGCCACGGCTTTTTGTCCCATCGTGCCGCTTCACCACGCTGCATTAAATAATCACCACGCCGAACGTATGAGACAGACCGAGTGGCGTCATTCTAAACCGGTGCCGTAATGGCTTTAATAGCTGCGCCACTTATAATAGAGATTCTCCATTAAAGGTATTAAGTCTGTTTTCACCAATTAAAAAAAAACAATCACTCTGTCATCATTTAGTCGTTCCTCTTTAAATATGATTTGAACAGAGATTAGCTTGCTCGCTGCACTGCTAATTGATACAAGGAGACCAAAGCCCCCCCCCCCCCCCCCCCCAGCCTCTCAGTAACCCCCCAGAGGGTCTCCACTGTCTCCTAGGTAGCTTTTATTAATTCATCATATCTCTGCTTCAGGAACTCTGCATGTTGGAGATGAAATCAGGGAGATTAATGGAATCAGTGTTGCAAACCAGACAGTGGAGCAGCTCCAGAAGATGCTGGTGAGTCCCACACTGGTAACGTAGTACTCGTGGTACTACAGTACCTTCATAGTACATGCATGCTTTGATGTCTGTGAGGCCTCTCTTTGTCCCCACAGAGGGAGATGAGGGGAAGCATCACCTTCAAGATTGTACCCAGTTACCGGTCCCAATCCATGTCCTGTGAGGTATGGAAACACACACACACACACACACACACACACTTGCTTCCATGTCTATTCAGCAAGAGGATTCATTGATTCATTGTGTGTGTGTGTGTTTGCGCGCCTTGCAGAAAGAGTCACCAGATTTGTCTCGACAGTCGCCTGCTAACGGCCATGCTAGCGTCACCAGCTCCATCCTGGTAGGTTCCTCATCCTCACTGGCCTTCCTCAGGCTGTGACACGTGTCAGGGATGTCAGTGGGTTAGCATTTTGGTTGCCGGGTAAAAGTACCATTACTAAACCTCCATTATGTCCACCAGGACCTGCCAGCCACCATCCAGCCTAAAGGTCGTCAGGTGAGACTTTGTCCTCCCGCTTCATTTGTCCTCGACTCCCTTGACGACTCTGTCAGTTCAAACCTGCACGTGCCGCATCACAAACTTCTCCCTGTACAACCATCAGCACACGTTAGTCATTGATCACATGACCCTCATCACCCCACTACAGTTTACGCCCCTCAGTGTATTTTTACTGCATGATATATATGTGTAAGTGTGTGTGATGCTCTCAACCCCATAGATCTCCAGACCTGCCATCAAGGACAAATTGTCCCTCAAGGTAAGACGTCCCCTAGTAGAACTAGATCCCTCCGCCCCCCTCATTGTAGTGGTGCCTAGATCCCTCGCTAGCTGCTTCGCCACTGGACGCCAGCAAATAAGAGAAGAAGAACTCTGGCTTTGGCTGATCTGAACCTGCTCTGCTCCTCCACGTAGTTTTGGCCGCCACTCCTCTTTCACCCAGGCAGCTTCCTCATCAGCACTGATCTTCATCACCGTGACTTCATCTAACAGGTTTGTTCTTCTTCGTCTCTCCCCCCCCCCCCCAACCCCCACCCCCACCACCACCCGTCCCCACAGATTTATGTACGTGCCCAGTTCGAGTACGACCCGGCCAAAGATGACCTCATCCCATGTAAGGAAGCAGGCATTCGCTTCAGGGTTGGTGACATCATTCAGATCATCTCCAAAGACGACCACAACTGGTGGCAGGGAAAGTTGGAGAACACCAAGAACGGTACCGCAGGGCTCATCCCCTCCCCCGAGCTGCAGGAGTGGTGAGTGCCACACACACACACACACTAGCATTTAAAATAAAGACTTTATTCCACTGTAATCAAAATGAAATTACTCCCAATTTGCAGCAGTGGCCAAGAAAGGATGATAAAATAAAAAAAAATTCTATTTTAGATTTGCCATCATGTCTACTTTGGGCCTCAAACATGGACTTTAGTAAACTCAACCATTAGCCTTGTAGTTTTATTGACGTTTAAGTAGGGAGAGCTTCACGTGTTACCCGTTAGCGTCGATAAAATTAGCCCCACCCACCTACCTGCGCTCAGTTGATGTTGAACACACCCCCTCAACTCTTGTGTCCCGTCCATAACATCTGTAAGCAGCAGTAACCCCCCCCCCCCCCACACACACACACACACACACACACGTATGCTTATGACTTCAATCAGTGTGTGCGTGTGTTTTGCAGGCGCGTGGCGTGTATAGCGATGGAGAAGACCAAGCAGGAACAGCAGGCTAGTTGTACCTGGTTTGGCAAGAAGAAGAAACAGTACAAAGACAAATACCTGGCCAAGCACAACGCAGGTAACCAACACACGCACACGCACACACACCCACAGCAATGTCGTGCAGAGAAAAGGGGCGCAGCTCGCTGCTCAGTCCAGGTGTGTCTCTGTAAACGCCTGGGTGCACGTCCCACTTTCCCTCTCCTGCCTTCACTAACAATCTTAATGAACAGCTTTTGATGTTTACTATTTGTTTTATCCATGGCGTTGTTGTTAATTAACCCTTCCGCTCCCACCCTCTGTCCATCTTCCATGCTGTCTCTTACCCAATGACATGGCTGCATGTAAGTAACTCCAGACGCCTGCTCTTCTTCCTCTGTGTCCCCCTCCTAGTGTCCCCCTGTTGTTTCTTTGATCTGGTTCCTGAGGGCCAGTAGCAGGTTGGATGCTGACCCAGGCTGCTGGCCTCCATCAGCTCTGGCTCAGGCCTGGCTGGTGCTTCCGTTAAAGCTAAATCTCCTCAGCCTGCCCCTCCAAACCTCTAGTTTCTGAGCTCGTACTGCTGCAGATTACCACAATTATATGACTGCAGTACAGCTACTTCAACCCCATACGTGATGTTTGCCCTCTCCCCTGACAGTGTTTGATCAACTAGATCTAGTGACTTACGAGGAGGTGGTCAAACTGCCGTCGTTCAAGAGGAAAACACTGGTTTTACTGGGTGAGTAAAGCTGGGACTGGTCTCGGCTGAGGCAGAGCGCCTCTGCAGCAGCGACCAATGCTGACGCTGCGGTGTTTTTGTTCAGGCGCGCACGGAGTCGGTAGGAGGCACATCAAGAACACACTCATCACCAAACATCCTGACCGCTTCGCCTACCCCATCCCCCGTAAGGACACGGCACACACACACACACACACTCACTCATGTCTTAATAAAGCGGTTGCCACCTTGTGGTTTCTCTGAGGTAACATCAGTGCATCAGACCACACATGCAACCTTCTGAGATGCTTCTAAATTCCCCAAAATGGGTGGATTAGCCAGCCACGTGTATTTAGCATGAAGCTAACGGCGGTTGTAACACTTGAGTTTGTAACATGGATGGGGTTTTTTTTGGGGGGGGGGGGGTAGCAGCAGTAGTACGCATCATTGTTGCAGCTGTTCAAGAACCTCTGTGTTCTGTTGGCACTTCCAGACACAACACGGCCTCCTAAGAAGGACGAGGAGAACGGGAAGAACTACTACTTTGTGTCTCACGACCAGATGATGCAGGACATCAGTAACAACGACTACCTGGAGTACGGCAGCCACGAGGACGCCATGTACGGGACCAGGCTGGAGACCATCAGGCAGATCCATGCCCAGGGCATGATCTCCATCCTGGACGTTGAGCCACAGGTAGACCAGAACCGATGCCATGAACAGCCATTAAATCACAGTCCTCCCCTCACTGACGTCACTTTCTCGCCGCAGGCTTGTTTTCAGTTGTCTTTCTTTCAGCAAAGTAGAATTGACCGTATTCAAAATGTCTCCTCAGGCACTAAAGATCCTCAGGACAGCCGAGTTTGCTCCCTACGTGGTCTTCATCGCAGCTCCCACCATCACCCAGGGCATGACCGAGGTACACCCACCAGTGCCGCCCCCCTCCCCCGTTAGCACGTCCTCACTCACGAGGCTTCTGCACGTCTCTCTCACTTCACACGCCCTCTTTGCTTTACGCATGTTTGTATTTTCTTTGGCATGCCGCTTTTCATTTGCACCCAAGGTTCCGAAGTGGTGCAAGAAACTGCCTGTAAGTACTGTAGTACCGCATGTGTCCGTCTGCCACACCCAAAGGTGTATTTTGCCCTTCAAGTACTCAAAGATGTCACCCCCCCCCCCCCCCGCCGCCCCATGGTGCTTCAAAACACCAGCAACATCGACTTAGCGCTGTAGCTATGACAAGAACACCTTTTGGTAGTTCTGCCGTTGTTTAGCCTCCATTAGCTTCAAGCCAAATGTGATTTTTTTTTTTTTTACCTCTGGGTCACAAAGAGTTGACGAAGGCAAGGAAACAGCTACGGGAGCTCAGCGCTCCTCTTTGAGGACTTGAAAGGCAAAATACTCTTCATGGGTGAAGTACTGCTTTGATTGTGTGTTTTTTCACTGGTCCAACCCCTCCTCTCTACTTCCTGTGTGTAATAGCACGAAGTACTCCACAACTAGTTAACTGTCCTAACTTTGTTTCAAGCATCATACCATTACTAGATATGCTAGTTGAATATATCACTCTTCTACCCCCCCCAGGACGACTCCCTCCAGCGGCTCCAGAAAGAGTCTGAGATGCTTCAGCGCACCTACGCCCACTACTTCGACCAGACCATCATCAACAACGAGATCGACGACACCCTGCGCCTGCTGGAGGAGGCGGTGGACCTGGTGTCCACCACCCCCCAGTGGGTCCCCGTCTCCTGGGTCTACTGACACACAATCAACGGCTCCATCCAGCTCACGCCCCCCTGAACACACCATCTGGCACGGATGCTCGACCGTGGTTGAATCCTCTCTCTCTCATCACACATCTGTAGATAAACTACGTTGGAAAAGAGGGAAAAAGAAGAACCTGATGACTCTGACGCCTCATTCACAGAGACTTCACCCTGCCTCGACCCCCCTTTTCTCAACAGCCTCAAAGGCGTCTTGTTGTGTACATATATACATATATACATATATATAAATGATACAAATCTAAGTGAATATGGTTCTGTCCTTCTTATCTAGTTGCAGGGAGGGGAGTGGAGGGAGCGGTAGATATTTTGTACTTTTTCTTTTGTAACAGACGGACAGGTGGTACTGTTGGAAAGGCAATAGCGAGCATGACCATAAAGCAGTCTTATCCGTGGGTGTGTGTTGATCTTGTAAGGCACTTCTTGTGGTACTGTGTCCCCCCCCCTCCGATCTTCCTGTGACAAACAGGCCGAAGCACATTAGAAGCTGCTAAAGTGGCGACAAGTAACGCTCCAAATGCAACGTTTAGAGTGAAGCAAAAAAAAAAAAAAAAAACCAAGGAAAAAAAGCACAGGAAACTTAGCAGTTTCTCTCCACCCTCCCCTCTATTTATTTGTCAGAAGGAGCACACTCTATCCCTGCCGCTCCCCCCCCCCCCCCCCGAGCCTCTGAATGTCTCTGTTTACATCTCAGTTTGCACAAGAACGGACAATGAAGACGACTCGCATTGCGTCACCTCTCAGTTTTGTCTTGCCTCCTCTCTTTGCTGTCTAGAAGCCCCACCCCCCCCCCCCACCCCACCCTGAAGATCCTTCTAGAACTGTGAAACTGCACTGACACCACGGACTAAAACAAACGGCCTTCCAGAGCCTCGGGAGGGGGGGGGAGGGGGGAGTAATTAACACCTATGCACGCCCCCTCCCGGGCAGACCGCCATCATTTCCTCCTTTGCCTGTTACAATGAAGTGTTCAGGAATGTTTTTGTGGGAGGGGAGGGGCTTTGTGTAGGTGGGAATCAATCCAATCTTAGAGCCGATGTTTTGGAACTGTTAACTGTTGTCTTTAAAAAGAAAAAAAAAAATATACGAGGAGTATTCTTGTTTTGAGGGAGAGAAAATAACTAAATTTTGTGTGTAAATGTTTCAATGGTGCGTACGTCATATGAGTGAATTTACCAAGAGCCAGTGTATATTAACCCTTAAAAGAAGCTCAGTATGTGACATGACCTCTTCATGCTTTACCGGAAGTAGCACGGCGCCGCGCCACCGACGCGTGAATCGCTTCAAAAAATGAGAGAAAAAAAAAAGGCACATCATTGTAGGGGTTTTAACACACGAAAAAACAGCGTGAGGGCGGCGGCGGTGCTACTTCAGGTGAAGAGATCTCATTTCAAGTCCTGTATAAAATGCAAATGACAAAAGCAGCTCTTCTGTATGAAATGTTTTTGGTTTTTTTTGTTATTTCATTTTTAAAAAAAAAATATATTTCCTTTTATGTGTTTAAAGTAAACCGCCTTTGTCTTTCTTTCCGAGCTCTGTTGAGGTTTGGGTCTTCCGGCTTCTCATCGAACGTACGTGCCGGACGCGCACGCGTGTACGTGTTCAGGGGAGTGAAGGAGCTCCTAAGTGTCCACTTGTGTCCCTCTGTCGTTTGCTGCCTGTGGGAGGAGGTGTAGAAGCGACACCTCCCACTTCACATTTCTGGTCCGCTTCTACGCCAGGGCCCTGCAGAAGCGCAGCACTGACAGCCTCTCGTTTCCGGCTCTTGCAGACGCGCACGCCTTCCCCTTCAAACCGTATTTGCTCAGTAACCTGATGATCTCCTCTGTGGAAGAAAAGGAATCATTGAGGCAGTTGTACAGGAACTGAAATAACTGAAGGCCAGAGTGAACCTGCCTGGATCGTTCTCAGCTATGGTGATGAGGTAAAAGAGTCCTTTACTGGACAGCAGCGTTGATACTAGAGGCAGGAATCTGTCAGTGACCTCCCGGCCTCGCGTCCCGCCGGCCCAGGCGGCTTCTATGCCAGTGCTGCCGACCTGGAGGACAGAACACAGCAGCTCGTGCCTGCTTCATCTGTTTTGATGGCAAACGTGAAGCCGAGTTACCTCCTCTGAAGGTGTGACAACGTAGGGAGGGTTGAACAGCAGGACGTCCACTTTTCCGCTCATCCGGGGCAGAAGACACCCCACCTGGAACAGAAAAGCGTGTTGATGCGCACAATTCCAGCCGTGGCGTGTAAATCTTGCACGTCAACGTCTCACCAGGTCTGTGACGACGGGCTCCAGGGAGACGTTGTTGCAGGAAGCTGTCTCTGCCGTGCACTGCGCCGCTGCGGGATTGACATCAGTGCAGCTGGGACATGGGACATCAATCGTGACGTGGACTGATGGAAAATGTTGCTTTGCATGCAAGAATTACTCACAAGTATAACGCCGAAGGGCCCAGCACGGAGGCTAGGAATGCGGACACCACTCCGGAGCCGCTGCCGACCTCCAGGCACATACATGGGCTGGGAAGGTAAACGCGCATGCGCAATTAGGACCAGGTAACATAAACAAATAGCTACACGTGGTAAAGACGAGCCGCACCTCAACATCTGTAACTTCTCCGCATCTTTCTCCAGAGCGTCAATCAACAGGAAAGAGTCCTCCGCAGGCTCGTAAACATCCCGGAAGTGTCCTCGCCCGGCGTGTGAGTAAACCGGCGTGGGGAAGCTAGCAGACATGCTAGCACGTAGCTAACCGCCCGTACGGCGCGTCACCGCCAGCAAAGCGAACCATGAGTCGATAGAATTAACGACTTGTGTTTGGACATGTAGTTCAACTCCGGAGTGACATTTTTTATCATAAAAATGAAGTAAAAAAAACAATAAAAAGCGTCAGCTACGAAGGGAGCTTCTCGTCAGCGAGGGGCTTGGCTTTACTTCCGTGTATACTAACACGTCACAGCACGTAGCGAAACGTCACTTTGTGGGAGGTACAGTTAATATGGAGATTTGACCGTTTTAAAATCAGGTCACCATGAGGGACGTGGAACATATTTATAGCAAAAACGACAAGTGGCTCACAAGCAGTAGGCGCCGTTCACAGCCGCCATTTTGACTCGTCACTGCTGTGACGCTGAAGTTCATTGAAGAACGATCCTGTCAACAACTGTCTTTATTTGTGTAGATTTTGTTGTTGTTGCTTGTTTTAAGTTTTATATCGTTTCATTTAAACGTTAAGATAATTACACATCTCAGCCTGGGCCTATTAAAAAGAAGGTTTTCGTTACTCGAAGTGTCACTTTTGAAGTGATTTGATGTGAACATGAGGTGTAACATAAGATTTGTTAAATAATACAACAGGTAACATTTTTGTCCCACATTCAGATAGCGACACAAGAAACAATGTTCATCTGGAGTTCTCGCTGTCAAGCTGCAGTTTTCTCTTTTGCCACCAGATGGCGCCATAGCACCACAACTGAGCTGGAAACGTTCAATAAATGAACGATTAAAAGTTTTGTGGACGTCACTGCATGCTAAAAAAAAAAAAAAAAAAAAAAAATCATCCCCGACGCCACTACATCACCAGATACCCCAGTGCTTGGATGTGTTCGTTTCTCCTATTTAACCCCGTCTTTTGGGCGACGGCTTCTAAAACTTAGAAGAGACCAGGGATTGAACCGATGACCACAAATCACCGGCGCATCCCCAGAGCCACCACACCACCAGATCTGCTTGGGACCTTTGTTTCTGGTATTGAAGGACTCCAGTTACTGGACCAGACGTGTATGACAGAGACAGCGTTTATTCAGATGAAAGCGCAAGCGAGAACAGGATTGAACCCACAACCTCGTGAACCTCCTTAGGACCAACAACAGTTTCGAATACAAAGTCTTCACTGCCATCGTACAACAAAACTGAAACGCAATATTTCAAACGCTGTCGGACAAAAACAACAAATAAAACAGAGCATAAAACAACAAGGTTCACATTTTGCAGGATTTCAGACGCTGCTTCCCGAAGAGCAGGAGGTCGTAAACAGATGTTTGTATCACAGCAAGCCGGAGTTTTTCCTCATTTCTTTCGCTGGGAAACGATGAGAAATGAACCTTGAAGTTCCGTAACGGTGACGTCGCCCCGTTTTGCGGTTATGGATGGAGCGACGCGGGCCTCGAACGCACAACCGCGCAAACGCTACCGTTGTCACCTCACCGCCCGCCGCCGGACAAGCGGAGAGACAGGATTTCGAGTGGAAGTGGCTTAAAAGTCTCGCGGGAACTGAACGCACGCTGTGCGTTTAAAAAAAAAACAAAAAAAGCGCCGGTTTTGGGTGATTTTTATGACAGTTTTCGAGTGTGCAGCCCCCATAGCCCCACCCTCCTCTCCTGCTCCTTCAACTCTGGTCACATTTTCGCTGAAACGTGTCACTTATTTTACGCTGCATTGCGCCAAAGCAGGTCGCCAGCAGCCGAGTTCACCAAAAACCACAACAAGTGAGTTTTATCTCACAAAGTTAAAATACAAGTTTACCACAACTGCAGTAGTTTAAAAAAAATAACAACAACCTTGAGGGATGCCCCGTATCAGACGACACTCGGACGCCATCACAACGTCGAGACGAATGGGAACAAAAAAGCAACGTTGAGGAACGATGTAGCAGTGATGTCATTAGTTTAATGTTTCATTTTAGGAGGTGGGATTACAGGATACATCATCTGATGGATGGATGCGGTGAATGGTCCCCGTGTGTTTCACGCTTTTTCTACTTTACAGTGTCGCCCCCCCTTCACCCCGACGCTCCCGTCCCCCCCGCAGTCTCCGGTGGAAGTGAGGATCAACCCAGCAACCCTTCGGTTTCCAGCCAGCTGCTCTACCCCAGAACCGTGCCGCCGTAGTGTTGGCCGCTTCATCTGAAGCAGCGTTTTACCAAAGCTTCCTTCGCCGATCAGACGAGGCATCGGATCCTCGACCTCAGCGGCGCGGTTGCGCTCGGAGACGCTGGTAAACGCCGGCATCAAAACAAAGGGTCAGCTTTCGTCAGGCTTTCCGTGATCCGTCCCGCAGAGCCAAACTCCTTCACCAGGTCCTTGATCACCACCGCCTTGCCGAGCGTCATCCAACTCTCTGATGATGAGGAGAAAGGGGGAAAAAAAAAAGAAAGTGTGGTGTCCTGGCTCCACCGTCCTCTTCGCCGTGGTTCCTCCAGGAGTCTAGTGGTGTCCTGACGGGACACCAGCGAGAGGACATTTCAAAAAAACATGGCCAGGCTTTGCAAACGGAGTTTCTTTTAACTTTGCAAACAGCGATGAAATGTAGAGGCGATGTTTCCTGGTTTATCAGTGATGCGGCTTCTCTAAATGCAACTGTTAACTTTTTCAATTCTGGCTGTTCCGTTACGCTCCTCTGGCCCCCTCACCTGCGATGTAATTAGCGCCGATCAACATCAGCATGCTGCCCATGATGTAGAAGCCCAGGGGGACGCTGCTGAAGATGCTGGTTTCGCCTGCGGAAAAAGAGCAAGAATGTGTGGGAATTGTCTGCCGCATTCTCGCAAACCAACTCTGAGGCTCCACCCACCGTTTCCGTTACCGACGGGCTCGGTCGTCTCCCAGTTCATGGACTTCTGCACCGCCTTCTTCCACCGCGCGTACCGGAACTCGCTCTCTGCCACACACAAGCAGAAGATCTCTTAGCCAGCAAGAAGAAGGCACAGCTCTGGTGTTGATGATCGTGAACGCCGGCCTGCTCCACCTTCAGGGTTGATCTGAGGCTCGAACTTCTCCGAGGTCACCTCGCTCAGGTCGTCCGGGTTCAGACTCCACACGCTCACCCCCTCTGCTGCCCCAGCTGCCATCGCAGCCCCGAGGGCGGTGGTCTCCGGCATGGACGGCTTCACTGAACACAGCAGGCACCAACAGCCTGAGCGGTTTTCACGTAAACTTTTTTGTTTTAGTACCGCCCCCTTCTGGTAACGGATACAGACATGTTTGAGGCAGTTTAGTGTAGTGCACAGCTCTAACCACCAGAGGTCACTGTGCTGATGGAAGATGGAGGCGAGTCGAGCTGCGTTCGCTCTTGGCAAATTTGTACCACATCAAATTACAACACGTCTGTTAGCTTCGGGGTTTGCGGAAGTGCCGCTGCGGCGCCAGGCTGCTGTTGGAGAAGCGAGAAGTGTCAGGTGAACATGGAAACCCTACCGACAGGGATGCAGAGGATGTCAGCCTGCAGCTGCATCAGCAACCTGTTCGACGTCATTCCTCCGTCCACCTGGAGCTGAGTCAGCGGGATGCCGCTGTCCTGATTCATGGCGTCCAGAATCTGCAACCAAAGGACTTTTAAAAACAACCCGTGTTAAGTAACTCAGCGTGGACTGAGCAAGAGGAAGGGGCCGTACCTCTCGAGTCTGGAAACAGACCGCCTCCATAGCAGCGAACGCCAGGTGACTCTTATTAGTGAACTGAGTTAACCCGCAAATGACCCTGTGACACAAAGAGAGGTTTGTGTTTGACAGAGGGACAGAAGTCACTCGGCGCTCCAACAATGGCAGCTGAAGGGCGTACCCCCTGGCGCTGGGCTCCCAGTAAGGTGCGTAAAGACCCGAGAATGCGGGGACAAAATAGCAACCGTAGGACGTCCCGACGGATGCCGCCAACTTCTCTGCGCGGAAAAAGGAAAAATTCACGATTAACAACTGATGCGGTGAGGTTGAGATCGGCGCGTCGCCGGCGGCGGTGACCTACCCAGCTCCTCTGAAGATCCGATGATGCCCAGGTTGTCCTGCAGCCAACGAACCACAGCACCTGCGATGGCCACCGAGCCCTGGCCGGGATAGAAGACGGTGTTCGTGAGTTGTTTTTTTTTTGGAAACCAGGAAGCAACTGAACGGAACATGAAACTGAATCAAAGCAGCGCTGCACCTCCAGCGCGTAGCAGGCAGGTTTGTCTCGACCCAGTTTGTAGGCCACAGTGGTCAGGAGTCCGTGGTCGGACATGACGGGCTGGAAAAAAAACAAAAAAAAAAACAGATGGATGTGAGGACGTACGAAGACGCTGCAACGCCAAGGTGCCGTAAATCACGCGAAGTTACAGCCGTTGTCGGAGAGTCTTCAGCCGCGCGGATGAATTCTCTTACCACATCTCGACGATACCATCATCATCTGATCACGTTACTCTACCTTCGCTCCGGTGCTACGCAGCAGAAAGCAGCCGGTCCCGTAACTGAAACACAAATCAGACTTTTTAAAATCTCCCTTCTGATAAAAAAACAAACAAACAAACAAACACGCCGAACCGTTACGAGGACAACCCCGAAACGCACACTCACGTGTTCTTAGCCTGTCCGTCCTGAAAACACATCTGTCCGACGAGCGCTGCCGACTGATCTCCGAGACACTGGTTTGAGGGAATGCACACATTTGTCAGGAGCGTGAGGAGTCGCTTTACACTGGCGAAAGAACGGACGGAAAGAAACTCACCCCTGAAATGGGAATGCCTGACAGGGACCCCGATTTCTGCAGAGACAGAGGACCAACGCAGTCGTTCACTTTCCACCGAAATTCAGCTTAAAAGTGAACGTTGCAAATATTTCATCAACGTTTTCTTCTCTCTTATTTTTTTTTGGGGGGGGGGGGATTTTTGTTGCGCACGAGGCTTTCGCTTCACGGCCTCAATCAGTCAGGGATATGAAAATGTTGTCACCTCATGTTTGGAAGGAGAGTTTGAAGCCTTGAATTTAAACAAAAAATATAAATATATATAAAAAAAAACAAAAACACCAAATATCGATGGAGTGACAGTGCATTTTCCACTTTAGGAGTTTGATAAAGACCTTGAAATTATACGATTCGGTATAATTTAAGTGTCAATTCCTTGATCACACCACTATGAGCCTTGATGACCCTCAAACCAAAGAGGGGGTTAATCAATATTTGGCAACATGAAGCCAAATATGTTCATTCTACCGCTAAATGTATAAATAAAGCATTATTCTCACAGTAAATCAAAATGTCTTCACTCCTACGTGAGGCCACTTGGGATGTTTCAAAAAAAAAAAAAAAAAGACTGTAGGAGTTCAAGAGTGAAGAGATTTAGCAGGTTTAAGGGGACGCTGGAGATGATCAGCGGGGGAGTTGTGAGGACCAACAACCAGCCAGGTCACATGACACCACACAAGCAATGTGGGATGCAAACCATTCCGGTACATTTCCAAGAAAGCGCTAGCGACTTTTATGAAACACGCAGAAAATGATGTAATAACCAACTGTGGCGATTATATATATATATATATATATATATATATATATATATATATATATATAAAAAAAAATTATATATTAAAAAAAAGACCAATATCAGCCAATACTGATCTCAGAGGTGCAACCACTTCTCAACAGCCGCGTCTCTTCTTTTTTTTTTTTTTTTTTTTTTTAAGCGAACAAAAGTGAACCTGATCCGGTGAAATATCGCCGCCCGGGTGTTGGAAATGCACGGCGGGATGGCGGTTAACCACGGAGAAGCAGCGCGGGTTACTTTTGCATGACGAAGAGAAGAGTGATGGCGAGTTATTACTTACCCGACTAGAACATATTTTCTACCCGTGAGAGGAGAGAGACAAATGGCACACACACAAAAAAAATGCCTAAAAAGGAATTTCTTAGTCAACCTTCATGCACTTTAGAACATTCTTCTAAAATCCCTGGATTGTTTTATTAGTTGCTCATTTGCACAGCAAACTTTGAACGCACAAGACAGAAATTAAGATGTTTGAAAGTTGATAAGCTAGCTGACTAGCTAGCTGACTAGCTAGTTGGCGGAGGTGGCGAGGGCTTACCATCAGGCCGTATATTTCTGAAGAACTCCTCACCCGGGGCAAAATCTCCATTGGAATCCCAAAGTATCTGATGATAATTTAAAAAGTACATATATATATATATTTGATCATAATTAGCTGTTCTTTTAAAACAAGGATGGCGTCAGCACCAACAAAAGCCAGGAGTCCTACTTGCAAAGCTCCGGGTCCCAGTCCAGAGTGTGAATGTTGAACAGCATGGTTCTGCTAGCGTTGGTCACATCGGTGCAGTGGACTCCGCCGGACTTCCCCCCCGTCAAACACTGTCCAACACACACACACACACATTCACGTCACACACATGTATGTAGCACCCACGTGACCGCGGCGGCCGTCTGCGTTCGTACCCAAATGAGCCAGGAGTCGACGGTGCCGAACATGGCGCGGTGGGAGGCCACGGCTTCGCGGACCTTGTCCACGTTGTCCATCAGCCAGCGGAGCTTCACGGCGCTGAAGTAGGTGCTGATGGGGAGTCCCGTTTTATGCTGCGAGACAGGCGGCGCTGCTCGTGAGTCACGTGACATCAGACAGCGCTGATCTAGTAGTACTTCACGCTGATACATCAATAAAACCTCAAATGCAGCTCAATTTCTAAAGTATGGAAAAACCCAGTCTCAGATTCACCCTCTCAAAGAAATAAAAGAACCCAGGGCTTCACCTTCAGGTGGTTCTTGTTCCTTCCTGGAGTTTTGTTGATGAGACCTTCGACGGTGGACTGGGTCCGCAGGTCCAGCCACACTAAAGCAGGACACCCAGTTATTTACCACACACACACACATTCTGCTTTTACCACCGGGTAAATGAAGCCAGGGTCACGGTTCTTCTGCGCCGGCGTGTGAATTCACCCGGCGGAGGGCCTGACGTCCGTGCTGGACTCACCGATGGCGTTGTAGAGGGGCTCCCCCGTCTCTTTGTCCCAAACCAGCGTGGTTTCTCTCTGGTTGGTCACTCCGATAGCTGGAACGAGAATTTCCAACTTGTAAGCTGCCATCGCCTCGTAGCAGACCTGACATCAGGCGCCCTACCTTTGATGTTGGAGATGTCGATGTTGAGCTGCGTCAGTTTCTCACACGTGCGCTCCATGCACTCGTACACCGACTGCAGGATCTCCTGGGGGTCCTCCTCCACCCACCTGAGGCACACATGCATGGCGTTTTACGTCACATCTTCCCTCGTGTCAAACTTTCCCCGGGCGTTTCTCACTCACCCTTCTTTGGGGAAGCTCTGTCTGATCTCCACCTGGTGATGGCTGAGAAGTTCCGCCGTTTTTGAATTAAAAACCTAGAAAGAGGGAGACAGAACGGAGCTGTGAGGGCTGCCCATACGCTGACGCTCCCATCTGTGACCCCCATGATGGATTCAAAGATGGCAGATTGACGGTGTTCACCCGGAGGTACGAGATAAGACGTCAGTGGGACTGAAAACACCCTCAATCCAAGCCAATCGAATCGAATGATGAATGTTTCAAACAACAGTTTTTATCATCCCGGAATTCCCAATGGGTGCACCCCTGCTCGCTCCAGCAGCAAACACAGCTCATCCTGGCAGCACAAAACTGATCTCTGAACAGATTCTGCGGGTGCACAAACGACACCATCCATGTGTACAGTGAGGAACCCACAGGTCACGAACCCTCCCTCCTTACTGGGTCGGTTAGGGAGCACTTGAAGGGCGCTCCTCATACATTTGCTAGCATCAACTCGCTACTTAAGTCACGTTAAATGACGTCAACACCGGTGGTTAGCAGCAATGATCTCTGTGCGAGTATCACAGCAGCTAGCTGGCTTTCTCTCCTGCGTCTCAGTCTTACCAGGAACCGAGTGGAGCTTGTGCCCTGGTCGATGGCAGCAACCAGCGGCCCCAACATCATCCGGTGTGAGGAGGCGGCCATGGCGCCGTTCATGGGCGGCCCCGCAGCTTCGGACCCAACCTGGATGGGAAAGCGATTAACCGCCGCAGGTAAAGCGGCTCAAGTCAGCTAAAGTAGGGCAGGAGGTGGCTCAGTCGCGTCCTTCATGCGTGTTACTTGTCTGGTCGCTCGAGGATGACGTAGTAAAAGGCGCCTCCAGTTAGGTAAAACAAATGAAGCACGGTTTTTATAGATTTGTATTATATTAAATGTTTGAAATAGAATGGAATGAACGAGAGAGTCATTACACTGTGTTCCAGCAGTCATTTAGCTGTAAGTGCTGTAGGTCTGGTAAGGCAGAGTTAATAACACTAAAATAGACATTTAAATTACCGTCACGCACATTGACATAAATGTGTGTAAAAAGTATGTTCCCATACCGGGAGTCGAACCCGGGCCGCCTGGGTGAAAACCAGGAATCCTAACCGCTAGACCATATGGGAAATTGATTCCTTAAGAAGTCCTGTCAGATATCAAACGTGATAGACAAAAACATGACTATACACTCGTGTGTATTTAGGTTTTGCTTGATTAATCATTTAATGGGTTATCGACAGAGGACCGATTTTGAGACACTACTTCCGCCAATTCGTCCCTGAATCCATTGCTCATCTCTTGAACGCATCGCTCGAGCCCCTCTGACGTCATCATCAAAGGACGGTGTTGTCATCCCTGAAATGTGGGAAGCGGCTGTCCTGCTGTTGTCGTTTTTTTGAATCTGTGGCTTCGCTTTGAACCGCGACGACTTAAAATGTGAGTAAGAAGCTACGTTCGTGTGATTAAAAACGCACAGACGCTGACTGACCGAACCACCGGCGGGAATCCAGGCAGTTAGCTGCTTCACTATCCAAGCTAATGGTAGCTAACGTCGGTCTCATTCGTTTTGTGTGTGTGTGTGTGTGTGTGTGTGTGAGTGTGTGTGTATCAGGGCTGACTACTGGAAGTCACAGCCGAGGAAGTTCTGCCAGTACTGCAAGTGTTGGATCGCGGACAACAAGCCTGTGAGTAACCCGGGAGATGAGCAAGGAGTCGCTGGGGACCGATGCTAATTCATCCACGTTTGCTTTTGTGTGCAGAGCATCGACTTCCACGAAAGAGGGAAGAACCACAAAGAAAATGTGGCCGCGAAAATATCCGAGGTATTTCTCTTGATTGTTTACCGCCGTGTTGAGTACTCGTGCACTGATAATCTACGCCAGTTTTGGCACGGCTCTCGGGGCTGGTAGCTGAGATAGGCTCCACTCCAGGACTGTTGGACACGAAAGACGTCTTCTTATTGGTTTTCAGCAGCTGTCAATCATCCCATCCTCTATCTCTTTGCCCGCAGATCAAAAAGAAGAGCGTGGAAAAGGCCAAGCAAGAGGAGCGGATGTCCAAACAGTTTGCAGCCATGGAGGAAGCTGCGCTGAAGGCATACGAGGAAGATCTGAAGAGGATGAGTATGGAATCAGGTAACGTGTGTTGTTGTTTTTTAGTTTAATAACCATTCAGGAGGATTTCTTTTCTCTCCACTGACATATTTTTTGTGTCAGCTGGTGTCTCGCCAGCCTATCCAACGCCGACGACGAGGACCACGCTGCCTCAACCTCTGGTGCAGCCGCAACAAATCAAAAAGCAGCCGAAGAAAAAGGAGAAACCGCACAAGCCGCCCCGGGAGAAAAGACAAACGCAGACTTGGGTGGAAGGAAAGACGGATGATGGACACACATACTATTACAACACAGTGACTAGAGGTGAGGAGACGCTAAACGCCACTTTAATCTTTTTAACTTTTAACGACGCGGTTTAATCTCAGGTGTTTAATTTCAGAATCGCAGTGGGAGAAACCTGAAGGTTTCCAGGGTGGAAGCTCCAGCTCTGCACAGCCTGGACAAACAGAGGTTGGAAACATTTGTTTTCTTGTGTATCTCAAATCTTGGGGTGTTTATTTCACGCGACTGTTTCTCTGTAGAGCTCCCCCGGAAGTGCTTGGATGGAAGGCATCAGTCCTGAAGGTTTTACGTATTATTACAACACAGAAACAGGAGGTGGGGGTTTTCTCTTTTCAGGATAATTCACGCTGACGATGGCGTCTGATAATCACCGGACGCATCTTCTACATCTCCAGAATCAAGCTGGGAGAAACCAGCCGATTTTCCCCGCGATGAGGCGTCTGGATCTGGGTCAAACACGGAGGCGGAGAGTCGAGAGGAGGCGTCGAGCCCTCCGCCAGAGCAGCCGTCGGGGGCGGAGGAGAGCTCCGGTGACGCTCTTCAGACGGCCGAACAATCCAGCCAGCAGTCCAGAGTCCCAAAGATCAGCTTTAGGGTGAGAGACGTTCTGCAAGATGGCGTGAAAAGCCTCAGTGACTTTTCCGCTCACTTGTTTACTGTTTTCAGAAAAGAAAAATAGAGGATGAACCTTCAGAAAAGGAGGAAGAGGAAAAAGAGGGTGATGCTCCTCCTCAGGGAGAAGCTGAAGAGATGAAAGCAGACATCCAAACTGAACCCGAGAAAGAGAAGGAGGAGGAGGAGGACAAAGAGGTCCGAACCATAGTGACTGAACCCGAGGAGAAGAAAGTGGTGATACCAACCAAAAGGCCGCGAGCAGCCAACCCATACGGGGCCTGGGAGCGGATCCAGGAGGAGGAGGAGGAGGATCCCTAGTAAGTACCCAGAACTGAGCGAGAAACCGTTAAGAGAGTCCAGTGAGCAGAGAATCCTCTTTGTTTCCCTCCTCTGCAGCGCCGGCGTGGATTTGCAGTTGCCCCAAACGGAGGCGGATGCAGCCGCGGCTTCGTCCGATCTACCGCCGGAACCCAAACCCAAGTTCAAGGAGCGCATCATCACCTCCCTGGGAGTGGAAGGAGGACCTGCTTCTTTCAAGAAAAGCAAGACCCAGAACGGCAAATCCAGGAGCCTCAGACAGAGAGAGGAAGCGGACTAACTGTCTCCCTGGTGTCTGACGCTGCAGAAATATCTTGTTTTTTTGGACAAAGACACAAAAGCCAAATGCTATTTTTTTTATAGTAGTCAAGTGTTGGGACGATTGGTTTTACCTCCTACCGACAGTCGTCATAATAAAAGTGCATCTGTTTGGGGTTTCGGCTCCACACCTTCGGCTAGCAAACGTCTCTTTGTTACAGTTCAGAAACTCGGCGTCCTCACTTTCGCCAGCAATAAGAGGAGAAAAAAATCGTGACAATAAATGAAGCTCCTCAAGCAACACAGAGTAAGAGATCAAAACAGAAGTCCTTCCCTGGCGCACACGCGACAAGGGTGTGACGCGCCGGCGGCGAGCACGAGTGTAGAACGCTGATAGGTGGTTTTGCCGCACCCCCCCCCCCTCCTCCCAGCTTCACGAGACTGATGTGCGTCAACGGTAAAGTCTAACAAACAACAAGCTGGTATTTAGGATGTAGTGGAGAGAGAACCTGGAGGCCGTCGACGTAGCGAATCGAGGCCAGAGACTCAAATTCCTTAAAGTAGTCAACATTTAGCAAAAACAACCAAAAAAATGTCAGGAGACGTTTTTCGAATTTATAGGATATAATAATGAGTGGTCTAAGAGCTGCTGAGGGTCAGAACATATAAATTATGTTTTATTACATCAATAAATATCAGCAGTGTGACTCTTGGTAATGCATTGTACGGAAACTGCCTCTAAAATGTACTCTGTAGTAGTAGAATAGTACTAGAAACACCTTTGAGGGTACTTCTGTGGATCTAGTGCAGTAACAGAACTGGACTGTTGCGCGTCTGTCCACTGTGTCTTCGGTCCTATGGAGAGGAACGTGTGTCGGTCATGGCAGGCTGCCCCCGCCGCCGCCGCTCTTCGCCAGATCCAGGACAGCTTCCCTCTCTGAGTGTTCCAGCACGTCAGAGACGAGGAGCCCGAGGCCCTCGCCTCCTCTCATGAACTCCTAAACATGGAATGGAATTAAGTTGACGAGCGAGTTGGGAGAATCTTTATAGCGTCGGGATGCAGCGACAACCTTAATGTCTCGCGCCTCGTAGCCGGTCCTGTGGTCGGTGACGCGATCCTGGCTGAAGTTGTAGGTGCGGATCCTGTCAGACTGAGAGCGCATGCCCACCTGGAGTCAGAGACGCGGGCGTGAGTGAAGGAAGAAGTAGGAGCGACACCCGTGTGAGGAGGAGCTCAGCTACCTGCTGTTTCCGTGCCGTTTTCCTCTTCTCGTTCGCTTTACCCATCATGCTCTGGTGGAGGCGGGCCCTCAGCATGCGCATGGCGGTGTTTCTGTTCTGCAGCTGAGAGCGGCTCTGCTGACACTCCGCTGTGATGCCTGGAGTGGAACCAAGAACACTGAAGCAGGAACGTCAGGGTGGAACTCAAGGAGAAGCTCAGGGGTTTGTACCTGTGGGGAGATGAACGATGCGGACGGCGCTGTCCGTGGTGTTGACGCTCTGACCGCCAGCACCTCGAGCTCTGAACGTGTCGACGCGCAGGTCCTTCGGGCTGATGCTGACTTCCAGCTGGGGACCAAACAATTCTTAACCACAACCCATAAAGAACAAATAAAGACAGGCGGAGGCGGGAGCCGACCTCGGTGGGCTGAGGCAGGACGATCACAGTCATGGTGCCTGTGTGGATTCGCTGCATCCTGGAGGAGAGACCCACCTCTGGGATCCTCTGCACCCGGTGCGTTCCTCCCTCATGCTTCAGGTATCTGTACACGTTCTCTCCTGCTATTCGGACAGCCGCGTGGTGCAACCCACCTGGAAAACACAGCCCACTACTGAAAATACTTTAGGTATGCTAACATTTCCCACTCACTAGCATTCCTTGTGCTAAGCTAACTAGCAGTCAGTCTCCCTGGGCTCCGTGTTCATGAACGTTCTGGTAAATCTAGACACGTCTTACCGTACTCAGCTTCCGAGTAGTTCAAAGTCTCAAAGTCCCAGTTGTTATAGGAGGCAAAACCCTGGTACATTTGAAACATTTCTTTGGTGAATTGTTGACATATGTCACCTAAAACAGTAGAGAAGTACACTTTAAAATGAACACGCTGACTTTTAGGGAAAAACGCTGAATGTCTGTCCTCCACAGATCCAGGCGAGGGAAGGGTGGAGCTCCTTCTCTCCTCTGTGCTGCATTCAGAAGCTAGACATCAGCAGGCAGCTAGTCAGCTTAGCACAATGAATGGTTGTCGATGGGCAGATTAGCATACCTATGTCGAAAAGACGTCAGATAGCTGGAACTACATGCATGGCTGGTTAAGGAGAGTTAATGCAACGCCTCAAAATGTCCGCGAGCAAAACGTCTAGATAAACGACTGTTGCTGCCAGTCTTTATAAGAGAGGAAGAGGAGGACTTCTCCAAAACAGACAAAGATCCGAATCTATTTGAACCACAGACAGAGTGAAGGACGTGCGCGTTTTGGGAAGTTTTGAAGGCAGGATGGAGGTATGCTAACCTGCCCATCCACAACCATTCACTGTGCTAAGCTAACTAGCAGTCTCTGTGGTTCTCAGCACATACAGGAGGGAGGGGTCGTGTCCCCAAATGCCGGTGTGATCTCACGTACCTCCCGTTGTTCGTCCTGACACGACCTCCAGCAGAACATTACTGGAGTCCAGAGGGTCAGTGGGCACCAGAGCTTTGATTAACTGAAGAGAGAAGGATCAGACACTCTAAACCTGATTGGAAAACAAGTTACAATTAAAAAAAAAAAAAGTACTTAATTTTGAATCTTACATCTTTCCTTAAAGCTAAAATTCTGCTAGAGATTTTTGCTTCCTCTTCCATCAGGAGCTGAGTTAGTTGTTTGTCTTCATCTTCAGAACCAGCTGAACCTACAGGGGGATTCATCCAGGAGGAAGTGCTAGCGAACATCTTAACGCTTTAAATTATTATTTATGTCTAAATACTCACTATGTATTAGTGACAGGACCTCCTCCTGCTCTTTCAGGGCTCCTTCAAGGGTCTGGAACACGTTAGCTACAGTCTGCAGCTCTGCGTGTCTGCTTAGTAGCGTGGTTCTGTCGGAGGTGCTAAGGTGCATCAGCTCCAGCTTCTCGCTAACGTGCCTGCACTCCTCCATGACCGTCCGGAGATACCTCTCAACGGACTCGTTCTTGTACAAGTCCCCTAAGTCACTGTGGCAAAGGCGTTTGGTTGTTACTGTACACCAGTGACGGACACCTGGGATGTTAGTGTGTGTCTCACCGGTGTGTCCAGGAAAAAGTGTCCTCCATCTTTTTCCGCCGTTAACTACACGAGTACGAACAGAACACAAACGGACCCATGAATGGAAAAACATGACAATATTATTCAAGTCCCTACATTTATAAGCGTGTTGACAGGGGGTGTTTCTGTAATTGAGGGGCAAATCTTCATAGCATGCCTCTGACCGCCTAGCGAATGCAGAACCGGAAGTCGTTTTTCTTCTTCGTTGGAAACGGCAGCGTCACCGGCGGATTCACAGGATGATCGCCACCCTCTGTTAGCTAGCAGCTAGCTAAAGCCAAAATGTCAAATTTCGAAGACAGCCTGTATGGTAAGACAATATTAACGTGTTAATGTTTATTTACGGAAATTTAATACAAAATGTAAATAAAATTAACAAATGAAGCAACTAATTAATTGTACCAAAAAGATAAAAAAAATTAACCTTGAGAAGCATAAACTTTTAAACTTCTCTTTACCCAAATAGTTGGAAATGCTGCTAGCGTGGTGTGACTTTTTGTGCTTTCTAGCTGCTAATGTGCTTATCGCGAAGCAAAATTCATCCGAATCTATGAATAGTTTCATTCTTTTTCTTCAAGGAAAAATATCAAGCATTTGCTGGTTTAATGTAATACAATAATTTAAAAAAAAACTGCTTTTTTTGTCAAGTATGACAGGGAATGAAGGGGGATGAATAAAGCGATTAATCAATTTATCATAAAAAGGATCAATGGATGAATCGGTTGTCACCATTTGCCGCCCTATTATATACACTGGTAAAGGTTTATCTGTTTAAACGTTGATATTATCGAATCTTCAGGTCCTGAGGGTCAGTTGTCATTGACTAAAGCTGTGGAGGACGTCAGTCAGCATGGCTACGCCCAGACGGAGGCCCTGAAAGAGAGGCAGAAGACCCTCAGCGCCCTTCAGGTTCACCTGTATAAGCTTCAGGCTCACGGTATGGATTATGTGGCAGGAGGTAGATGATCTGGAGGTAAACACTGACTGCCTCTTCCAGGAGACTCTGTCAGATGTGGAGAAGAAAAGCGAGGAGGCGGAGAAGCAGCTGACATCGACAGCCAGAGAGCTCCTGATTCAGGAGGGCGAGGTGGCGCTCCTGGAGCAGCGGACGCGGGTCCTGCGAGATCGCTGCGCATCCATCAGGGCGGACAACACGGAGCTCCTGCATCACATCAGCAAGGAGGAGGAGAAGGCTCGCATGGCACTTGTGAGGTTCACCGCCTATCGAGAGAAGATGGAGGCTCACAGACGGGCGGTTTGGCGTGCGGCGAGCCAGACGAAGGGCTTTAAAGAGCTGGAGGAGAAACGAGCGCTGGTGAGGAGGCTGAAACAGACCAAAGAGGAGCTGACAGAAGATTTGAAGAACCCCAGTGGGAGCACAGTCCAGAGGGCAAAGGTGAGGAATGATCTTAGCGATTTGTGTTTGCTGCACTGACCTCCGATCTGCTCAGCCTCCTGCCGTCTGTCAACAGAGAGAGACGGATGCTCTGAGAGGGGAGGTCGCCGCGACACGGAGAGCTGTTGCCGAGAGGAGAGAGCAGCTGCAGAGAGAGACTGAGACACACACGCAGATGAAGAAGCACATTGAGGTACGGCGGCGGCGGCTGGTTTCTGAAAACCAGGAGTTCGTTTCCATTCAGATCGGTTTTAGAAATATTCACCAAAAGAAACATGACTGTTAAACGGCTGCTCTCGCTCCCTCAGATCGGAAACAAACGCTACGACGCCATCATCAAGCGCCTGCACTGCCAGCTGAGCAAGGCCCAGGCTGTCCACAGGTACGAATACTACACAGGTGAAAATATTTCTATTTGCAGGGTACTCGCAGTACTCTCTATATAGCACACAAAAGTACATGCTAGCAAAAAGTTTTACAAGTAGAAATAAAGGCAGGAGTGTGATATTTATCCCGTGTGTTTCGAACTTGACACATAGACACACAGCAGTTTAATGGTCATATTTGAGATTAATTCCACACATTATCGTTGAATAGCCTTTAATTTATTCATCTATTGTATTCAATCATCTTTAATAACGATATCAGTATTTTCCCCACTTGAACGTGTTTTGTTGTCACTTTAAAAACGCGGAAGTGGAAGGCAACAAACTGACCTCTAATCAGTTGTGTGTGCTCCATGCAGGCAGACGTCCGAGGACGTTTTCCTACTTGGAGGGGAAGATCGCCGAGCTGAAGCAGCGGCTGGACTCGCCGGCCAGATGACTGCAGCGTTTCCATGACAACAGTTCACCCACCACTCCTCTGCCTTCTGAGTGAGATGGCGGCTTGGAGTCGTGATTACAAGTGACCAGCAGGGGGCAGCAGTGTCCAATAAACATCTGAGTTGATGTCTTAACTTCACACACACACACACACACACACGCACACACACACACACTTGGGACTGTCAGTTGATGAGTTTATATCAGATGTAACTCAACTGTATTTGTTGACAGGTCTTGTCTCAGTAAACGGAACCTCGTTGTGTTTCTCTGGTTCTCTGTTTCAACTGATCTCGGACCTGCCGCTCATCAGCTGGTCGCCAACATCCAGAACAAAAGCCGCGCCAACTGTCGATATGACGGCGGTGTTTTCGTACACGCTGTTCCAGCTTCCGCTTCAGCGGCGACGCGTGATGCGCGGCGAGGTGACAGTCCTGGTGACGGCGAACAAGGGAGCGACTGTGCTTCCTCATCCGCGTCTGCTGACTAATTAACGGCAGAGCCGCTGTTGGTGGAGACCAGAGAGGGAGAGAGAGATGCTCTGCTGGTCACGGAGGTTCTGGAGCACCAGAAGGTGGATTTCTTTTGGTGCCGATACACCGATATTTTACAACGATATTATTACCGCATGTGAAGGCTGTCGATTCAGAACAGAAACACCTGTCCATAAATCATACGTTTGTCACATGATGTCCCTTAAGACTCGAGCAGAACCGATAATGCTGCAATATTTCCGTGTATGGCTGAGGAAACACACACACACACACACACACACACACGAGAGAGAAGCCAGAAATGCCTGTGCAAAAACTCTGGAGATCAACAAAAACATTGTTGGAATATAATTTTGGAAAACATGTCCGTCAGTTCCCAAGGTTTTTACTGCACCTGTGTGTGTAGAAGAAAAATTAGGAGCAAGATGCAGTGTGTGTGTGTGTGTGTTGTTACTTAGCTAACAAATTAACGACTTCATTACAGATACACTTTTCGTTTTTTTTCGCAGCAGGCCTGTGTAGAATGGAGATGTTCCAGATGTGTTCACTTCCTCCACCAACCACAGTTCTGCCGGCTCGCCTCCTCCACGGTGGTCCCGGGACGTCTGCCGCGTCCGACCCGCGCCCCCCCCCCACCCCCACCCCAACACCACCAGCCCTTTTCCTGTTGACGTCGCTCGGCTCCGTCAGATTCCACTTTTCATGTGAGACAAATCCAAAACATCCTCCCAGAAACAGCCTGGGGTATTAATAGCAGCGATGCCACCAGCGGGCTCTCTTATCATCGCTCCCTAAAAATAAACCCTAAAGGTTTCACGAGAAGAAGACGAAGCCTCGCGAAGGATTTCTAGTGTGTGTGTGTGTGTGTGTGTGTGTGTGTGTGTGTGTGTGTGTGTGTGTGTGTTGGGGGGGCAGCTTGTTTGAGACATCAATGCTGATAACAAATTCACCTGCTGGTTTTTAGACACGCAGCAGTAAATCTAATCTAAACAAACGATGAACAATGGCACATGTGAGCCGTGAGAACTCCTGATGAGCGCGCGCGCGCGCGTGTGTGTGTGTGTGTGTTCTCTGTTCAACCCTTGTGCACCTGAGCTCCGGTTAGAGTGACAATGACTCAATAACCCTGCTCTCCTTCCTGAACGGGTCACATTCCACGCGGTTGTGTGTCGGAGGGGATGAGAGCGACTCCTCTGATCCTAAAATCCTCCTCCCCTCTCACGTCAAAGACATTTACAGCCATCTTTTGACACTTTTCCTATTTTTCTTTTTCTTTTTTGCACAAAAGAAACATTTATGCCAAAGTTTTCCACTCGCGGGCCACAGAGGTGAGACGCCGCGATGACGTCCCGTCACTCACACCTGATTGATCGCTCCTAAATAATCTACAGTTTACAGTGAGTCAAATGTGGCCCAGCTCTTGACCCCGGTCACCCGGCAGCTGGGGGCAGTGGGCGGAGCTTCACCTCAGCTGGCTTTATTTATCTCCACTCAGTCAGCTGATCTGCGGTGTGTGTAAACACACTCGTCAGTCACACGTCTGGCGCTCCGGTGTCTGAAGGGTTAAACTGGGACTCAGAGCCTTCGGGTAGCAGCTTGTAGCTTCCTCACCCGTCTGAACCTGATTCCTGGTCTAAGTGGTTTATGTGTGTGTGAGCAAATTAACACACACACACACACACACACTCGCTGCTCCATGCTAGACCTCCCTTCTTCATCCACAGAGTGTATTAAAAGACTTTTCCTCAGGAATGTGGGCGGGAGGCTAAAACTTCTAACCTGCAGGAAAGTCAAATATAAATCAACAGACACCTGGAGCCAAGCTCCGCCCCCTTCTGTACCTGAACAACACAAACACACACACTTCAATGTCATGGAGCCACAAATACACGTGACGTGCTGTGAGAAAGATTCTGCTTTGCTGATGAAGCCAAGAGGATTTTCTTGCGTCTCCTGAAGCTTTTGACTCCACCTATGATAAAGTAGGACAGGCGGCGGCGCACGTGCGCGCGCGGGGGGGGTCTTCTGTGACATCAAAAGTGGGTTTTCAGGAGGAAAAGTGCCTCACTTCCTCTCTCTCGCGACTGCAGACAGAAAAGTGGCAGGTTGAATTATGAATGAAAGCGAGGAGGCGGCCCTGAATCTTCTAGAAAACTTCCCACCAGACTTTTCCCAGATGTTTTTGGAGCCAAACGATTTAACCGTGACATCACATCCTCAAGAGGTTGCTGCTAATCAATCATCCAATCAGAAACAGCATTTTGATTGGATGCTGAGGTAGAACACGCCCCTAAATACAGGATGACTCGGCAAGAATCTGAATTCACAGGGAGTGGCGTTTTCTCGCCGTGAATTCTCTTTTTGGGGGGGGGGGGGGGCATCTGACGGGACGTAAATGGGAACTTCAAACTGAGAACAGGCATTTAAACAGCAGGCAAACATTTAAAATACAGTTTGACGTGAAATGTTTCGGTTTTCAGGCCTGAAAACTCAATTCAAGGGACGTTCAGGGCTCAAGAGTTCATATTTAGACAGAAGACTCCTGACTGACACCCAGCAGCTCCTGCCTGTGAGGAGGCTGCTTGTTTACCACTTAGTGCTCCGCGCCAGGTGTGTGTGTGTGCGTGTGTTCACATGCCAATATTTGCCTTTGCATGCCCGTGTGTGTGTGTGTGTGTGTGTGTGTGTGTGTTCAAAAGAGAGTGACTGCAAATATTTGGCTGCAATTATTTGCATGAAGAAAAAGGAGTATTTCATAACGCTCGTCTTCGGGAGATTTCCCTTCACGTTCGTCACCTGCGCGCGCGCTCACACACACACACAAAATAACACAAACACACACACCTACCAACTTCCAGTTCCCACATTTCTACGGTTACAAGTTCAGAGGCTTCGACTCGCCGCCGGTCGACTGAAAGCAGAAGAAAAAAACCTTTTTGTTCGGAGAGATTTTTGAGTCTCAGTCGTTTCCTTCGACACGATGTTGCTCTTCACTTTACACCTTCTGATTTACGCCTTTCAAAGAAATAAAGTTAAAATAATTGTGAATCGTTCCTTTCCACTCTTGGTGCGCGTTTTGACCTTTAACAGCTGCGTTGTGCTGTCACACTTCGTGCGTTCGTCTGATCGAGAGAGGCGAAGTTAAAGAAACGTGGAGGGACGAACGCTGAAATTCAATCTTTTTTGTTCCCAAAACTCAACCGGATGAAACTTCTTCCTCTGGACCAGGAGTGTGTGTGTGTGTGTGTGTGTGTGTGTCCCACGCTGTGCACCTGCTCCACTAGCGAGGGATCAATGAGAACACTGTGTGCTGTATAGATACTCTGAGGGACACGTGTGTGTGTGTGTGTGTGTGTGTGTGTGTGTGTGTGTGTGTGTGTGTGAATACATGCAAGTCCACATGTCAGTATCCTATATGAACAGACTGTTCTGGAACACCCTGTACTTCTCGTGGGGGGGGGGGGGGGGGGTGCCCACAGTGAGGTTGACCTAAATCTCCACTCAGCCTCTCTGCTATCAATCGATGGGCTGCGATTCTTATTGGAAGTTGAACTTTTTTTTTTAATTTGTTTTGTTTTTTTCGTTCCATTTCCCCCCTCCCTCAGCTGATTTGTTCCCCTCTTCTTCTGTTTTTTGGCTGGCTTGCTCTCTTTGTTTGCCTTGATGGGAGGATTCAATGAATAAATAAAACTAGGAGGGGGGGGGGGCGGAGGACATGCACTCATGACAGAGTAACTCTCACTCTGGGCTCTTTTTATCCTCTGTCCGCCATGTAAACCTTCATATTCGGGCCAACGAAGGATGGTAGTTACTTCAGGTTTACTTCCTGTTTCCAGCAGGTGGCGCTGTGACTCGCCTGCTCCTGGTTTGGTGAATATCGGCCTCCTGTGAAGCGGATCATCCCTACTGCTCTCATGTTGCCTTGAATCCTCAAACCTGCTCATCTTCGACAGTCGTTCTCTCTCTCTCTCTCTCTCTCTCTCTCTCTCTCTCTCTCTCTCTCTCTCCATTCTTGCCTCTGCACGCGATTTCCTCTTTGCTGACACCGGCTTCTCGTGTCGCCGTCTCCTGCCTGAAAGCCACAACTGAAAACGTGACCGAGTTTAAGGAGAGACGAATATAAAAGAACATTCCAAAAAAAAAAAAAGAGAGAGAGAGTACGGTCAGACCTCACCGCTCAAGTGGCATTTGTTTTTGAGTAAAGGTGAGAAATGCAAAAAGACACACACACACACACACACACACACACACAAACCTCAAGATTACACCGCCTTAATGTTAATGCCAATTAACATAAATCTAAAGTGTCAGGTCAGGAGTAGGGGGCTGGTGAAGTGACCTCTCCTTCCTACCCACCTGCTCTCAGGCCACGCCCCTTTTAGATCACAACTTTGCTGAATTTCATCTTGCAAAATTTACATAGAAACACCAAGTGAATGACTCAAAACCGCCTCTGCAGCACTTTCTCAGACTCCCCAGGACCAGATCTTACCTTCACACACACACACACACACACACACACACACTCACCACACCCCCCCCCCCCCTTATAAAACATAATGCTATGAGAGTGAGGGGCTCTGCATGGAAGAGGGAGAGGCTTCTCTTCCTGCTTCAAAAATAGGAAACAAACAGGAAACTCCTCAGTGACCTCAGACGGGGCGTTGATTCTGGCGCGTGTGTCCGTGGTCGAACACCGTGTACCGGAGGAGAGTTCAGAATACATCTTTGCTTAATCACCGTGCGTGTGAGCCCTCACAGAAAAGTTGCAGAGCTGAAGGAGAGGAAAGAAGATCAGAGCAAACGCGCCCTGGGGTTTGTTTACCTGGGCCGTGTCTCAATGATCTGTCCGCTGAACACGCCCCCTCGCCGTCCTTGCAAACACAAAGTAGCATTTGTGAGTTTCTGTCAAGAAGCCTCGCAAGTTCTTGTAGATGTGTCAGATGGTACAGATGTCAACCAGATGACCGTCAGAGCTGATCTCAGGTCAGGTTTCTATGTGAGAGAACTGGATGTACATCAGCGAAGGCTTCCTACTCTTCCTGCTAGCTTGTTACGCTGCTCCCAGGTGTTAGAAGTTAGCACGGAATTTTGTCAGCAAGCGTGGGTCCAGATGGACGGTTCCAGTAACGGGCGAAGGAATGAACTTGAGCCCAGAGCTAAGTTAGCATAGATGAATGTCCAGAGAGGTTTTTTTGGATTATTTTCCCTGATGAAAAATGTCTAAGTCCCGTTAACTTTTCTCCTCAACTTATTTTCTGCCATAATCCATATCAATGTAAAAAACAAAATCAGGAGGGAAATGATGCTAATTTCTCTGTTTGCTTCAGCTGTGCTACGACAGTGCAGAGCTCCACTCATCCTAAAAAGAACAGGTCTGAAAACGTCCTGTATTGTTAGGGTTCACTGGAGGCTGCGTCTGCTCAAACTACACATCGCAGCTTTAATCTTCTCACATGGTCGCTTCAACTTAAAGTTAGCTTAGCTATGCTGTTAGCAAGAAAACAGCCATGTTTGCAGGGAAGATCAATTCGGAGTTGTTAAATTGCGCCTGGCATGTTATCCCGAACGGAGGGCAGACTGGATGCTGCAGTGACTCACTGTCACCTCTTGTGGTGCAACGTGTCATCACAAGAGGGGACAGAGCTACCTGTGCATTAGCATGCTAATCCTCTGCGCGTCTTTGATCAATCAAAGCTGCTTGTAATTTTAGCCAAATTTTGAGGTTGCTTTAATTTTGACAAACATGTCGAACCGCATTTAAGGCCTCAGGCTTCGGTGTGTCCTCCTTTTCTGTAGGACTTCTGGCACACGCAGTAATAATCCTCCTCTCAGGTCACATCGATTGTCTCTGCCAGTGAGATGTATCGGTGACGCCTAGCGGGTGTCAGGGCTATTTTTGAGGTTGCAAGGTCGAGACGTCTCCTTCCTTGCCTGGTGAATGTGGGCGTCGAGGGAAGGGCGCTGGCGGTGTGACAGGCACACGTGCACATTTGCACGCACATAGTGAAACGAGCAGACACGCAGCTGAGGGGACGTGGTGGAGGATGGCGGCTGTACACACGCTGGGTGCAACATGGCGGCTCAGTTTCTCAGGTCGGTCTTTATTTCGGGGGCCATGAACGTCCTTCAAGCGTCCTTGCCAAAGCGGAGAGGCTGTGTCATAAACAACCTGATTAAGAGGAAAGCTCTTTAAGGGAGCGCAGCCTTGTTTGGCCTGTGGTTGTCTCTCCTGCTGTGCCAGCACAACAACAGACCAGGGCTGCCAGGTCTGGGCCAATAAACCATATTTACTCTAACAATGTCTCACAGAAACGTTAGCCTACCAGCATGAGAGGCACTTTAATTCTCCCTGGTTCCTGAAAATGTGTCATTAACTACAGTCTGTGTCTCCTCCCTGCCCGAACAGCAGCAAACTACTGTCTGGACTAGCGTCTATTAACTGTAGCTCATACAGTATAACAGCTGGAAGACTTGTAGCATGAATAAATACAACGTTAGCATGAAAAGTTAGCGTTTGAGGCTTCAAACGCGGCCCAAAAATATCAGTGGAGAACCGCTGAGCTGGCAACCCTGGGAAAGACTGTTTGCATGGAAAAGCGAACGAGAGAGAGAGAGAGACACACACACACACACACACACACACACACACACACACACACAGTCTAGCAGGATTTCCTCCAAAACAAATAAAGTGCGTCTTAGCAGTGAGAAGAAAGTTTTATGGCACCTCTTCCTGACATTTTTTTTTCACTTTGACCTTGGTTCACTCTCTAAAGCATGGGATATAGTCTTTAACGTCCACATGACTCGAAAAAAAAAAGGTCAAAACAGGAATTAAAAAAAAAAACCCTTTCAATTCAAACACACACACACGCAAACGACCATCTGAATTAGTCTGCAGCCATCAAATGAGATGCAGTCTGAATGTGTTTTTGGTCGTGCGAGTGCGGCAGCCGCTGATTCGGACGGAGATTTTGAAACTTTTCCTGTTTTGACAGGAGCGAGGGAAGGTGCTGCAGGGGAGGAAAGTGCAGGATAAGAGAGAAGGCCCTAATCCCCCATAATCCCCCTCTCTCACCCCAGTGGGGCACCGGCTACATGCCTCTTTCAGTGCTTCCGTCTGTCTTTTGTTTTGATGTTTCTGTCGCCGGGCGGGTGGCGGAGGGATTCAGGTCGAGGACACAGACGTAGTGAAGGATGGAAACACGCCTTTGACCTCGCGATGAAATCAGATGAGTTCTTCCAGGGATGTGCACGGCGTGAGATTGTTGTTAATTAAACTAAAATAGCCTTTTAGCGTACAGATGACCTTCCGATGATGTCACTGACAGGTGAAGGAGCTCATATGTTCTCACCTCCCAAACACAGACGCGACGTAGATTCAATCAGCTGGATGCCCAATTAGAGGAGGCCAGCAGAGCCGGGCTGTAATTCAGCCGGAATGTACGCACACACACACACACACACACACTGTTTTGCTCGTGTGTGTTTGGCGTGTAAATGACAGTTCAGATGTGTGGCAGCAGCTGACTTGAATTTAAAAAAAATATACAGCTGATTAAGTGTGTGATGATGATGGTGGAGTGTGTGTGTGTGTGTGTGTGTGTGTGTTTACATGACAAGCACAACAGGAAAAAACAAACAAACCTAGTTTCAGGAGCACAACAACCTGAAGCTCTAAGATTAATTAAAATGGAGGAGGGACATCTGACCTGAGATGACGCGCGTCTCAGTCAGAAAAGGTCAAAAGAAACAAAAGCCCGTCAGAATAAAGGTTCCTCTCTCCCCAGTCGGCGGAGATTTGGCGTTTCATCGGAGGTGAAGTCCCCTCAAACATCAGTTTTGTCGGCAGCTGTCAGCTGATTGGTTGGATCGATCAGCCGATTGACCTCACCTGCTCACGTGAGAAATTACGGAAGTAAATAAATAAAGCCAGGAAACGGAGTAAAAGTCGCGGCGTTATTTGGTTGAATGGAGTTCACTGGCGCCAAACTGAGATGAAACCATTTAATAGTTTAAGTTTTGTCAAACAAGTCAGGTGTAAACAGTGCATAGCTGTTCTAGTTTGGAGGCGGCCCCCCTTCCTCCCTCCACCCTCACAGGTTTCCTTCCTGTGTGTACAAACATGAAGTGTTTGTGATGCTCCATAATCCCGTGTAGCGTCTGAGGACCCCCCCCCCCCCCTCACACACACACACACACACACACACACACACACACACCACCAGTCTGGACCACCAGGCTTTGCCCAGCAGGGAGGTTCACTCCTGGGGGTGTAAAGAGGATTTTTTTGGGTGGTGGTGGTGGTGGTAGTGGGGCACTTGTGAGGTGGTTCTGTGTCTCTACATCAGAACCAGCAGGTCCAGTCTCCGTCAGAGCCCAGGACAGTGAGAGTCCTCTATGTTTGAGCCTCTGAACATCAGCAGCAGCACAAACAGAGGAAGTTAATCCGTGTGTGATCCCTCAGAACATCCTGTCCCTGCCGCCGCCGCCGCCGCCGCCGCCGGCTTCAAGAAAACACCTTTTGTCAGTGACATGGGATTTAGGAAAGTGCCATCTGGGTGGCTGCAGGAGCATCTGATCCAGCAGGAGGTGGGTCAGGCTGACCTGCCCGCTTCCTGGTCCCCAACTGATGTTAAAACCAAGTTTATTTAATCTCAGCATTCTGCAGTAGGTCTGGATTGTACTAACCAGCATGTAAGGGTGAGGCTTTTATTTTAGAGTGCTTATTAGCAAACCGAGCTGACGCTAATGGAGCTAAGGCTCGGTCACATGTTCTCCCGCCTATGACGTCGCCCTAGATTTGAGCGCGCTCCCGCTATATGTCCGCATGCAGGTGCATGTGACGGAGCGGTGGGCGGGGTTGCCAACATACAACGGCTCCGGCGGGGGCTCGGTCTTACGTAGCCAATGAAAGGATCTATACATATTGACACGGCGGAGCGCTCCCGCGCATGCGCAATGAAGCGCGGGGCCGGTTTAATGCTCAATTTTCAGAGCTGATTCATGTTTCTAAGCCGCACAGATCAAAGAGACGAGCCAGCTTTGATTTTTTTTTTTTTGTAGTTTTTGTTTTCACTTTTATTTTGAGGTGCAACTGTCTAGTGCAATTGTAACGTCACATTTGTGATGGGCTGAGGAACATGCACGACACATTGACATACTTTCTGCTAGGCATCGGGTTGTTGGGCTTTTTTTTTTTTTCTTCCCTTGGTTGCCAAGAGTCTCATTATTAATGTTCAGGCCTCAAGTTGCCCTGGGAGCAACTTTTAAAAACAAACAAAAACAAAACATCACCATTCATTATTTAAAAAAAAAAAAAGAAAAAAAAAAAAGAAGAAGTGTACAAAAAAATAACAAGAAGGAGAAATGGAAAACAGTCCGGATCATTTTTGAGCGAGTGAGTGAAGCCGCGGCGGAGAGGAGTCCACGTAGAGGCCGTGTGTCACTGCAGGGGAGACAGCATCATCGCGTGGAGGTACGTGATCCTCTTCTGCTCCCTCCCTGAGTACTGACATCACAGGTAGTTCACAACCTGGCAGGAACCATAGATATATATACACACACACACACACACACACACATGCACACACACTTAGATCTATATGTACACACTGATAACTAAAAAAAGGGCTGATATATGTATCTATGGTTAGAAACCAGGCACTTGGCAGAAGTTGAGTTTTGACATCTGTACATCACTACCTAGGAACAGTCAGGTCCTATTGTGTCCCCTTAATTTACACCTCACATTGAGTACATCGACGGGAGCAAAAACACACACGAAAACGACGACTTCTTTCCCAGTTCCTCCCTTAAAAAAACAAAAACAAAAAAAAACACAACCAAGAAAAAAAAAAAACCTGACATGATTCCTGCATAAATGTTTAATGCTCCGTCCAAGACTGGGAGAGAGAGGGAGAGGGGGAGAGAGGGGGCGGGGACGGCAACCACAGCGAGTCCTCGGGGTGAAGAGATTATGTATATTTAATAATAGCAATTATAATAATAATAATAATGATAATAAAAAAATCACTTTTAGATGCCACTCAACCCAGAGACCTGGACTGCTTCCCATTCCAGATGGGTCGAACAAATCTGTCTCTCTCTCTCTCTTTTTTTTTTTTTTTTTTTAAAGGTGTGGCTGAAAAAGGTGCGCAGAGTTAAAAAAACAAACAAAAAAGAAGTAAAGGAGAGTGTGTGCAGAAGGGTAGTGCTGGGTTGAGTCCGGGCGTGACGATGGATGGCACACTTTCCACACGGCGAGGGATGAGAGCCGCTGATTGGTCAGGCACCGACTTCCGCCCCTCTCCCTTCCCTTCGTGGTGGTTCTGAACAATAGCGGTGGCTGCAAGGTCCAGCTCTTAACCTCATCACCACGGCGACCACGGTGATGATTGTCTGAAGCGGGTAAAAGTCGGGCACGAAGCAGACGCTCACTCACACGGGTGCAACTCCGCAGTCGTCGGCTTAAAATAAAATGTGCAAGAAAAGAAAGTTTGTTGTCCTCTGGTCCGCTGACGCTGCTCCAGACGGCGGCATAGTCAGTTCACAGTATGGCGAGACTCCTCCCTCCTTGTTCCTCACGGGGTTCACAGGTTACGCAGACGTGCCGGAGTTCTGTGTGGAAGGGAGGACTTGCGTGGATGCGGCGGAGCCGGGGACTGGAGGCTGGACGGCGCTGGTCGGGGAGCCGCCGGTCTGGACCTGGGCCTGGAACTGAGCCATCTGCTCGGGGCTGGCCAGGGTCTTGAGCAGGTTGTTCTCCTGCTCCAGCTGAGTGTTGCGCTCGATCAGCTCCTTGATCTGCTCCTTCAGCACCTCCACCTCCTCACGCACGGCGTACATCAGGTGGCTCTTGACCAGGTCCTGAAGGGGGAGGGAGGGGGAGAGAGAGGGAGGGAGGGAGAGGTTAGCTGATGCACCATCCGAAGCTTCTCTATGACATCCTCACTCACTACGACATGCGTGACTCATGTATGACATCAACCTGGTGGGACAAGTCCTCCTACTTCTTTATGAAACAACCACTGGAGTGTAACAGGGGAGAGTGTGTGTGTGTGTGTGAGAGTGATGGTTTAATCTGATGTGCAATCACGTCACCAGCTGAGCACCTGCTACCGCAGCAGGCGACGACGCGCGCTAAACGGTCGTCATACATGTTCGACAGCTTTGCGGCGAGTTCCCATGATGATGCCGGAGCAGTGCCAGCCTGCTGGAAGGGATTTGCTTTAATAATCTGAGCATCCCCTCCTCTGCAGATCCGCTCCTCCCTCCCCCTCCCTCCCTCCCTCCCTCCCTCCCTTCCTCTCTTCCTCCTCCTCCCTGACCCGGTGTGCAGCCAGGGAACAAAATGTTCCTGCACCGGGTGGGAGGAGCCAATCACAGGCCGAGTTATTTATACAGAGAGGAGGGGAGGCTGCCGCTTGCCTAGCAACATGGGCCAGACAGAATGAAACGGAGAGAGGGACAGAGAGAGGGAGAGGGAGGGAGAGGGATAGCGTGTGAACCTGGCCCAGATGAAGCCAGGGTCCAAATCGTGACAGAGCAGGAGGCTCCTGCTGCTCCTGGCTCACACGTCACAGGAGCTGCAGTTCCTCCGCAGGTCTCATTCATCGCTTTAATCTCACTAATTCATTCCTTCATTCATTCATCGGAGGTGGAAAGACACCAGGTGATCTTGTTATTATCATGTAGAATAAAAGCAGGCAGGTGGAGCCTCATCTGGGTTACATAACACACGCAGGCACGCACACACTGCATCCATGTCAGGCCTATTTGCAAACACAGAGGTGCATCTAGCAGGTCAGGCTAAGCCTCTTACCATCGCTTGTTCGATCTTGTTGTCAATGGCCACCACACTTGCACCCGAAGAGCTGAAAGACAAAGAAACGGAGGGGTTGAAGATGTCAGTCTGACGCAAGAAGCCCGGAACGTTGCAGGTGCCGATGTCTGCATTACGGCTCGATGGCACGGAGACCGAACCCGCATCGGCTGCTGTGATAACACACACGCACACACACGCAAATGAATCAATCACCGGGGGAGGTCGAGTGTATTCTAAAGCCTCCGTCCCCCAGCAGAGCTGCAGCGGTCGTTACCTATTGTCGAGGCGCACTGATGCGCTCTCCTTCCCGAGCACGGAGGACAGAAACGATATGGAGAAATTCCTCAGTTGACAAACGCCAAGGTCCATCGCCACCGTGTAACACTGGGAATTCATGCTACCCCCGTCCACCAAAAGCCCCAGACGCGCTTCTTCAGCTGTGCACCCAGCGGTATAAAAGTAGAAAAATGGGGCATTCTGCTGTCCGGGCCGCCGCAGATCTCGCCTCTCAGCCGGGGCTGGGCACAAAGACTGAGGCGGCGGGCTGCGGCTCGCTGAGCGGCAGCGGAGCTCTGGATAATACATGCAGGACAACAGCGCCAGCGGCCCGCTGATTGGCTCAGGCGGGGCTCATTTGCATAAAACACGCGCGGCGCCGGCCCCTCATTGGAAGAGAGTTGGCTCATGATCATAATCACGCAACAGCCCCTCGCGCTCCTCTATAAGATCCCGCATCCATCCTTGATGCTCCCGCCGACCCGCAGATCAGAAATTAAACATTTTATCTGAGAGGTCGGAATTGAGCTGAACTTTGTTTATTTTCAGCTGCAGTTTGTGTGTACATGAACCGCAGGTGGAGGGAGGATTTACGAGGCTCTGTCGCCACCTACAGGTGCAGTAAAGTACTGCGCGACAAGCGGATCATCAGGAGGATGCTGGCAGGACCAAGTCTCAGGGCGGCAGCAGCAGCAGCCAAAAGCACAGATTCTGATTTTAAAAGTGTTAACCTGGAGGGGGAGGGGGGGGGGGTAACGATCAGATTAAGATTAAATATCGAAAGCTTTGGTGGCGTGCGATGACATTGTCGGCTGTGATTTAACAGCACAGGAGCGACAGGAGGCACGTGCGATGGAGACCAATGAGGAACATCAGGACAAAAGAACAAGCGGGTCGTCCCAGTAGAGGTGGGGCTCCAGATGCAGCTCCTCTCAACAAAAGGGGGGACATGTGTAAGACCCAGACACCATCACGCTCCTCAGAGCTACCCGGCGCTGCTCTCAGCGCCTCGGCAGTGGCGCATGAGCTTGTTTGTGGTGTTTTATTATCATCTTCTTCTAGTTCAGTCTTCAAGCAGCAGTGACAGGAGGCTTTAATGCTTATGCAAGACTCCACAAATATTAGAGGAGGAGAGGGGACACGTGTTCAGAGCAAAAACAGAGGTACCAGCGGGGCAGGGGGCTCTGAAAGGTGGCACAACGGTTGGTTGAGTTTGAGCCACTGATGAGAAACTGGTAGAAGACTGGACCAAGATGGCTATCGCTGGTCTCAGTGTGGACGGGGCCATGTTAGAGCAGATGAGCACCAGCCTCTCAGGGTGGAAGCACGTGGAGAAGCGAGAACATCGCGTCCTCCGACGACCCCCTGCCCCGCCTGGGTGAGCAGGAGATGTTGAGGAGAGGAGCTGCAGGTGGCACCAACTGCTCCACTCGCTGGGGTTCTTAGTCATTTTGAATCATGATCACCACACCCGACAACCGGAGAGCTACAACAATAAAAAAAAAAAAACCCTGGCCCCCCCACCCCACCCCCGCCCTACTAAGACCCCTGACACCATGACAACACAGAGTCATCGTTACCTCTTCAGATGCTTCTCCAGCTCCCAGAAGAGCAGCTTCAGGGCCATGGCGTGCCGCCCTGTGCTCCTCCTGCCCCGGCCAGCCCCTTCTCTCTCATTGATGCTGTCCAGGCTAAAACACAAACTCCAACCAGCAACAGGGCCCCCCCGAACCCGCCTCCCCTTAAAACACCTAAAACAAACACCACCAGCACCACCACACTTCCTCCTGCCCTGCGCCCTTTGGCCTGACCCCCTGCTCCCCTCAACGGCGGCGGGAGCTTCACATCGGGAGCCTGAGCAACAATGCGGACCAAGATGGAGCTGTGGAGGACGGGGAAGGGAGTGGGTGTGTGTGTGGAGGATGGAGCGCGCCTCGGTGTGTCCTGAATAACATATAGACTCTCAAACGAAGGGGCGCGTAGCGAGGAGCGATAAGAGGGCTGGGTTGTGGTGTCACCTCCCCTTCTGTTGTTATGTAAAACTGTCAGCAGGGATTAGGGTGAGCCGTCCAATAGGATGAGCCATTTCTGACCACATACCCCGCTGGCTCACGCACCGTCGCCCACCGGCCCCTCCCTTCAATCAACGTCTTCCAATCCAGAAATACGTCAACATCCGCCTCTGCAAGCTCCATGTTAGCATGTACCAGCCTTTAGCTGCGCCGCTGTCACTCCTCATCAGTGGATGCACACACAAGACACACGCACACACACACACACACACACTGAAACACAGTATGGCCTCACGTGTACCTCCATGTTAGCAAACAGCTCCCACGCGGGTTCGACTGCAGCTGCAGTCCTGACCACATTACTAGCACACACTCAGATTGTTTAGATTACATTTGAACGCTGGGACGTGCTGGACACAGAATGGCGGCGAGCGGCGTTCGGGCCCCAGTGGGTCGGAGCGACTTGGAGCCCAGTGGGTCGGAGCGACTTGGCTCCGCGATGCCGTGACATTCTTAAAACTGATCGGGTCATTTCTTAACTGCTGAACTGAACTGGAATCCTACGGAGACGCAGAGCGACGGGCTAAGGAAGCTCCCACCTACTACAAAGAGCGACCATGGATGTTTATGTGTACATTGTGTACTTTATGGTCCAGCAAGTGCGCATGCCTGCCCAGAACAAAAGACTGGTCTGAGGGGAGCACTGGCTCGACACTTGCAGCCAATTGCAGACGATGTAAAGGTCTCAGCTTGGCCAATGGCGAGAGATCTTGACGTTCTGACATCACCGATGGGCTGCTTGCATTCACGGTGGCTCCTGGTCCAGCTTGCAGAAAGACCTGAGCCACATCTTACCCAACACTTAATAGAGAAGACACCGCAACAGCACTTGAGTCCATTTAATAACGAGTACAACCGTATTTACTGGTTGAGCTACTGCAGATTTAACAAGCTCTTAAACGCACCAAACGGTGGTTAAAACGCCCATGGAAACTTGTAAAAACACACCGGTCCACACGGTGAGACGCCTAACCGCCTATCAGCCACATCCTGCTGGGCTTACATAAGGGCGCAGCTGCAGACCATGTGGAGGACAAAGGGGTGGCGTGAGGAGCCGTGTAGCTCCGGGCGACGTACTAATATCACGCGCCAGGCATCAAGACGCCGAAATATGTTTTCTAGAGTAAAATCCAGGTCCTCCCCTTCGCCCATGTTCTCCCACACAAGCACCCAGCTGAGGTGTAAGTAATGTTTTCCGCCTGGTTTTATTGTGCGGTGTGGGGGAAAGGCGGGGAGTCGTCATTCACACTGTGTGTGTGTGTGTGTGTGTGTGTGTGGTCTCAAAAAGGCTCCAAGTCAACTAACTTTTGATGATGTCATGTTGTGAACAATAATCACCAACCCCCCCCCCCCCCCACCCCGGAAAAAAACGCAAGTGGAAACAATCTGACAAAATCTTCCAGGATGTGATCAAGTGGATCACATTTGTGTGGAGGTGCTGGGAGACTGGCCCGCCTCCTCCTGCATCACTTGTCCTCCAGCAGTTTAGGGAGATTCTGTGCGCTACTCTGCTCTCGTTTGTGTATTCATGTATCGGCATGCGCGCATGTGTGTGTGTGTGTGTGAGAGAGGGAGAGAGTGAGGCTATGTACATAGACCGGTAGAATCCGGTTTGGGAGGCTTTCAAGTCAGGCCAACAGCAAGATCAACCCTCACCACCACCACCACAGACACGCATGCAGTTCAAAGCAGGGGCTGTTTTTTTTGTTGTTTTTTTTAAATATTTTTTTTACTCTCCAAATAAGGAGATAAAAAGATGGAGGGAACGCTTGATTTATGATTCCTGACGTGGACGAACGTTGAAATAAAAAGCTCGCACGCGCACAAAAAAAAAAAAGAAACGCCCTGAGACACCTCGCATGGCATCACATCGCTCCAGGGTAGCGGCTCTCTGGAGCGTAAGTGAATCGTCCTCTGCCAAAGCACGCAAGGCCTTACATAACCAGCCTCCTGTGCCATACGGGCCAGGAGCAGGCAGAGGGAGATAAGGAGGCTCGGGCTACAAGGCAACACCCTCGTCCCCCCCCCCCCCCCCTCGGTTTAGTGACGGCCAGCACGCCGAGAGCGACACGGGGAGAACAAACCCCCTCTCCGAAAAACATAGAAGGTAAATCCAACCACAGATATTGGAGTGAGGAGATAAGAGAAGTGACGGGATGAGAGTGAAGCCTCACCCCACGCACACGCTGATGCTCATCAAGTGTTTGTTCACTCATTTCTGTCCTAATTCTAATCCAGCAGCAGCAGCAGCAGCAGCAGCCCACGCTTAGTCTTAATCCAGCCGTTGAAACAAGAATTATACAATCTTACAACTGGGGGATGTCGCAGGAAGCTAGCGACCCCCCCCCACCCCCACCCCCCGCGCTCGCGCAGATCTGCGAGCTGTTTAAAGGTTTGTGGAGGTTAACGGTGAGAGACAGGCGAGGGGGACCGTCGCTCTGGGCTCTCCGCAGCACGCCGGCTGCACGCGGCGCTCTCTGAGGAGTTGGAACAGTAGGAAGGATCAGGTTTTTGACCCAGGACTGGTGTTGCGCACAATTATTGTTCTTTCTCTTCACCCTGAGCTCTGTTATTGGCAGCAAGAGTCACTTGTGATAGATGCGTGTTGTTCTTAGGCAGGTGGACGAGAGGTTGCGTTACCGGGGAGTCACCCAGACACACAGCGGGGCTGAAGGGAAATCGTTTTCTCCTGCCTGAGTCTCTGATTGTTATATAATTGATGACCTTTGACCTCTCGTCTCCTGAGGCCAAGACGACAAGCTCCAGAGACCTTAAATATCTAAAAGTCTTGCTGCTGTTCTGAGAAGACGCCTGAACAATTTTCCATTTCCTCCCCGAGCGTGGAGATCAATCTTAAACTGGAAGCCGGTACAAGAAACGCCAGGAAGTTTCGTGATGCAAGACATAAATAAAGGCCATAAAGGAGGAAACTGAAAAATGCGTCTTTTCAGTGGGAAACCCTGTAGACGCTCCCGTTTCACACACACACGTTACAAAACACGCGGCCAACTCCTAAACGGCTCCTTCTGAGCGCACACGGACATGCATGGACACACACGGAACACACTCACTGGACTTTGACTGTCTAAGGTTCTGCATGAAGGCACAAGGCAAACAAACGTGACCCCCGACGACTTGGCTCTACCCCCTCACCCCCTCACCCCCACCCCACCCCCACCCGAACCAGGCTGCCTAAAACCGGATCTGTCAGAGCTGGATGATGCTGCTGCTGCTTATCTAGCTGCATTAAGATCACCTCACACACGGAGGAGACGCTGGCCGTCCGCGGGTCACGTCAGCGCTGCGTTAAAGATTCAAAGATGTGCGTGCCGTGGTAAAAAAAAAAACACACACAAAAAAAAAACGCCACAACACCAGTTACGCCGTTAAGAAAACCAGGAAGACGTGAGGCTGAACATCTGAGAACAAGGAACACACAATAACATCAGCATGTCATCAGGTACTGGCCGATGTATCGATAACCAGTGAATCAGGATTCGTCTTATTTCTCCCTCGACCCTGAACAGCCAGACACTCCAAATGTTGCTCAGCGCGGCGTCTGCACGTGTCGGCTACATCGGCTGTAAAACAGCGGCGAAATAATCCAGTGTTCTTGCAACCACAGATGACAAATTAACTCATTCTCATAAATCGAACTGTAAAAAAGGACACACACAAAAAAAAAGTCAAACTAAATTTGGAAGTTTTACTAAGTACTAACTAAGTAAGTAAGTACTAACTAAGTTTTACTTGAACAAACAAAAATCTTAAGATTTGAATGGGTGCCTGCAATTTCATGTCATCGCCACTAGAAATAGGTTTGAGTGTAACAACATGTGCCACTGAAGTCATTAAAACCCTTCTTTTCTTTTCTTTTTTTTTTACTCTGTTCATGCCCGTGAATCGACCTTAAAATGGTGAGTGTGTGTGAGATCAAGGTTGACACGCTGATCATCTCCTTCCTTCTTTATCAAAGCTAAGCAGTTGACCTACTGACCCCTGACATGTTCAATTGACTAGAACAGGACAGAGCAAAGGCCAACGGAGGCACCTGACTCACCGGTGTCTCCAGCAAGATTAAAACATTTGGTGTGTGTGTGTGTGTGTGTGTGTGAGAGAGATTTTATATACTGTCTGCTGTACCTTTAGCGCACCTCCTCACCGTCTCTTTGGGAGGGGAGTTTTTCTCAGAAGTGCTCAGTTGCTGATTCAATCGTCGCGTGCAGGAGGCCCATTTCCACTTGAGCCCAAAAGCATATTTGGGTCAGTGATTCTCAAAGCGCGTCACGGTTATATAAACGGCTCTTGTCCTGGCTGGGAGGATTTATAGGTAGAGGCTGCCCCCTTGTGGTGAAACAGCTGTGCAGCAAGAGGGGGCCACCATCATAAACAGACATGACACAGGCGTCGTTGACCGTTCCTGACACGCTAGAAACGAGCCGCAGCACTAAATCACTGTTGCTCTACGTGATCCAAATAACACGCTAACCGACCGAGGTACACACTACGATACACGCGTGTGCTCGGGGCGTGTTCCCTGCACAGGCAGTGTAGCTGAGGCAGGTTCAGCTGTTCATATATTCATTTTCATAAATTCAAAACACTACTGGAGCAGAATTCCCCCCCTGAGCATGTCAAAGATAATTATCAGGAGGGTTAGCCATGTGTCACGCTGCTGTCGGTTAGCACATGTGCCGCTTAACATTTTAATAACACGTATGTTTCAAAACGATGAAGATAATTCGCTACTGGATTTATTTTCAGGATAAATGAAGTTCATGTAGGCATTCCTGATAGCGCCGGCTACATGAAGCAAGGATAAGAGCTCCATGTTTAGCACCAAGACAGGAATCAATGTGACTTTTAGAATTTAGAACAGACAAAAAAACAAAACAAAACATCAAGTTATGACTTAATAATTTCACATTTGAGATTAAAAAAAAAAAAAAAAACTGTAAAAAAAAAAAAAACATTAAAAATGAACACGACAGGATTATTTTCCCTCCCTGCAAACAACCCACGACTATCATAGTGGTACAGCAGACATTCTTATCTCGAGGTGTGTTCACAAGAGCTTCAAATGTGGTTTTTGTGATGAATGACTCAGCACGCTAACATTTACAGCATAAACAGTGCTGGGGTACCGTAGTACGCCAGCCTCCCGACTTCTACGCCGCAACGATACTTCTGTGGATTCCCCGTGTAGCTCAGTGACCCTGATTCTCTTTTGTGACTCCCCCCCCCCCCCCCCCCCCCCCCCCCAAATCAGCTCACAGGATTCGTCCATATTTGGTCGTAACCTTCGGGGACACCCTGGAGCTCGTAAAGGTTTTGCCAAGCCTATTAAAGACAGGCGTGGCCATAACAAAACATCCATCATGAGTCAAAGCTGGGAGCACTGGTGGATCCTCCTGAGGGAACGTTTCACCAGCACAAATATTTTTCTCTCAACTCTCACAGATAAATGTTCTGATCACTCTCTCTCACACACACACACACACACACACACACACACACACACACACACGGTTGATGCTACCAAGGGGCCAAACGCTATCAGGTCATTATAGATGGTACTACCAGTGGTATTAACAATTAACACATCAACGCATCCAAAAATACAACCAAGGCAGTCGTCGCGCAACAAACGCTGAAACAAGACGGTGTCAGTGGAGGGACTTCAGTCGTCACGGGCGCTTCTCTTTGCAGACGTTTATCTTGTTTTATCACTTTAAGAGCCTTTGGAGGCGGCAGAGAAGTGCTACGGTGAGCAGCACTATTTACAAAAAAATTCCACCCGCCTCCAAAAATGGTCACGACCGCGTTGGAGCCCCGCTGCAGTACAACTGGCTGGTCAACAGAGGCCCGCGTTCAAGCAGGAGAGGAACTTCACAACAGCTAAAATCAGACGGTCACAAGTCACATCGGAGCGGAAAAATGAGAAAGGGAAAAAAAAAGAAAAAGAAAAAAAGACTAAATCCCAACCAACATGTTCCTGTAACTGAGACTCTGATCTGCTTGAATGAGTCCAGACGAACGCTGTGGGGCATCCACATCCCTCGAAAACCCACCGTAATAAAGTCACAGTGATAGCACACCTACATGAAGCTTTGGCAGAAGCTACGTGGAAGTGTGTGTGTGTGTGTGCGCGCGTGTGTGCGTGCGTGTGCGTGAGAAGATCTGAACAAACCAGCCAAATTTAGACAGAACCCTTCTCCCATAAAGCTGTCAAGGCTTCAGGTGTGTACGTTTTATGGGCAAATACATTCTGACTTTTACAGCTCCGAGGATGAGGTTATGTCACGTGAACCAATCAGCCCATAAAAAGCTCTAAAATGCGCCTGGACGGCTCATATATTAGGATTACGAGATAAATCCAACGTATGCATACGTGGAAAACAACAGTGTTAAAAACTCAGAATGAAATCGGTTTTTTGCCTGAAGAATAAAGGATTTTGGGCTGTGCAAATGGCGCCTGATGGAATCTCTAACTCCCCCGTGTCAGGGTTAAGTTTTGCCCCGCCAGCCTAAAAAGGTTTGGGCACCAAAACCTGCAGGAGAACATGCGTCTGCTGCGTGGTGGAACAGCTTTACAGCCATCATTCCGCGTGAATGCGAGCAATTACATTCCGTGGAACCTTTATGCAAAGCGATCGCAGAGGCTGGAAAGACACGAGAGAATACTGTACAACAGGTGTACAGCATGAAAGAGTGTTAAAAGACCGATGCTGGCAGCTTTCCAAGAGTCGCGTTCAACCAGCACCAACCTGCAGGCCCGAATTCCCTCTGGGGGAGACCTGATGAAGGCACCTGATCCAACCACTGTCCTTACTCACTAACACATGAATGGCTGCACTTTTAACGAGCTGAATTCTGACACACCCTCCCGTTCCGGCTCTGCCAGAACGCAGCTGCAGCACGGCGCTCCAAAAAGGAGCCGGTCTCCAACGGCGGCTGGACGGTAAATGAAAGTGAAGGTGGACGACGCTCTGTGTCACAATCACTGAGTCTGATTTATAGAGCGGTTCAAGGTTTTACAACGACAGAGAAGTCCAAAACGCGGCATGAGACGCTTGGTTTAGAGGGAGCGTTACATGTAAGCAGAAGGATGAAAAGAGGGCTATTTTGAGAGAGAAAAAGAAGGGACCGAACGAGCGTTTAGAGGAACACGGAACAGTTCAGACAGCTGACATAATGCACCGCAGTCTGTAGGAGGGGGGGAGAACTGAGAGAAGGTGACAAAGGGAGGTAAACAAAGAAGCAGACAGAAAATAGAGGGATGGAGCCAAATCACAGCGTGACATGTCTCGAAACAAAGCAGACTGTTGCTGCAGCAGCCTGCAGGACAGAGGCCGCGTCACGGGGGGAAATAAATGATGGAAACACCTAGAGAGGGAGGCTGGGGAGAAAAAAAAAAATCCACTGAGAATACAGCGCTGCAATGTCTGCAGCTGAATATGATGACAATGAAGCTCGCGGTCAGAGACGCGGCGCACAATCAACGTCTGCTCACTTATGGAACTGCACGTCCCTGAGCTGGAGGAAAAGAAACCTTTGTTCCACAACATCCAGTATCGTCCTCTGTTTTGCTGGTTTGGGTGCTTGGGTGAGGCGGACAACTCCTGTCAAACAACAGGAGGCTTTTTTTGTTGTTGTTGTTGTTGTGCCCACAGCAACTTGAATCTCCTGCCTAACCGGAACAGAAGCCAGGACAGTGCAGTGGGAACATGAGCCCTCTGCCACAGTAGCGCTCCACTGTATCAAACACAACTCCTGACGGGGCCCGGCTATCCCTGCAGGACGGCCTCAGCTTTCCCAACATCTCAAAATGGGGCATGGAAGATTCTTTCCAGGGCATCTGGAGCTATTTACAGTTGCTTTTTTTTACATTAAAAAAACAACAATCGCAAAGGAGCAGAGCAGTGAACCGGGATGTAGCATTTAGTAATTGAACATATAAATACGCCATGGCAGTTCCCCCGAGGCCACACACATGAACAAATGTGTCCCTTGTTCAAATTACTGCAAAACAACTTGCAAATACTGTAGTAAGCACATTACCTTCCACTCCACGTTCATTTAAAAACATCATGAACAAAGTAAAGTTTACGTTTAGCACAAAGAGTGATGGCGGTGCACGCCGTCTTCCCTCACCTGTCGTCCTCTCCTTCAGCGTGTTGAGCCCTGAGGCCTGCAGCAGCAGCAGCAGCCATGAAGGCGCTGGCCTCTGCTGACATTCCCATATGTGCCAGGGTTCCGGCAGCGCCTCCCGACTCCACGGCTCCCTCACCACCTGCTTGTCCCCCCAGCCTGGGGAGACCGAGCAGGCCTTGATGCTGGAACAGAAGCTTCTGGGCGTCCTCCAGCTGGGAGGCTTTTATGGAGCTCCCTCCGGTTGGGGCCTGGGTGAGGGTGGTGCCCGGGGTAAGAAGGGGCTGGAGGTCAGCTTGCAGAGCAGTCAAAGGCATGTATGGGGTCCCATGGGTGGGAGCTCCTTGGACTGTAGCAGTGGAGGGCGGCTGAGCTGGGGCCTGCGGTTGGTGTTGCAGGGTCTGGGCCTGGCCTGCAGCAGTCGCCATAGCAGATGGGGCCGTCTGGCCTATTTGTGGAAGCTGCTGAGTGATGCTCACTGGTGGCTGTGCTGTGACCCCAGACCCCGGCGGTATGGAGGTTGTAACATGTGGCAGCGGACGCTGGACCTGGGTCTGGAATGGAGCAGTGGGCTGGATAAAGTCTGGCTGCCGCACACTTCCCTGGGTCAAAACCCCGGCGGTGAGCTGAGGTGCAGTGAAGGTTCCCTGCGCCGGAGCCTGGTGGCGGTCCACAGCATAGGGCAGCTGCTGCTGCGGCATGACAGGAGGAGGCTGGTTTACAGCAGCCTGTGAGGTCACCTGTGGCGGTGCTGTGGCAAGGGGGACCGGAGCCACAGGTTTCTGCACGTGACCTGCACCAACTATTTCCTGTGGTGCAATATAGGTGAGAGGGGTGGTTTGGGCCAGTCCCTGCGGAGGGCTCTGAATGGCTTGAGGACTGGTGAAGTCCTGGCTTGACAGTGGATAGGGTTGTAGTGTGTGAGGCGGTTGGACAGCAGGCAGACCTGGACTCATTCCAGTGGCACCTGCCTCGGCCTCAGCAGCAGCAGATTCTGCACCTTTTGGTGCCTCTGACGTCGTTGCGGGCGGAATCTCCTTTTCGTAATATTCCGTACAAGTCCATCTTCCTTTGCGGAATGGCTCAGAGTTAGTGTCCAGTTTGACCACCCTGAAACGAGAGCCGGTGGCCGTCTGAGTCTGGGTGTGCTGGGTTTGAGTGTTGGGTGCTGCAGTGGCTGACTGCCCTGCCCCCCCACCTTGCCCACTCACATTAATGTTGTCAAAGCCTGACGGACCAGGGGGAGGGACCGCGGCAGTGGTGACAGCAGAGACATTAGAGAAGCTCACACTGCCCTGTAGATGAGCCTCAGTGGCCGTCCCAGCAACAACAGCGGCTAACGGTTGGATCGTCCCACCTGCAGCTTTGGTGCTGTCCAACACTGGGGGCCTCTGTGACTGACTAGTCCCAGTTTTGGAGACTATAGCTGGGCTGGAGCTAGCCAACGGTGCCATAGGGGGAGCTGGAAATGATTCTCCTCCTCCCAGGCTATCAGAGTGATGATGGTGGGGTAGGCTGTGCTGCTGGGGGTAATACTGATGATGCACCGTCCCGTTTACCATGGAGGTGTGCTTCTGAGGGCCCGGGATGGAATGTGGATGAAGAGGCTCATTGGGTGACACAAGTCCAGGTGTGTCAACACCGTGGAGACTGTTCAGTGTCTCATCAGAAGAGCTTCGTTCGGGCACACCTGTGTCAGTGGCCTTTGACACAGAAACATCCAAAATATCGGAGGAGGAGAGGTCCTCCGTGTGGGACTCATCCATGTCATCATAGCTCTCAGTGTCATCGGCCAAACTGTTGTTGCCACTCACGTTGATCTGGGCTGAGGTGACGCTAGTTATCTGGAAGCCACTCTTCTTCTTCACCTGAGCTCCAGCCGCCTGGGACTGGGCCTGCTGGTGGAGTCCCGGGGAGGAGGATCCAGCCTGAGTTGGATTGTCGTCAGCCGTGTTGACTCCTCCACCGCCGCCCGCGGAGGAGGCAGACGCGCCGCTGCTGCCCCTCCTGTAGTGATACGCCGGCTTCCTGCTCCCGGTCCCAGGAGGATCTCCAGAAAAGTCCTGGTGGTGCATCGTTACTACGAAGGAGCTGCTACAGGCCAAAAAGCGGCTGGTGGATATTTACGCTACCTACTAGCTAACAGATGCTAGCTAGCTGCAATACCGCGATACTAAAGAGCCATAAGTGAGAAGTCAGATGATATATGTCCTCTGGAGCTAAACGTCGAGAGCTGCAGTCGGAAGAAACTATCTTATTCACGCTGTTCATCTACTGCACACCAAGGTGTATGCAACGCTAAAGAATTTTAAGAAACTGAAATAATTCAGGCAAATAAAATAAACAAAGAATGCAAAATTTGGCTAGCCGCTGGTTAGCTTAAAGCTCCGTTGGGTCAGCAGTAGCGATTAGCCACGCTGCTCCAACACTTGTCGTACCGTATCACGAATAATTAAGATTATTTTTTATGTGTTACAGTCTCAACCAAGCAGGATGAAATATCCATAAATAGTTAGGGTTCAGCCAGGTGGTCTTCGATGTGAAGGTAGAAGCTTCCTAGCTGGCCGGCGAATGTCGCAGGAACACAGCCGCCGCATCCATTCCTCCCCCGGCCGTCGAGTCTTCCTTTTTACCGAAACAAACGTGAGCCTGGCGAAGATTAAACTCCATCTGCCGTCGGTAGACAATGGCGTCTAAATTATATCTGTCTTTTGAGTGGTTAACAAGGGTCACCGAGTTCACCTCGGTGTCTTACCGAGTCCGTGTTTGCTGTATCATTGCCGGTGAGCAGCAGCAGCAGCTAACGGGCTGTCAGTCTCAGAGGAGGGGAGGAAGAATCCAAACACTGTCAGCGCGCATGCGCAGAACAGCTTGGTTTATCAAACTGGTGTGACGTTCAGGTTCCACTGTTAAATCGCAATGTATAGATAAATTAATATTTTAGTGCCCTTCTTACACGTCCTAATTTAAATAATTCACGAAAAAAATTTGTAATCCATTATTTCTTTGAAGTAGGATGCTGAAGCATTTAAAAAACACTTCCTCAACACCACATAAAACGTGTACACAATTCATGGATTCCACTGCATTCTACAGGAAAATGTACAGCTTGTATTAAATGATCTTTAATGAATCGCCCAGGGGTTTCACCACCTTTCACCTCCTCCTCAAGTTAGACTCACTTGTTTTGGCTGTTAGGTCTAATTTAGTCATGTGGTTCGACCAAATCTGAGCAACCAAGGGTTTTCCTTTCCGCGCCCGCCGTCTGGCAACAGATTGTCACGTTAAAAAAAAGCCGTAAGAGCAGGACAGCAGGTTGGACTGAGACACACCTGCCGGACCTCTCATAACATGACAGCGTCGATGCAATTCATAAACACGCCGTATGCACCTGTGGGGGAGGGCGGGGCTTGGTAAAGTTCCACTCTGAACTGTGATTCCAAAGGTTGCCTGATGACGTCACGGCGGAGCGTCAGCAACGGAGAACCTGAAGCCAGAGGACGAAATCGGCTCTTTAGTCAGGCTTTAACACTCAATAAAACTAGTTTTACTCATACAGTGTGTGTGTGTGGGGGGTGGGGGTGGGGGATAAGAACTCTAGATTTGAATAAGGTTCAATAAAAAAAACATATGAAACGCAGCTTCAACCAGCCTACTGTCCCCGGCCCGGACTGCTAGTTGCTAAAAGGCTGCAACAGAGAGAATACGTTGAGGAGGTTTGTGTGTCTTTCTGAGAAACGCGGACGCCATCGACAGACATCAACAAGAGAAACGAGACACGTCAGGAAAGTGTTGTGAATAGTCCTTTAAAACTTCGTCGTGAGCCTCGTTGGCGCAGTAGGCAGCGCGTCAGTCTCATAATCTGAAGGTCGTGAGTTCGAGCCTCACACGGGGCATCTTTTGTGACAAGTGGAATCACCTTCACTCTTAAATCTACATCTTAATCCGACAGCAATATTGTGATTCTGGCGGAGTGCACAGAGTTGAGTCTTTATGGCAGACGACTTGTTGTTTTAATTTTAAAAACAAATTATGTAACGTGTGACGATGTGCATTGGTGGTTCAGTGGTAGAATTCTCGCCTGCCACGCGGGAGGCCCGGGTTCGATTCCCGGCCAATGCAATGACACTTTTGACGCTGTGACGTGTCAAATCATTCGTTGTGGTTTTCTTTTATTGCGGGACATTGAGGGCGTATCCCGACAGGTGAGCGCTGTCTGCAGTCTGCCAGGGCTTTTTTCGCCAAATGGATGAGCGCCGCCTGTTGTCTGAATCCAGCGACAGCAGACTGTCCGCCCAACTCGGGGGTCGGTGCAGGATCAGAAAGGCAAGAGGTGTTTGAGCAATTTTTATCAGCCGATTACAACCGCTGCAGAGAAAAAATCTTCATTTTGAGACATTGTTTTAAAGGAAAAGGGGCGGGGTTTGCACACATCTCCTCGTTATTATGTTGGTGGAGATGTAATTTTCTGACAGCCAATCAGATTGCAGTATTTTGTTCTGCTGTCCTTGGTGCTGAATTTGATTTTCAGTATTTGTCACATACACTTTTTTTTTAAACTGATATACAGGAAGGCTTTAGAGTAATTAGTGAAGCCCATTAAACAATGAGGGTCTAATCGTTTGGGATGGGTTGATGATCAGGAGGCTATCGACGGCCTCCTTCATTGGTGGCGTCCAGGGTTTGAGGTCCAAAACAAACACTCCCCCGCAGGTCTTGACTGATCCTCGCGTGCACTGCTTGGTGAGAAACAGTTCTTCAACTTGACACGACGCGCTTGGGGAGAAAACAAATCTGTACTTTCCCTCTGGTGTAATCAATCCATGAAACCTACTGGTTGTAGGAACATCAGCATGCAGTGACATCAGTGGAACGTGGCCAGAGGGTAGCCAGAACACAGTGGGAACACAGACAACAGAAAAGGGAACAGTTAAATTCATGGTTTTGTTTTGAGGGCAGTTTATTGGGGCTCAATCCAGATGTTTCAGTGGCAGATAGCTTATAATGACAACAACTTACTCGTGGCTTCAGCAGGAAGTAGTGAGGAGGACAGGAGGAAGCTGACTCTGTTTCTGAGTCCCCGGAGAACATTCGGTCCTCAAGATGAAGGCTGCATCGCCATCAGCCCTCTTGTCCCATACTTGCCTCCAAGTACTCTTGGCATGAGAGCCAAAGCCAGCTAGCTGATCCTCCTCTGAGGCTGCCCCAGTTGTGGGCTTTACTGACTCAAAACAAGGAAGGGCCTGGATTTCACTGAAGCTGTGTGCAAAACTGATAAACGACAGCAAGCCGGCCATGTTGTGTCCCTCAGCTGTACCAACTCCTGCAGCCTCCTCTCTCTGTGCTCGATGAGGGACATCATTTTTCCAGGAACCGTCAGAAGGATGCCCAACTGGAGGACGTACTCCCCCAGCACCCCTGTGGTGTCTGAGGCGCCCCCTCCTCTCTGAGATCCTTTTGCTTCCTTCTTCACAAATCCACTTTCAGAGGTGCAGACCTGTCCTGCAGTGACGGACTGTCCTAGAGGAGGAGCCCACGTGGTCCCCTGTGAAAAACAACTTTGTCCTTCCCAGGACAAAGACAAACAAACCCTAAACTTCTTCTGCAGGCTGTCCTATAAAAACCCATTCACTCATTCATTCATTCATTCATTTAAGTCACAGGAAAAATCACACGTTTCACTTCACTAAACATGACGACTCACTTCTAGGCTCTCGGGTCTGCATGGCACATGAAAGAATAAAACCAAACGACAAAAACAGCTGTGCACTGACTGGCGTGTAAGAGGAAAACCAAGTAAAATGGCTGAGAAAAATCAGCGCGAATTAAGATTCGCCTGAATTTACCTCAACCTTTTTATTACTGAACTTCTAAAGCAACGAATCTCTGAAAACTATGTGGTGTGTTGTGATCAGTAAAAGAACAACAGAGAAGAGGACACCAACCTGCCCGTTGGGGAATTGAAACCCGGTCTCCCGCGTGACAGGCAGGGATACTCACCAAATATACTGACAAAGAGATGACAACTTACCCCGCCCCCTCCTTTTTTCTTCACATACATTAGGTCACTTACGGCCCATCTATGGGTCATAGACCAGTGGTTGAGAAACAAGGATCTCAAAGTCACAGCAAGAAGAAACTCCCTCTAATTTCCCGCATTTACTGCCAACTGCTATTCAAAAAACAGATTATATATTTTTTTAAGATAAAAGCCCAAATCAAGACAAGGAGACGTGGTGTGAAATGACGTGAGAGCGGAGAGCTGAGTGTCAGTGACTGGAAGAGTAAAGGTGAGGGTTGTGTCTTCTTCTAGAAGCACGAGGAGGCAGCAGTGGGGAAGAAGATGGAGGGAAGATGGAGGAACTTGAATCCTCGAAAACAAAGAGGAGCCCAGTGGAGTCTCAGTGCGCTGCTCGGAAATGAACACAGTGTGTCACTCTTGCTGTTGAGGAAAGCCATGAGACACCAGCATCAAGCATTGGTGGTTCAGTGGTAGAATTCTCGCCTGCCACGCGGGAGGCCCGGGTTCGATTCCCGGCCAATGCAAAGAAGCTTTTACAAACATTCAGTACTGCAGAAAAGGACCTCCTCAGACATACAAGGTCAAAGCCCATCTATGGGTCACAGACCAGTGGTTGAGAAACAAAGATCTCAAAGTCACAGCTTGACACTGCTTGATCACATCAACTGCTCCTCCCTGATGACCTTCAGCATCTCTACCTTAAAGAACTCCATCTTATTAAACGAGCATCTTCCATCTCCTCTGTGCTGGTCTGGACCTCTGGTCCTGTTCGACACGCTGCAGCGATGAGCGTCTGTGGGATGGTTGACCTCTCTGACAGACAAACGTCCTCTACCAGCCTGCAGCTGCTCTGCTCCACTGGAACCTCAGGAACCTCAGCATCTGAACACCTGATGAAACTGTCTGCAGTAAAACTGCTGCCCCGTGTGAGGCTCGAACTCACGACCTTCAGATTATGAGACTGACGCGCTGCCTACTGCGCCAACGAGGCCTGGACCTGCTGCTGTTTTCACTTTTATCCACCTTCACTTTTTCAATTCTTATTCTCATCATCACAATTTACAGATCAGCGTTTCTCAAATGCTGGTCTGTGGCCCATAGGTGGACTATGAGCATCCTCTAATGGAGCATGGAATTAGTCTAAGAGAATCCAGTCTCTCCAGTCCTCTCTTGTTCAAAACAGGAAGGAAGCGGGGATGAGGAGACCTCTCACTGTACTTGAGGGTGTACCGACTCTGGTGACCTTCTAGGTACAAGGAGGAGCTGTTCTCTGTAGAAGTACACAAATAAAACTACTGTGTGAAGTTGGCCAGGAATCAAACCAAGTCTGACTCAACCTGTCTGCAGGGTTCTCTCCAGGTGCTCTCTCAACTTCTTGAACAGGTCGCGTTCAAAGAAAAAGCCTCTTGCCTCCCCGTCGGGGAATTGAACACCAGTCTCCCGCGTGACAGGCGGGGATACTCACCACTATACTAACGAGGAGATGATCTTAAGCCCCGCCCACTCCTAATTTGACCAAGGGAAAGCCCTGCATCATCAACAGCTTCAATTCTGTCAGCTTGACTTGGTGATCAAAGCAGTCAGAGACAAGAAGATGAAGGGGGGGGGGCCTGAGTGTCAGTGACTGGAAGAGTAAAGGTGAGGGTTGTGTCTTCTTCCAGAAGCACGAGGAGGCAGCAGTGGGGAAGAAGATGGAGGGAAGATGGAGGAACTTGAATCCTTGCAAACAAAGAGGAGCCAATTGGAGTCTCAGTGCGCTGCTCGGAAATGAACACCTGCCACGCGGGAGGCCCGGGTTCGATTCCCGGCCAATGCAAAGAAGCTTTTACAAACATTCAGTACTGCAGAAAAGGACCTCCTCAGACATACAAGGTCACCAAGGCAAACATCCAGGTTTGGAAGACCACCTGATGTTCAACTTGACACTGCTTGATCACATCAACTGCTCCTCCCTGATGACCTTCAGCATCTCTCCCTTAAAGAACTCCATCTTATTAAACGAGCATCTTCCATCTCCTCTGTGCTGGTCTGGACCTCTGGTCTACCACTGAACCACCAATGCTTGATGCTGTTGTCTCATGGCTTTCCTCAACAGCAAGAGTGACACACTGTGTTCATTTCTGAGCAGCGCACTGAGACTCCACTGGGCTCCTCTTTGTTTTCGAGGATTCAAGTTCCTCCATCTTCCCTCCATCTTCTTCCCCACTGCTGCCTCCTCGTGCTTCTAGAAGAAGACACAACCCTCACCTTTACTCTTCCAGTCACTGACACTCAGGCCCCCCCCTTTTTTTTCAATGAACATATGACCTATTATTTCAATTGCATGAGGCACGAAAGGCATGTAAATAGATGGAGTTTCTCAACCACTGGTCTGTGACCCATAGATGGGACGTGAGCGCCCTCCAGTGTGTGATGAAGTTCTTCCAAGTTTCCGCTCACTCTTTGTTGGAGAAACTGGTCAAGGAGAATCTCCTGAAACCAGGGGAAGCTCAGTCACGCTGTTGGACCAACACTTTCCAGCAGACATGTTGCCCCTGACAACCTGTGACTTTGATCTCAGTCATTCCAACTGTCATCTTCTTGTCTCTGACTGCTTTGATCACCAAATCAAGCTGACAGAATTGAAGCTGTTGATGATGCAGGGCTTTCCCTTGGTCAAATTAGGAGTGGGCGGGGCTTAAGGTCATCTCCTCGTTAGTATAGTGGTGAGTATCCCCGCCTGTCACGCGGGAGACCGGGGTTCAATTCCCCGACGGGGAGGCAAGAGGCTTTTTCTTTGAACGCGACCTGTTCAAGAAGTTGAGAGAGCACCTGGAGAGAAGCCTGCAGACAGGTTGAGTCAGACTTGGTTTGATTCCTGGCCAACTTCACACAGTAGTTTTATTTGTGTACTTCTACAGAGAACAGCTCCTCCTTGTACCTAGAAGGTCACCAGAGTCGGTACACCCTCAAGTACAGTGAGAGGTCTCCTCATCCCCGCTTCCTTCCTGTTTTGAACAAGAGAGGACTGGAGAGACTGGATTCTCTTAGACTAATTTCATGCTCCATTAGAGGATGCTCATAGTCCACCTATGGGCCACAGACCAGCATTTGAGAAACGCTGATCTGTAAATTGTGATGATGAGAATAAGAATTGAAAAAGTGAAGGTGGATAAAAGTGAAAACAGCAGCAGGTCCAGGCCTCGTTGGCGCAGTAGGCAGCGCGTCAGTCTCATAATCTGAAGGTCGTGAGTTCGAGCTTCACACGGGGCAGCAGTTTTACTGCAGACAGTTTCATCAGGTGTTCAGATGCTGAGGTTCCTGAGGTTCCAGTGGAGCAGAGCAGCTGCAGGCTGGTAGAGGACGTTTGTCTGTCAGAGAGGTCAACCATCCCACGGACGCTCATCGCTGCAGCGTGTCGAGCAGGACCAGAGGTCCAGACCAGCACAGAGGAGATGGAAGATGCTCGTTTAATAAGAAGGAGTTCTTTAAGGGAGAGATGCCGATGGCGTTCAGGGTAAACCCTGCCCCTCGCTCAATGTCAGCTGGGATCGGCTCCAGCTCCCCCGCGACCCTTAACATATAAGCGATACAGAAAATGGATGGATGCTGAAATTGAGTCAGGGAGACCTGATGATGAGAGGGATCCGACTCCTCTCATGTCACGCGCCACAACAACCCTACAGACTGAGAGTGAAGTAGTGGACAGTCCTGAAAAGCCAACAACGCATACAAGACCAAAACCGAGCAGTTTGCCTCAACGGTAAGATTTCGATAGTTTGTGAAACAAAAAATGACGTGCCTTGTTATGTCTGTCATGCTTCACTAATATTATCAGTTGAGCGTGCCATGATTTGTTAGCAAGCTAAATAAAGTTGTTAGGATAGCCTCGCTTAAATAATAGCTACCTCGCTACCACTCTCTCTCTCTCTCTCTCTCTCTCTCTCTCTCTCTCTCCCAGTTGAAGAGGAGGATTTGGTAAGAGTACAAGTCTTCATAAATCCCATGATTTTGTGCCAAATCTTCCATTAGAATTTACAGTGTAGTAGGAAAATTTGTCCCGAGTCCAGTGATACAGGTGGGAAAGTGGTCAGACTTATAGTTTAGATGTCAGAAGCCTCAGTTTGACAAAAAAGTACATGTCCAGAGATTTCCTTCCCATTGGTTTACTTTGAAAGGTGCAATATGGCACAGCAACTTTCAGGGCTTACAGAATCCAAACATTTTGAGTTATCACAAACTTTTCTCACAACTTTTGTTCAGCACAGAGTCTTAAGTCATGGATTAAAGTTTGAAGGCTATACGTTCATGCCCCAGGACAAGATAGCATTTGTTCGGGGTCCAAAATTGGTGCAAAGTCGAACTTGCGCAAATTGTGGACTTCCTGTTGAATTAGGTCAGGGGTGTCATTGTATGATTTGTAAGTCCTGGTGAGACAAATAATTGAGTTTGGGTTCCATGTCTCTACATGTCTCAGACCTTCAGCATCTCTCCCTTAAAGAACTCCTTCTTATTAAACGAGCATCTTCCATCTCCTCTGTGCTGGTCTGGACCTCTGGTCCTGCTCGACACGCTGCAGCGATGAGCGTCTGTGGGATGGTTGACCTCTCTGACAGACAAACGTCCTCTACCAGCCTGCAGCTGCTCTGCTCCACTGGAACCTCAGGAACCTCAGCATCTGAACACCTGATGAAACTGTCTGCAGTAAAACTGCTGCCCCGTGTGAGGCTCGAACTCACGACCTTCAGATTATGAGACTGACGCGCTGCCTACTGCGCCAACGAGACCTGCTGCTGTTTTCACTTTTATCCACCTTCAGTTTTTCAATTCTTATTCTCATCATCACAATTTACAGATCAGCGTTTCTCAAATGCTGGTCTGTGGCCCATAGGTGGACTATGAGCATCCTCTAATGGAGCATGAAATTAGTCTAAGAGAATCCAGTCTCTCCAGTCCTCTCTTGTTCAAAACAGGAAGGAAGCGGGGATGAGGAGACCTCTCACTGTACTTGAGGGTGTACCGACTCTGGTGACCTTCTAGGTACAAGGAGGAGCTGTTCTCTGTAGAAGTACACAAATAAAACTACTGTGTGAAGTTGGCCAGGAATCAAACCAAGTCTGACTCAACCTGTCTGCAGGCTTCTCTCCAGGTGCTCTCTCAACTTCTTGAACAGGTCGCGTTCAAAGAAAAAGCCTCTTGCCTCCCCGTCGGGGAATTGAACCCCGGTCTCCCACGTGACAGGCGGGGATACTCACCACTATACTAACGAGGAGTTGACCTGAAGCCCCGCCCACTCCTAATTTGACCAAGGGAAAGCCCTGCATCATCAACAGCTTCAATTCTGTCAGCTTGATTTGGTGATCAAAGCAGTCAGAGACAAGAAGATGACAGTTGGAATGACTGAGATCAAAGTCACAGGTTGTCAGGGGCAACATGTCTGCTGGAAAGTGTTGGTCCAACAGCGTGACTGAGCTTCCCCTGGTTTCAGGAGATTCTCCTTGACCAGTTTCTCCAACAAAGAGTGAGCGGAAACTTGGAAGAACTTCATCACACACTGGAGGGCGCTCACGTCCCATCTATGGGTCACAGACCAGTGGTTGAGAAACTCCATCTATTTACATGCCTTTCGTGCCTCATGCAATTGAAATAAAAGGTCATATGTGCTTTGAAAAAAAAGGGGGGGGCCTGAGTGTCAGTGACTGGAAGAGTAAAGGTGAGGGTTGTGTCTTCTTCTAGAAGCACGAGGAGGCAGCAGTGGGGAAGAAGATGGAGGGAAGATGGAGGAACTTGAATCCTCGAAAACAAAGAGGAGCCCAGTGGAGTCTCAGTGCGCTGCTCAGAAATGAACACAGTGTGTCACTCTTGCTGTTGAGGAAAGCCATGAGACACCAGCATCAAGCATTGGTGGTTCAGTGGTAGAATTCTCGCCTGCCACGCGGGAGGCCCGGGTTCGATTCCCGGCTAATGCAAAAAAGCTTTTACAAACATTCAGTACTGCAGAAAAGGACCTCCTCAGACATACAAGGTCAAAGCCCATCTATGGGTCACAGACCAGTGGTTGAGAAACAAAGATCTCAAAGTCACAGCTTGACACTGCTTGATCACATCAACTGCTCCTCCCTGATGACCTTCAGCATCTCTCCCTTAAAGAACTCCTTCTTATTAAACGAGCATCTTCCATCTCCTCTGTGCTGGTCTGGACCTCTGGTCCTGCTCGACACGCTGCAGCGATGAGCGTCTGTGGGATGGTTGACCTCTCTGACAGACAAACGTCCTCTACCAGCCTGCAGCTGCTCTGCTCCACTGGAACCTCAGGAACCTCAGCATCTGAACACCTGATGAAACTGTCTGCAGTAAAACTGCTGCCCTGTGTGAAGCTCGAACTCACGACCTTCAGATTATGAGACTGACGCGCTGCCTACTGCGCCAACGAGGCCTGGACCTGCTGCTGTTTTCACTTTTATCCACCTTCACTTTTTCAAGTCTTATTCTCATCATCACAATTTACAGATCAGCGTTTCTCAAATGCTGGTCTGTGGCCCATAGGTGGACTATGAGCATCCTCTAATGGAGCATGAAATTAGTCTAAGAGAATCCAGTCTCTCCAGTCCTCTCTTGTTCAAAACAGGAAGGAAGCGGGGATGAGGAGACCTCTCACTGTACTTGAGGGTGTACCGACTCTGGTGACCTTCTAGGTACAAGGAGGAGCTGTTCTCTGTAGAAGTACACAAATAAAACTACTGTGTGCAGTTGGCCAGGAATCAAACCAAGTCTGACTCAACCTGTCTGCAGGGTTCTCTCCAGGTGCTCTCTCAACTTCTTGAACAGGTCGCGTTCAAAGAAAAAGCCTCTTGCCTCCCCGTCGGGGAATTGAACCCCGGTCTCCCGCGTGACAGGCGGGGATACTCACCACTATACTAACGAGGAGATGACCTTAAGCCCCGCCCACTCCTAATTTGACCAAGGGAAAGCCCTGGATCATCAACAGCTTCAATTCTGTCAGCTTGACTTGGTGATCAAAGCAGTCAGAGACAAGAAGATGACAGTTGGAATGACTGAGATCAAAGTCACAGGTTGTCAGGGGCAACATGTCTGCTGGAAAGTGTTGGTCCAACAGTGTGACTGAGCTTCCTCTGGTTTCAGGAGATTCTCCTTGACCAGTTTCTCCAACAAAGAGTGAGCGGAAACTTGGAAGAACTTCATCACACACTGGAGGGCGCTCACGTCCCATCTATGGGTCACAGACCAGTGGTTGAGAAACTTCATCTATTTACATGCCTTTCGTGCCTCATGCAATTGAAATAATAGGTCATATGTTCTTTGAAAAAAAAGGGGGGGGGGCCTGAGTGTCAGTGACTGGAAGAGTAAAGGTGAGGGTTGTGTCTTCTTCTAGAAGCACGAGGAGGCAGCAGTGGGGAAGAAGATGGAGGGAAGATGGAGGAACTTGAATCCTCGAAAACAAAGAGGAGCCCAGTGGAGTCTCAGTGCGCTGCTCGGAAATGAACACAGTGTGTCACTCTTGCTTTTGAGGAAAGCCATGAGAAACCAGCATCAAGCATTGGTGGTTCAGTGGTAGAATTCTCGCCTGCCACGCGGGAGGCCCGGGTTCGATTCCCGGCCAATGCAAAGAAGCTTTTACAAACATTCAGTACTGCAGAAAAGGACCTCCTCAGACATACAAGGTCACCAAGGCAAACATCCGGGTTTGGAAGACCACCTGATGTTCAACTTGACACTGCTTGATCACATCAACTGCTCCTCCCTGATGACCTTCAGCGTCTCTCCCTTAAAGATCTCCATCTTATTAAACGAGCATCTTCCATCTCCTCTGTGCTGGTCTGGACCTCTGGTCCTGCTCTACACGCTGCAGTGATGAGCGTCTGTGGGATGGTTGACATGATGATGTCATCATCAGGTCCCCCCTGACTGACAATCAGCATCCATCCATTTTTTATATCACGTATCCGTTCGGGGTTGTGGGGGGACTGCAGCCTACCCCAGATGACATTGGGCGAGAGGCGGGGTTCCCGCTGGACCTGCGACCCTGTGTGTTTTGGCCCTGGGATGCACTGACGACACGTCCAGGGTGAACCCTTCCTCTACAAATTGCAGCAAAGAAAATGTGAACAGAAAAAGTGAAGGTGGATAAAAGTGAAAACAGCAGCAGGTCCAGGCCTCGTTGGCGCAGTAGGCAGCGCGTCAGTCTCATAATCTGAAGGTCGTGAGTTCGAGCCTCACACGGGGCAGCAGTTTTACTGCAGACAGTTTCATCAGGTGTTCAGATGCTGAGGTTCCTGAGGTTCCAGTGGAGCAGAGCAGCTGCAGGCTGGTAGAGGACGTTTGTCTGTCAGAGAGGTCAACCATCCCACAGACGCTCATCGCTGCAGCGTGTCGAGCAGGACCAGAGGTCCAGACCAGCACAGAGGAGATGGAAGATGCTCGTTTAATAAGAAGGAGTTCTTTAAGGGAGAGATGCTGAAGGTCATCAGGGAGGAGCAGTTGATGTTAGCATTGGTTAAAGTTTCCCATTTACAAGGTGGTCTTTCAAAGCCAGATACAGTGTCAGAAATTAGTGAGTGCCACAGGCCGTTTCGCCCCCAATTTATATATCATCACTATATATCCTACATGAGGCTGCCATGCTGGGTTCGATCATAGACCGGTACTTGGTTTAGCCTGTTAAACCACCTGAAATGTGCTCCAAAGCGCCACCTAGGTATCTAAAAATGGTCACCTCGGCCCTCAGGAATGTTGTAGAGACATGGAACCCAAACTCAATTATTCGTCTCACCAGGACTTACAAATCATACAATGACACCCCTGACCTAATTCAACAGGAAGTCCACAATTTGCGCAAGTTCAACTTTGCACCAATTTTGGACCCCGAACAAATGCTATCTTGTCCTGGGGCATGAACGTATAGCCTTCAAACTTTAATCCATGACTTAAGACACTGTGCTGAACAAAAGTTGTGAGAAAAGTTTGTGATAACTCAAAATGTTTGGATTCTGTAAGCCCTGAAAGTTGCTGTGCCATATTGCACCTTTCAAAGTAAACCAATGGGAAGGAAATCTCTGGACATGTACTTTTTTGTCAAACTGAGGCTTCTGACATCTAAACTATAAGTCTGACCACTTTCCCACCTGTATCACTGGACTCGGGACAAATTTTCCGACTACACTGTAAATTCTAATGGAAGATTTGGCACAAAATCATGGGATTTATGAAGACTTGTACTCTTACCAAATCCTCCTCTTCAACTGGGAGAGAGAGAGAGAGAGAGAGAGAGTGGTAGCGAGGTCGCTATTATTTAAGCGAGGCTATCCTAACAACTTTATTTAGCTTGCTAACAAATCATGGCACGCTCAACTGATAATATTAGTGAAGCATGACAGACATAACAAGGCACGTCATTTTTTGTTTCACAAACTATCGAAATCTTACCGTTGAGGCAAACTGCTCGGTTTTGGTCTTGTATGCGTTGTTGGCTTTTCAGGACTGTACACTACTTCACTCTCAGTCTGTAGGGTTGTTGTGGCGCGTGACATGAGAGGAGTCGGATCCCTCTCATCATCAGGTCTCCTTGACTCAATTTCAGCATCCATCCATTTTCTGTATCGCTTATATGTTAAGGGTCGCGGGGGAGCTGGAGCCGATCCCAGCTGACATTGAGTGAGGGGCAGGGTTTAACCTGAACGCCATCGGCGTCTCTCCCTTAAAGAACTCCTTCTTATTAAACGAGCATCTTCCATCTCCTCTGTGCTGGTCTGGACCTCTGGTCCTGCTCGACACGCTGCAGCGATGAGCGTCTGTGGGATGGTTGACCTCTCTGACAGACAAACGTCCTCTACCAGCCTGCAGCTGCTCTGCTCCACTGGAACCTCAGGAACCTCAGGATCTGAACACCTGATGAAACTGTCTGCAGTAAAACTGCTGCCCCGTGTGAGGCTCGAACTCACGACCTTCAGATTATGAGACTGACGCGCTGCCTACTGCGCCAATGAGGCCTGGACCTGCTGCTGTTTTCACTTTTATCCACCTTCACTTTTTCTGTTCACATTTTCTTTGCTGCAATTTGAAGAGGAGGGGTTCACCCTGGACGTGTCGTCAGTGCATCCCAGGGCCAAAACACACAGGGTCCCAGGTCCAGCGGGAACCCCGCCTCTCGCCCAATGTCATCTGGGGTAGGCTGCAGTCCCCCCACAACCCTGAACGGATACGTGATATAAAAAATGGATGGATGCTGATTGTCAGTCAGGGGGGACCTGATGATGACATCATAATGTCAACCATCCCACAGACGCTCATCACTGCAGCGTGTAGAGCAGGACCAGAGGTCCAGACCAGCACAGAGGAGATGGAAGATGCTCGTTTAATAAGATGGAGTTCTTTAAGGTAGAGATGCTGAAGGTCATCAGGGAGGAGCAGTTGATGTGATCAAGCAGTGTCAAGTTGAACATCAGGTGGTCTTCCAAACGCGGATGTTTGCCTTGGTGACCTTGTATGTCTGAGGAGGTCCTTTTCTGCAGTACTGAATGTTTGTAAAAGCTTCTCTGCATTGGCCGGGAATCGAACCCAGGCCTCCCGCGTGGCAGGCAAGAATTCTACCACTGAACCACCAATGCTTGATGCTGGTTTCTCATGGCTTTCCTCAAAAGCAAGAGTGACACACTGTGTTCATTTCCGAGCAGCGCACTGAGACTCCACTGGGCTCCTCTTTGTTTTCCAGGATTCAAGTTCCTCCATCTTCCCTCCATCTTCTTCCCCACTGCTGCCTCCTCGTGCTTCTAGAAGAAGACACAACCCTCACCTTTACTCTTCCAGTCACTGACACTCAGGCCCCCCCCCTTTTTTTTCAAAGCACATATGACCTATTATTTCAATTGCATGAGGCACGAAAGGCATGTAAATAGATGAAGTTTCTCAACCACTGGTCTGTGACCCATAGATGGGACGTGAGCGCCCTCCAGTGTGTGATGAAGTTCTTCCAAGTTTCGGCTCACTCTTTGTTGGAGAAACTGGTCAAGGAGAATCTCCTGAAACCAGGGGAAGCTCAGTCACGCTGTTGGACCAACACTTTCCAGCAGACATGTTGCCCCTGACAACCAGTGACTTTGATCTCAGTCATTCCAACTGTCATCTTCTTGTCTCTGACTGCTTTGATCACCAAGTCAAGCTGACAGAATTGAAGCTGTTGATGATCCAGGGCTTTCCCTTGGTCAAATTAGGAGTGGGCGGGGCTTAAGGTCATCTCCTCGTTAGTATAGTGGTGAGTATCCCCGCCTGTCACGCGGGAGACCGGGGTTCAATTCCCCGACGGGGAGGCAAGAGGCTTTTTCTTTGAACGCGACCTGTTCAAGAAGTTGAGAGAGCACCTGGAGAGAACCCTGCAGACAGGTTGAGTCAGACTTGGTTTGATTCCTGGCCAACTTCACACAGTAGTTTTATTTGTGTACTTCTACAGAGAACAGCTCCTCCTTGTACCTAGAAGGTCACCAGAGTCGGTACACCCTCAAGTACAGTGAGAGGTCTCCTCATCCCCGCTTCCTTCCTGTTTTGAACAAGAGAGGACTGGAGAGACTGGATTCTCTTAGACTAATTTCATGCTCCATTAGAGGATGCTCATAGTCCACCTATGGGCCACAGACCAGCATTTGAGAAACGCTGATCTGTAAATTGTGATGATGAGAATAAGAATTGAAAAACTGAAGGTGGATAAAAGTGAAAACAGCAGCAAGTCCAGGCCTCGTTGGCGCAGTAGGCAGCGCGTCAGTCTCATAATCTGAAGGTCGTGAGTTCGAGCCTCACACGGGGCAGCAGTTTTACTGCAGACAGTTTCATCAGGTGTTCAGATGCTGAGGTTCCTGAGGTTCCAGTGGAGCAGAGCAGCTGCAGGCTGGTAGAGGACGTTTGTCTGTCAGAGAGGTCAACCATCCCACGGACGCTCATCGCTGCAGCGTGTCGAGCAGGACCAGAGGTCCAGACCAGCACAGAGGAGATGGAAGATGCTCGTTTCATAAGAAGGAGTTCTTTAAGGGAGAGATGCTGATGGCGTTCAGGGTGAACCCTGCCCCTCGCTCAATGTCAGCTGGGATCGGCTCCAGCTCCCCCGCGACCCTTAACATATAAGCGATACAGAAAATGGATGGATGCTGAAATTGAGTCAGGGAGACCTGATGATGAGAGGGATCCGACTCCTCTCATGTCACGCGCCACAACAACCCTACAGACTGAGAGTGAAGTAGTGTACAGTCCTGAAAAGCCAACAACGCATACAAGACCAAAACCGAGCAGTTTGCCTCAACGGTAAGATTTCGATAGTTTGTGAAACAAAAAATGACGTGCCTTGTTATGTCTGTCATGCTTCACTAATATTATCAGTTGAGCGTGCCATGATTTGTTAGCAAGCTAAATAAAGTTGTTAGGATAGCCTCGCTTAAATAATAGCGACCTCGCTACCACTCTCTCTCTCTCTCTCTCTCTCTCCCAGTTGAAGAGGAGGATTTGGTAAGAGTACAAGTCTTCATAAATCCCATGATTTTGTGCCAAATCTTCCATTAGAATTTACAGTGTAGTCGGAAAATTTGTCCCGAGTCCAGTGATACAGGTGGGAAAGTGGTCAGACTTATAGTTTAGATGTCAGAAGCCTCAGTTTGACAAAAAAGTACATGTCCAGAGATTTCCTTCCCATTGGTTTACTTTGAAAGGTGCAATATGGCACAGCAACTTTCAGGGCTTACAGAATCCAAACATTTTGAGTTATCACAAACTTTTCTCACAACTTTTGTTCAGCACAGTGTCTTAAGTCATGGATTAAAGTTTGAAGGCTATACGTTCATGCCCCAGGACAAGATAGCATTTGTTCGGGGTCCAAAATTGGTGCAAAGTCGAACTTGCGCAAATTGTGGACTTCCTGTTGAATTAGGTCAGGGGTGTCATTGTATGATTTGTAAGTCCTGGTGAGACGAATAATTGAGTTTGGGTTCCATGTCTCTACATGTCTCAGACCTTCAGCATCTCTCCCTTAAAGAACTCCTTCTTATTAAACGAGCATCTTCCATTTCCTCTGTGCTGGTCTGGACCTCTGGTCCTGCTCGACACGCTGCAGCGATGAGCGTCCGTGGGATGGTTGACCTCTCTGACAGACAAACGTCCTCTACCAGCCTGCAGCTGCTCTGCTCCACTGGAACCTCAGGAACCTCAGCATCTGAACACCTGATGAAACTGTCTGCAGTAAAACTGCTGCCCCGTGTGAGGCTCGAACTCACGACCTTCAGATTATGAGACTGACGCGCTGCCTACTGCGCCAACGAGGCCTGGACCTGCTGCTGTTTTCACTTTTATCCACCTTCAGTTTTTCAATTCTTATTCTCATCATCACAATTTACAGATCAGCGTTTCTCAAATGCTGGTCTGTGGCCCATAGGTGGACTATGAGCATCCTCTAATGGAGCATGGAATTAGTCTAAGAGAATCCAGTCTCTCCAGTCCTCTCTTGTTCAAAACAGGAAGGAAGCGGGGATGAGGAGACCTCTCACTGTACTTGAGGGTGTACCGACTCTGGTGACCTTCTAGGTACAAGGAGGAGCTGTTCTCTGTAGAAGTACACAAATAAAACTACTGTGTGAAGTTGGCCAGGAATCAAACCAAGTCTGACTCAACCTGTCTGCAGGGTTCTCTCCAGGTGCTCTCTCAACTTCTCGAACAGGTCGCGTTCAAAGAAAAAGCCTCTTGCCTCCCCGTCGGGGAATTGAACCCCGGTCTCCCGCATGACAGGCGGGGATACTCACCACTATACTAACGAGGAGTTGACCTTAAGCCCCGCCCACTCCTAATTTGACCAAGGGAAAGCCCTGCATCATAAACAGCTTCAATTCTGTCAGCTTGATTTGGTGATCAAAGCAGTCAGAGACAAGAAGATGACAGTTGGAATGACTGAGATCAAAGTCACAGGTTGTCAGGGGCAACATGTCTGCTGGAAAGTGTTGGTCCAACAGCGTGACTGAGCTTCCCCTGGTTTCAGGAGATTCTCCTTGACCAGTTTCTCCAACAAAGAGTGAGCCGAAACTTGGAAGAACTTCATCACACACTGGAGGGCGCTCACGTCCCATCTATGGGTCACAGACCAGTGGTTGAGAAACTCCATCTATTTACATGCCTTTCGTGCCTCATGCAATTGAAATAATAGGTCATATGTGCTTTGAAAAAAAAGGGGGGGGGCCTGAGTGTCAGTGACTGGAAGAGTAAAGGTGAGGGTTGTGTCTTCTTCTAGAAGCACGAGGAGGCAGCAGTGGGGAAGAAGATGGAGGGAAGATGGAGGAACTTGAATCCTCGAAAACAAAGAGGAGCCCAGTGGAGTCTCAGTGCGCTGCTCAGAAATGAACACAGTGTGTCACTCTTGCTTTTGAGGAAAGCCATGAGACACCAGCATCAAGCATTGGTGGTTCAGTGGTAGAATTCTCGCCTGCCACGCGGGAGGCCCGGGTTCGATTCCCGGCCAATGCAAAAAAGCTTTTACAAACATTCAGTACTGCAGAAAAGGACCTCCTCAGACATACAAGGTCAAAGCCCATCTATGGGTCACAGACCAGTGGTTGAGAAACAAAGATCTCAAAGTCACAGCTTGACACTGCTTGATCACATCAACTGCTCCTCCCTGATGACCTTCAGCATCTCTACCTTAAAGAACTCCATCTTATCAAACGAGCATCTTCCATCTCCTCTGTGCTGGTCTGGACCTCTGGTCCTGCTCGACACGCTGCAGCGATGAGCGTCCGTGGGATGGTTGACCTCTCTGACAGACAAACGTCCTCTACCAGCCTGCAGCTGCTCTGCTCCACTGGAACCTCAGGAACCTCAGCATCTGAACACCTGATGAAACTGTCTGCAGTAAAACTGCTGCCCCGTGTGAGGCTCGAACTCACGACCTTCAGATTATGAGACTGACGCGCTGCCTACTGCGCCAACGAGGCCTGGACCTGCTGCTGTTTTCACTTTTATCCACCTTCACTTTTTCAAGTCTTATTCTCATCATCACAATTTACAGATCAGCGTTTCTCAAATGCTGGTCTGTGGCCCATAGGTGGACTATGAGCATCCTCTAATGGAGCATGGAATTAGTCTAAGAGAATCCAGTCTCTCCAGTCCTCTCTTGTTCAAAACAGGAAGGAAGCGGGGATGAGGAGACCTCTCACTGTACTTGAGGGTGTACCGACTCTGGTGACCTTCTAGGTACAAGGAGGAGCTGTTCTCTGTAGAAGTACACAAATAAAACTACTGTGTGAAGTTGGCCAGGAATCAAACCAAGTCTGACTCAACCTGTCTGCAGGGTTCTCTCCAGGTGCTCTCTCAACTTCTCGAACAGGTCGCGTTCAAAGAAAAAGACTCTTGCCTCCCCGTCGGGGAATTGAACCCCGGTCTCCCGCGTGACAGGCGGGGATACTCACCACTATACTAACGAGGAGTTGACCTTAAGCCCCGCCCACTCCTAATTTGACCAAGGGAAAGCCCTGCATCATAAACAGCTTCAATTCTGTCAGCTTGACTTGGTGATCAAAGCAGTCAGAGACAAGAAGATGACAGTTGGAATGACTGAGATCAAAGTCACAGGTTGTCAGGGGCAACATGTCTGCTGGAAAGTGTTGGTCCAACAGTGTGACTGAGCTTCCTCTGGTTTCAGGAGATTCTCCTTGACCAGTTTCTCCAAAAAAGAGTGAGCGGAAACTTGGAAGAACTTCATCACACACTGGAGGGCGCTCACGTCCCATCTATGGGTCACAGACCAGTGGTTGAGAAACTTCATCTATTTACATGCCTTTCGTGCCTCATGCAATTGAAATAATAGGTCATATGTTCTTTGAAAAAAAAGGGGGGGGGGCCTGAGTGTCAGTGACTGGAAGAGTAAAGGTGAGGGTTGTGTCTTCTTCTAGAAGCACGAGGAGGCAGCAGTGGGGAAGAAGATGGAGGGAAGATGGAGGAACTTGAATCCTGGAAAACAAAGAGGAGCCCAGTGGAGTCTCAGTGCGCTGCTCGGAAATGAACACAGTGTGTCACTCTTGCTTTTGAGGAAAGCCATGAGAAACCAGCATCAAGCATTGGTGGTTCAGTGGTAGAATTCTCGCCTGCCACGCGGGAGGCCCGGGTTCGATTCCCGGCCAATGCAAAGAAGCTTTTACAAACATTCAGTACTGCAGAAAAGGACCTCCTCAGACGTACAAGGTCACCAAGGCAAACATCCGGGTTTGGAAGACCACCTGATGTTCAACTTGACACTGCTTGATCACATCAACTGCTCCTCCCTGATGACCTTCAGCATCTCTCCCTTAAAGATCTCCATCTTATTAAACGAGCATCTTCCATCTCCTCTGTGCTGGTCTGGACCTCTGGTCCTGCTCTACACGCTGCAGTGATGAGCGTCTGTGGGATGGTTGACATGATGATGTCATCATCAGGTCCCCCCTGACTGACAATCAGCATCCATCCATTTTTTATATCACGTATCCGTTCGGGGTTGTGGGGGGACTGCAGCCTACCCCAGATGACATTGGGCGAGAGGCGGGGTTCCCGCTGGACCTGCGACCCTGTGTGTTTTGGCCCTGGGATGCACTGACGACACGTCCAGGGTGAACCCTTCCTCTACAAATTGCAGCAAAGAAAATGTGAACAGAAAAAGTGAAGGTGGATAAAAGTGAAAACAGCAGCAGGTCCAGGCCTCGTTGGCGCAGTAGGCAGCGCGTCAGTCTCATAATCTGAAGGTCGTGAGTTCGAGCCTCACACGGGGCAGCAGTTTTACTGCAGACAGTTTCATCAGGTGTTCAGATGCTGAGGTTCCTGAGGTTCCAGTGGAGCAGAGCAGCTGCAGGCTGGTAGAGGACGTTTGTCTGTCAGAGAGGTCAACCATCCCACAGACGCTCATCGCTGCAGCGTGTCGAGCAGGACCAGAGGTCCAGACCAGCACAGAGGAGATGGAAGATGCTCGTTTAATAAGATGGAGTTCTTTAAGGGAGAGATGCTGAAGGTCATCAGGGAGGAGCAGTTGATGTTAGCATTGGTTAAAGTTTCCCATTTACAAGGTGGTCTTTCAAAGCCAGATACAGTGTCAGAAATTAGTGAGTGCCACAGGCCGTTTCGCCCCCAATTTATATATCATCACTATATATCCTACATGAGGCTGCCATGCTGCGTTCGATCATAGACCGGTACTTGGTTTAGCCTGTTAAACCACCTGAAATGTGCTCCAAAGCGCCACCTAGGTATCTAAAAATGGTCACCTCGGCCCTCAGGAATGTTGTAGAGACATGGAACCCAAACTCAATTATTCGTCTCACCAGGACTTACAAATCATACAATGACACCCCTGACCTAATTCAACAGGAAGTCCACAATTTGCGCAAGTTCAACTTTGCACCAATTTTGGACCCCGAACAAATGCTATCTTGTCCTGGGGCATGAACGTATAGCCTTCAAACTTTAATCCATGACTTAAGACACTGTGCTGAACAAAAGTTGTGAGAAAAGTTTGTGATAACTCAAAATGTTTGGATTCTGTAAGCCCTGAAAGTTGCTGTGCCATATTGCACCTTTCAAAGTAAACCAATGGGAAGGAAATCTCTGGACATGTACTTTTTTGTCAAACTGAGGCTTCTGACATCTAAACTATAAGTCTGACCACTTTCCCACCTGTATCACTGGACTCGGGACAAATTTTCCGACTACACTGTAAATTCTAATGGAAGATTTGGCACAAAATCATGGGATTTATGAAGACTTGTACTCTTACCAAATCCTCCTCTTCAACTGGGAGAGAGAGAGAGAGAGAGAGAGAGTGGTAGCGAGGTCGCTATTATTTAAGCGAGGCTATCCTAACAACTTTATTTAGCTTGCTAACAAATCATGGCACGCTCAACTGATAATATTAGTGAAGCATGACAGACATAACAAGGCACGTCATTTTTTGTTTCACAAACTATTGAAATCTTACCGTTGAGGCAAACTGCTCGGTTTTGGTCTTGTATGCGTTGTTGGCTTTTCAGGACTGTCCACTACTTCACTCTCAGTCTGTAGGGTTGTTGTGGCGCGTGACATGAGAGGAGTCGGATCCCTCTCATCATCAGGTCTCCCTGACTCAATTTCAGCATCCATCCATTTTCTGTATCGCTTATATGTTAAGGGTCGCGGGGGAGCTGGAGCCGATCCCAGCTGACATTGAGTGAGGGGCAGGGTTTACCCTGAACGCCATCGGCGTCTCTCCCTGAAAGAACTCCTTCTTATTAAACGAGCATCTTCCATCTCCTCTGTGCTGGTCTGGACCTCTGGTCCTGCTCGACACGCTGCAGCGATGAGCGTCCGTGGGATGGTTGACCTCTCTGACAGACAAACGTCCTCTACCAGCCTGCAGCTGCTCTGCTCCACTGGAACCTCAGCATCTGAACACCTGATGAAACTGTCTGCAGTAAAACTGCTGCCCCGTGTGAGGCTCGAACTCACGACCTTCAGATTATGAGACTGACGCGCTGCCTACTGCGCCAACGAGGCCTGGACCTGCTGCTGTTTTCACTTTTATCCAGCTTCACTTTTTCAAGTCTTATTCTCATCATCACAATTTACAGATCAGCGTTTCTCAAATGCTGGTCTGTGGCCCATAGGTGGACTATGAGCATCCTCTAATGGAGCATGGAATTAGTCTAAGAGAATCCAGTCTCTCCAGTCCTCTCTTGTTCAAAACAGGAAGGAAGCGGGGATGAGGAGACCTCTCACTGTACTTGAGGGTGTACCGACTCTGGTGACCTTCTCGGTACAAGGAGGAGCTGTTCTCTGTAGAAGTACACAAATAAAACTACTGTGTGAAGTTGGCCAGGAATCAAACCAAGTCTGACTCAACCTGTCTGCAGGCTTCTCTCCAGGTGCTCTCTCAACTTCTTGAACAGGTCGCGTTCAAAGAAAAAGCCTCTTGCCTCCCCGTCGGGGAATTGAACCCCGGTCTCCCGCGTGACAGGCGGGGATACTCACCACTATACTAACGAGGAGATGACCTTAAGCCCCGCCCACTCCTAATTTGACCAAGGGAAAGCCCTGGATCATCAACAGCTTCAATTCTGTCAGCTTGATTTGGTGATCAAAGCAGTCAGAGACAAGAAGATGACAGCTGGAATGACTGAGATCAAAGTCACAGGTTGTCAGGGGCAACATGTCTGCTGGAAAGTGTTGGTCCAACAGCGTGACTGAGCTTCCTCTGGTTTCAGGAGATTCTCCTTGACCAGTTTCTCCAACAAAGAGTGAGCGGAAACTTGGAAGAACTTCATCACACACTGGAGGGCGCTCACGTCCCATCTATGGGTCACAGACCAGTGGTTGAGAAACTCCATCTATTTACATGCCTTTCGTGCCTCATGCAATTGAAATAATAGGTCATATGTTCTTTGAAAAAAAAGGGGGGGGGGCCTGAGTGTCAGTGACTGGAAGAGTAAAGGTGAGGGTTGTGTCTTCTTCTAGAAGCACGAGGAGGCAGCAGTGGGGAAGAAGATGGAGGGAAGATGGAGGAACTTGAATCCTTGAAAACAAAGAGGAGCCCAGTGGAGTCTCAGTGCGCTGCTCGGAAATGAACACAGTGTGTCACTCTTGCTGTTGAGGAAAGCCATGAGACACCAGCATCAAGCATTGGTGGTTCAGTGGTAGAATTCTCGCCTGCCACGCGGGAGGCCCGGGTTCGATTCCCGGCCAATGCAAAGAAGCTTTTACAAACATTCAGTACTGCAGAAAAGGACCTCCTCAGACATACAAGGTCACCAAGGCAAACATCCGGGTTTGGAAGACCACCTGATGTTCAACTTGACACTGCTTGATCACATCAACTGCTCCTCCCTGATGACCTTCAGCATCTCTACCTTAAAGAACTCCATCTTATTAAACGAGCATCTTCCATCTCCTCTGTGCTGGTCTGGACCTCTGGTCCTGCTCGACACGCTGCAGTGATGAGCGTCTGTGGGATGGTTGACATGATGATGTCATCATCAGGTCCCCCCTGACTGACAATCAGCATCCATCCATTTTTTATATCACGTATCCGTTCAGGGTTGTGGGGGGACTGCAGCCTACCCCAGATGACATTGGGCGAGAGGCGGGGTTCCCGCTGGACCTGCGACCCTGTGTGTTTTGGCCCTGGGATGCACTGACGACACGTCCAGGGTGAACCCCTCCTCTACAAATTGCAGCAAAGAAAATGTGAACAGAAAAAGTGAAGGTGGATAAAAGTGAAAACAGCAGCAGGTCCAGGCCTCGTTGGCGCAGTAGGCAGCGCGTCAGTCTCATAATCTGAAGGTCGTGAGTTCGAGCCTCACACGGGGCAGCAGTTTTACTGCAGACAGTTTCATCAGGTGTTCAGATCCTGAGGTTCCTGAGGTTCCAGTGGAGCAGAGCAGCTGCAGGCTGGTAGAGGACGTTTGTCTGTCAGAGAGGTCAACCATCCCACAGACGCTCATCGCTGCAGCGTGTCGAGCAGGACCAGAGGTCCAGACCAGCACAGAGGAGATGGAAGATGCTGGTTTAATAAGACGGAGTTCTTTAAGGTAGAGATGCTGAAGGTCATCATGGAGGAGCAGTTGATGTGATCAAGCAGTGTCAAGCTGTGACTTTGAGATCTTTGTTTCTCAACCACTGGTCTGTGACCCATAGATGGGACGTGAGCGCCCTCCAGTGTGTGATGAAGTTCTTCCAAGTTTCCGCTCACTCTTTTTTGGAGAAACTGGTCAAGGAGAATCTCCTGAAACCAGGGGAAGCTCAGTCACCCTGTTGGACCAACACTTTCCTGATGAAACTGTCTGCAGTAAAACTGCTGCCCCGTGTGAGGCTCGAACTCACGACCTTCAGATTATGAGACTGACGCGCTGCCTACTGCGCCAACGAGGCCTGGACCTGCTGCTGTTTTCACTTTTATCCACCTTCTGTTTTTTCAGTTCTTATTTTCATTGCTGCAGTTTACAGATCAGCGTTTCTCAAATACTGGTCTGTGGCCCATAGGTGGGCCATGAGCATCCTCTAGTGGACCATGAAATTAGTCAAAGAGAATCCCTCAAAACAGAGTCAGCCCAGTAACCTGATGGACAAACTCTTTCCAGCTGACGGGTGTCCGCCCTGACAACCTCTGTTCTTCATCCCAGTCATTCTGACTGTCACCTCTGACCCCTGACTGCTTTGATCACCACATCCATGCATACATTGAAAACCAGAGACATACATAAACACATGCTTGTTCAAAACAGGAGGGAAAACCAGGAGACCTCTCACTGTACTTGAGGGTGTACCGACTCTGGTGACCTTCTCGGTACAAGGAGGAGCTGTTCTCTGTAGAAGTACACAAATAAAACTACTGTGTGAAGTTGGCCAGGAATCAAACCAAGTCTGACTCAACCTGTCTGCAGGCTTCTCTCCAGGTGCTCTCTCAACTTCTTGAACAGGTCGCGTTCAAAGAAAAAGCCTCTTGCCTCCCCGTCGGGGAATTGAACCCCGGTCTCCCGCGTGACAGGCGGGGATACTCACCACTATACTAACGAGGAGATGACCTTAAGCCCCGCCCACTCCTAATTTGACCAAGGGAAAGCCCTGGATCATCAACAGCTTCAATTCTGTCAGCTTGATTTGGTGATCAAAGCAGTCAGAGACAAGAAGATGACAGCTGGAATGACTGAGATCAAAGTCACAGGTTGTCAGGGGCAACATGTCTGCTGGAAAGTGTTGGTCCAACAGCGTGACTGAGCTTCCTCTGGTTTCAGGAGATTCTCCTTGACCAGTTTCTCCAACAAAGAGTGAGCGGAAACTTGGAAGAACTTCATCACACACTGGAGGGCGCTCACGTCCCATCTATGGGTCACAGACCAGTGGTTGAGAAACTCCATCTATTTACATGCCTTTCGTGCCTCATGCAATTGAAATAATAGGTCATATGTTCTTTGAAAAAAAAAGGGGGGGGGGCCTGAGTGTCAGTGACTGGAAGAGTAAAGGTGAGGGTTGTGTCTTCTTCTAGAAGCACGAGGAGGCAGCAGTGGGGAAGAAGATGGAGGGAAGATGGAGGAACTTGAATCCTTGAAAACAAAGAGGAGCCCAGTGGAGTCTCAGTGCGCTGCTCGGAAATGAACACAGTGTGTCACTCTTGCTGTTGAGGAAAGCCACAAATTGTCAGCATCAAGCATTGGTGGTTCAGTGGTAGAATTCTCGCCTGCCACGCGGGAGGCCCGGGTTCGATTCCCGGCCAATGCAGAGAAGCTTTTACAAACATTCCACACAATGGAAAGTTACCTCCTCAGACACGGATGGATGCAAAGGGTCAGTCAGGGATCTCATCATCTGCTCCTCCCTGATTCATTTTTAGCATACATCCATTCATTTTCCGTTTCTTATCCGTTAAGGGTCGTGGGCGGGGGTGGAACCCATCCCAGCTGGCATTGAGCGAGGGGTGGGGATCACGAACACACTCAGCTTGACGGAACTGCCTGACACAGTGGAAGTTGCATGACTAAACAAAAAGTTTTTCAATCATTTTTTAAAAATAAATACATGTAAAAAAAAATAAAAAAGGAAATCAAAAGAAGTCAGTCAAATAATATTGCTGAGTTACATTGATCAGTCCTGCTAACATTGACAGGCTGCAGGTGTTAGCTTGGCCATTAGCCTAACAAGCGCGCCAACGTTCTGGAAATACTTATAACCTCAAGAAATACAGATATAAATACAAATGCATACTTTTTTAATTTCTCGAACGTAAAAAAAGCACACAACAACCTTCAAATCTTACCTTCCGTTTACTCGGTTGGTTCTACCGTCTGCTTCGCCGCTACTGTCCGTTTCCGTCCCCCGGGACCCGCTTTCCGGTGGAGCACAGGGAGAAGCTCGTCAACCGTTATAGCATTCCTGCTAGCATGTAACATAATTACAACCCCCCCCCCCCCCAACCTTCAAAATAAAAGTCTTAAGGTCAACAATGCTCAAAAAATAGAAGGCTTTTCTCCCATAATTTATTAGGGGAGGGAGTTGGGCACAAAGCTGGTCACAGGTGTAGCTTCAGTACACTACCTTAACAGCACCTTGTAAAAATATCACCATGTTGGCAAATATTTAAAAAAAAAAAAAAAACATACACAAAAAAAGATTGTGAGGTTTTAGAACTTTATTAGCTTATTAAAGCATATTAACATTTTTTGCTTGAGAAATGAATACACCATCACTGTAAATGAACAAGATTTATTTTTCTCTATCAAAATTAGGCATTTTAACAAGTAAAACTCAACAAATTCAGGATACAAATCTTGCTGACAGAGTAATAATCCGTGCATGTGACATGGATGTCTTCATGCATGCCGGTGACGCTGCGATAAGCAGATGCAGGCCGGTGCTCTCAGCCACCGGAGCCAGGACAGCAGTTTTCTGGGACGATAAAACATGAGCCTGCTGTGGTTTTCAGGTGATTTACTGAAGGTAAACACAGAAAAAGGCTGTGAGTGATGCCGTGCGCTCCGGTGTAGCGAAACACCGCGTCATCTGGGAAAATACTTAGAAGAGAAAGACAAAGGCTCGCTGACAGTTTCAGGGACCAATTATGTTCTCCCTGTGGTTGTTACTTATATCTTCTTTTTCTTTCACAAAACTCATTCCCTAAATGAATATAAAGTCAAATCAATATTAAGATGATTTCAAATGAATAAGATTTTCAATGTGGGACCAATTTCATTTCCTAAACTGTGGTGATAGGTGGTTTGTTTGAATCTCATCTTGCACAATGTCTCGTTTTGTATTGACAGCTCAGATGTGCCACCTAGTGGAGAACTGCAGACACACTTGATCATTTCCAGTAAAATAATTGAACCCAGTTAAATCTGCGGTGGCAAATGAAACCAGTGATATATGCAGAGTCTAAATCAGTCAATATCTACCTGTCAAGTAACCAGCGCCTCCAGCAGGTAGACTCTGGTATCAAAACAGGACCTCAAGACCACCTGACAGGGGTACTGTCCACATGAGTCTGCCTTAAACCGTACAGGGACGCTCACACAGCCAGAGTCTACAGAGCACAGAGTGGAGACCCAGGGTGAAGGGCGACGGAAACAAAGCCAACACACTGAATACTCGACTTAACATTTTGCATGTCTCGCTAATAAAAAGTGAAAGTGCTGCTTGTTCAGTTATACATGTTTTTTTCATTAAATTCTCTCGTTATGTTTCAGCTCCAATGTTGACCTGATTACTAAAAACTTTGGCAGATATTCAGATAACTGGTTAATTTCCTGAGTATCACATACTTGAATAGAATGAGAGTTGTGGATTTTGGTTTGTGGATCAGGTTTTCAGCCTGAAACCAGTCCTGTGTTCGGACAACGCGAGGCTTCATCATCAAGGCTCCAAGAAAAGATTTTATTGTGCTGGGTATTTTACGTGTGTATGTTACCTGCAGGGTTGTCTCCAGGGACTCTGTCGTCCGCTTTCACGGGTATCGTTACAGTACTGGGTAGAGTGAATTGTGGCAGAGAAACCGCTACACTGTACTCCAGCCTTTTACTAGCTGTCATCAGTTGGATCTGTCAGTAGGAAAGAGAAGAGAAGGTCCAACTAGTAGGAACACTGCCAACAGGGAAACATCTCACATCCCTGGGTGTTTGTGTACCTGTTCTTTGGACAGCTTGCATGCTGCTGCCGTCGCCCTCACAGTGCTGCTATGCAGAGTGCGCGTCAGCGTCCGCCTCCTGTGTTCGTCAGCACCCATCGTGTGCTCACCCCAGACGGCCAGCGCTTGCTCCCAGGCCAGATTGATGAGGGGGAGGCCCACCACCTCCTCCCAGACCTGCCCCGCCTTGCAGCGTAGACGCAGTACTGATACGCAACCATCTGGGTCTGCTGGAGAGAACAGACATCAGTGTTGATATTATCTGAATCAAGACTCAATTCAAACTCGCACAAGTTGGACACATTCCAACTAATGATGGAATAACTGATGTCTGAAGTGTTGTCAGAGTAATTGTGAGTGAAATTCCCAGTGTTGAATTCCTGTGGAGGAACAGCTCGCATGTATGCTGCAGAACAGGTTTCCTCCTACCAGAGGTGTTGAGGAGGGGGGCCATGTTTGAGCTGGGTCTGATGGTGAAAGGGGAGGGAAGGGGCAAATCCGCTGTAGCCCTCACCATGTAGACCATGTCACCAACCTAGGGGGACACAAACTAAGACAGTAGTGTCTAATGATCAAATACGACTACCTCTACTCCACTCATGACTCCGGTGCTTGGTATTAATATCTAATTCACAGACGTATGTAGCATGGTGTGTTATGGTGCACAGTAGAAGGTCATGGGTTATCCACACTACTGGAAAGATTTGTGACCACTCATTTTCTTGATATGTTCAATGAGAAAAGAGGGAAAAAAGTCAAATGCATGCGGGTGAGCATGTGCTGCATTTGTGATCGATTCAAAGCTTTTTCTATGTTGCAGTCACAACTTCAGAGTGTACTTAAAATGAGGATTTACTCCATTAATTCAAATTTCGCGTGAGCAGAACACACAGACAGTTGTGGTACATGCGTACAAACACACTGACCTGTGGGCAAACTAGTAACACGGAGCAGTGCTTGGTGCCTGGATACAGGGGCAGGTAGTGAATGTCCAGAGTGTCTGTTTGACCTGACATCAGACAAACACTCTTCGCTGAGCTCAGGAACTCACTGCTGTCACCACCTGGAAACACACACACACACACACACACACACACGTTAACAAACACAGACCGCAATCATTAGCGTCTTTTGTGTTGCTTACACGTGTACATACTGCGCTTGGAGCTCTTACCCTCCATCTCCTCCCCATACTTGTCCTCTGATATCATCTTCACAATACTGAAGGAAACGGGAGGGAGGAGAATCACAATCACACAATAAATAGGAGCTGAATCAAACCTAATTTTTCATGACGTTTCTTTGAAGGTAAGGTAATAAAATCTGATCAATAAGTGCATGCCTTACTTGGGTGTAGAAGAGGCCCATTGAGGAACTTGATCTGGTGGAGTCTTTTTTGAAGCCGATTTAAGTTTCAGCTTCCGGGCTGAGAGCAAGTTGTTCGTGTCTCTTTCCTTTTCAGGCTCCAGAGGGTTGAATGTGGTCTCCACCAGCACCACACTAAATAAACACACCCACACAGCAGAGGAGCTTGAATTTGAGGTTTTCATTGGGTCCTCCTGACCTGAGACCGCTATGTGCAAAGTGGATCTAAGAGCAGAGCTCAGAACCGTCAGTGTGTTTTATGAACTTTTTGGCAAAGAAGAAGATGGAAGACGCATCACAGGCAGGTACAAGAGAGAAGGCTACTACCTCGCTAGGCAGGACAGTTTTCTCTATCACTATGCCAATCAGGTCTATGTCTCCTGGAGACATTCAGGTCTGACACTGCTGAAATAAAGGTACCGACATTGACACAGGTCCTGTAAAACCTGCGTGCATAAGCAGTCCCTCACCGTTACAGGCGTGTAGATACAAAGACACCAACACTCACGTGAACTTCGCGTCCTTACTGAGAGGATTCACTATTGGAACATGGATGACTTTGGGTTCATAGCAGGGAGAGCTCCACTTGACAATGTTCTGAGGAGAGACAGTGGAGCGCAGAGGGTCATCTAGATGCAGAATATCAGCTGTGGCTCTTCCCCTCAAGATAGACACAACAGAGTCATGGTGATAAAACACTAACAGGCAGCCAAACATCGGATAAGGCAAGCAGTTCTTTCAGTAATTCTACACACATCTGGTTTTATTCACAGATAAAGAACCTTTTTTGTTGTAAGCCAGAAGTGGTGGACTCACTGTGGGTTTAACGCGATTGATGCATGTCTTCAATTTGAAGGCCACAGTGGTCCCACGCAGGCAGCTGGAGGCCAGCACCAGTACAGCCTCCATGGACCGCAGGAAGGAGCAGTTAAACCGGACGGTCACTTCAGCGCTGACCCTGTAAAATCCATCAGATTACCTGATAATGCAGCATTTGTTTGAAGTGGAACAAAAGTGCCCTTCACATTTTCAGGTCCCAGCTTCAGGTCGTGATAGGTATTGATCGGCCAAGTTATAAAAAAAAAAAAAAGTTATGAAACTTGGTTATTGTTGCTGTATAATGGCGTCATAAAAGAAAGCCTTTTTCAAAGTAAAGCCGGGAATGCAAAATGGGACATGGGGTATTTAAAGGGGCCTCGCTTGAGAGCAAAGGACGGGTCTTCCCAAAACAAGACATTCAGGAAACACACATGCGATGATCGATGATTCAGATACTAGTTTCAAGAAAACTTGGGATACTACAAAGGCATGTACAAATGATTCATTGCCAACAACAATAATTCAAACCCCTCTTTTTAAAGGGTATTTCTGCACTGTTACTGTGTTATTTGATAAAGCTTCACTGGAAACAACTAAGAACTCACTTTGGAGAGACTGTGACAGTCGAACCGTTGGGGAGAGAGAAAAGATGGGCGTCCTCTCCAAACAGGAAAGCCTGGTACTTGGCAGGCTTCGAGGAGGGGTTGCTCAAATGCACCTGTGGGTAACACACGGACGCACGCACGCGCACGCACACACACACACACACAAAAACACATGGAAACAGCGAAATGGATACATTTTTCAAGCCATGCACACCCAAATACCAGTGCTCTGCGTACTGCTGCTACTAAACAATGCAACAGTGAAACCCTTCGAGCCGAGCAGTGACAAACTGACACATAAATGTGTATTAGTGGGTTTATGATTCAGTTTGTGTGTCTTATTCTGTTCATGTGGGCCTTGTATGGCCTATTATCCATTTATCCAATGCAATTTACATCCTTGTTAGTGCTTATTACCATGATTTATGAGGTATGCTTCATCATACCAATGTGTGTCTGTGTGTGTGTGTTACCTGCTTGCTGGAAGTGGTGTGCATGTCTCCTGATAGTGTAACGGTTTGCACTGGCAGGTACTGAGGCAGCTTCTCATACAGGTGAACACACAGCATCAACATTTGCACTGCATTAGGATCTGATAAGTCTGTGGGCTGCACACGCACGCGCGCGCACACACACACACACACACACAAACATATGCATTAACCAGTTACATTAACAGGTCATTAACTGAGTTAATTAATGCAGTAATTCACTCAAATTTCTCTGTGATACCTCCTGTACCTGTCCACCTATGTTGAAACCTCAGTGCTCCATGTATGATGTTGCACCTAGCCTCAATTTGCATATGACACTATGGTAAATGCTCTCTAGTTGATGACACATCCTACAGGAAGGATGTGGAGGCTGCTTTGATCACCTTGATGAAGTCCCATCTCTTACCTGGATGTCTATGTTGAGAGACAGAGAGGTTAAGGCCTGGACCACGATGATGTTGTTGTGGAGGATCTGCTCCAGGCTGAGAGTTGTGATGTACATCCTCTGGAGGTGGCTAGAGATCTATTAGAGAACACGTCACATAAGCAGAAGAACTGAAGAGGCTGTCCACAGACAATGAAGAAGTTAGAAATGCACACACATCCTTGTACTTATATCTTTCATTGAATTCATTGACATAATACATTCCCTAGCCCCTCACCCTAAACCTAACCATCTCAACTGACTGCCTGACCCTAACCTTGACCCTAAACCCAACCAGAACCTGATTCTAACCTTGACCCTGAACCCAACCAGAACTTGATTCTAACCTTGACCCTAAAATCAAGTCTTGACCCTCAGACGGCCCTTTGAAGAAGTGAAGACCGGCTAAAATGTCCTCACTTTCCAAAAATGTCCTCACTCTATAAGTTAAATGCATATTCTAGTCCTTAATATGTAGCAAGTGCAAGAACACACACACACACACACACACACACACACACACACACACACACACACACACACACACACACACACACACACAAACCAGGTACGGGCAGTAGGCAGCTAGCACAGCAGCTAGGACCAGTCCATCTGTCAAGTCCAGGTCAAAATTCACTATCCAGCGTGCAGATGGGACACCACCTGTGGACCATCAGCATGCAGACATCACCCAGCAATCAGTGATCCATACTGAGGCAAGAGCATTCAGACTCATTCTAATATCAGGATATTGTACTTTCCTACTTTCTTCTTCTCTATTCTATTTCATTCAACTCACGAGGCTACAGTAACTGCAGTTGAGTGGCTGTACGCGTGTCCTACCTGTGCTCCACACAGTCTTCCTCATGCTCTCATAGTGCTTGTTGAGCCATGAGAGCAGAAGGAGCTCCTGGGAGGAGTAAATGTTGCTGGCCAGCGGCTGAGAGGTGACATTCAGGATTTCGATTGCTTCCTCCTGGCTCAGAGTTGTGTCCAGACTGCTCTCTGACAGGCGATACAACACCAACACCTGGGTGGACAGATGCATTCACATGGTGTTTCCAAGCCATAAAGGTTCTCAGTCCTGTCTTTTATAGCATCTGTGCTCTGCTTCAGATATCACACGTTCACAAACACAATCTCTAAACCTCTGTTAATGACAGCCAGAAAAGGTTTTTCACCTTATAGATTTGTAGGAGCACATCAGTCCAGGAGCGTTTGGTGATGCGGCTGTAGTCCTGGGTGGGACTGTCCTCATTAGACTGAGACAGAGAGAGACAGACACACACATCTAACACACAGGAAGCTCTACATTTATGTCTACAGTATCTCTCTACTCAAGAGAATTAGTTAGTGAGAATACTGGGCTCAGTTTGAGCTTTCATCTACACTGAGACAGTTAGAAACCAGCCACAGATGGATAAGAGAACATGGCATTCAATCAAATTGATGTGTGTGTGTGTGTGTGTGTGTGTGTGTGTGTGTGTGTGTGTGTGTGTGTGTGTGTGTGTGTGTGTGCGTGCGTGCATGTACCTGCTGGGTGCACCAGAGGTTGAACTCTTGCTCATCTAGTAGGTACTCTGGTCGGATGTGATGCAAACAGGCTCCCTGTGACCTGAGCACAAGTAAACAGTGGCCACAAAAATGAGCAAAGGTTGACAGAAGTTTCCAAGATGCCTCCAGACATCAAATATACTGCTGGTTTTGCCCGTTCGTTAAAGTGGTGGACACCAGAGAACAGTGAGAGGGAGACTGCCGCCCTGCTGGGGCACAGCGGGGAGTTACACCATGGCAATATTTAGAAATGATTTGTTCTCAGGGAACTGACAAATTCAATTTTTTTTTTCTTTACGTTTTAAGGCAGCTGTAACTGCTGTTTCCTATAATAACGTATCAAATGACAGTGTGTCATGTCAGACTCGCACTTGTCCTTTTTAATTCTTTTAGAGAATTAGCACCGACTTTGCAGCTCCCCTTGGCTTTACAGTAGATTTTTGGGGGGGGGGGGGGGGGGGTGAGCACAATTACAAGCACAGGCAGCAATATTCCAGCCAGTAGCTTTGACTTCTGATGCAGCCTGTCTGTCAGACAGAGGTTTAAGTCAGTCATCGTCAGTCGAAACAGCGAGCACACCCCTGAGACCTGCTGTACCTGAGAAAAGCTAACACAGCTTCATGCTGTTGTAGCAGCTGTTTAATGCGTTGGTGTGTATCACTGGAAAAACTCTGACACTGAGGAATATTGGGAATCTCTTTGCCGCTAAGGTGACGAATCATGTCCACGACAGACCTGGAAACAACAACAGCATCGATGTAAGTCACTATTTTCCTTGACCAGTGAAAACCTGTGAGTAACAAATACAAAACAGTAGAATCGCGTCATTACAAACAGACTAAAAGAAGCATTATTTGGAAATGAGAGTCTCTTCTGCTTTAAGGGAATGTTCTTTAACATTGTCATGAAAATGTAACACTACTGACCATTTGTACTGAACATCCACCACACACGTACGCACCAGGAATCTTTATTTACATTGACGCGATACGTCCGTCCTCTACAATGAGTTTTTTGGATTTTAGGCACAAATCTGGAGGGAGAAACAGATTAAACTGTAGCTGGACATAGAATAATAGATGAGTGCAGTATTATTCAAAGGTAATCCGAGCGCACCTTCTGAGCGTGTGCGGTACAGAGATGGGGCGTGGTCCACTTGGCCAGCCACATAAGCTAAACCACCTCTCCACTGCCAATAAAACCTTCCGGTAATATTGTGTCTCCTTTGTGTCAACAGCAGGGAATTCTGGGACGGCAAGATTAGTTGGTAGGTTGTCTGTGATTGGAGAGACCTTCTCATGACTGCTAAGCTGGCTGCTCATGCTCTCACTGCATGGAAAGGAGTCTAAAATAGACAAATGCTTTTCTTACAAACGTGGTCCTCCTGAGTCACATGTTCGATCGAAACATCAGTCAAGCTAGGAAAGCTTCAAACGCTGATGTAGCGGGACTTAATCACCTGACAATGAGCTGTTGATTGCTGAGCTCTTGTGATCAAACAGTGAGGAGGATGAACTCAGACCAGAGGGAGGACTTGGCGTGTGGTAGCGCTGAAGAACCGCCTCAACAGCTGTGGGCCCTTGAATGCAGTCAAACATAAACCAAATCACTTGCAATGAAGAAAATAACGCCACCCCCCCCCCCCCCCAAAGGTCACCAGATTTTGATTGGACGGAATAAACGCCCAGGCGAGCACATGGTGTTTTCATTAACAGTACTAAATAAACATAAACAAGCTGCAGAGGAGGCTTAGAGTCCACTACACACAGTCACTCACTTCCATGAACATGGATTTAAACGTTTCCTGGGCTCCAGTGCTTCAGGCTCCCTACCATCTACCTCCATTGATGTGTTTGATTATTTGATACAGTACCTGTCTTGAGAACGACCTGTTCATTGTTGCCATGAAGAGCCAAGTAGGGCCAGACGGTCAACAAGCAATTGTCAGCAATGGCACACAAATTCACTCTGAACCTGTGAGGAAGCAGAGTCGCAGAGAGAATCACATGGCTTACTTCATGTGCTTAGGGTGGCAACATCGCGGGGACAATCAGAGGCGTTGCAGTGTAAGTGCTTACTTGTTGTTTAGGTGATCCATGAATGTGATGTATGTGCAAACAGACACAGAGACACTGCAGCAGAAAGACACTCTGCAGGTCAGAGAGCTCCCTCCTACTTCCTGGTTCTGGATGCAATGTGGACGTCTCTGTTGGAGGACAGATTATAAAAGTGGGACATCTTGAAAGATCCCACAGGTGTTTCTCTAGATGCGTCTGTCAGGAATATCTTTCCCACTGGTCACTCTAAAGCAGTTTTTGGTGTTTGATTTCCAGATGTCATCAATGGCAAACCGGGAAACAAACTGGCGCAGGACTTGTCGCATGTTGTGGATTTTATACACATGATGGTTTCTGGTCAGTGTAAACACAGCGGGGTGCAGGAATGTAACGTGGTGAATTTAACCTTCTACACTAACACAAACTGGTCTGAGTGCAGGATTGTACCTGGTTATGGGCAGGAATGGTGTTACCCTCTGGAAAGTCCACAGAGATTGGATTGATCTTTGTCCCGTCCTCCAGCACCACCTCGCTCACTTCAGCTACTACACTGGTTCCACTGCAGGACAGGGAGGGGTCAGACAGATATGTTAGTAAAAGCACGGATAAAGTCGACTGACTGTTCCATAAAGCCATCCTCCTGAATATTTATATTTATAAATTATTTTCTTTACTGTCCAGGATATATCCCAGCATTTATATTCCTCTTTTGGTGCTTGAGTCTGACCCTCAGAAATTGTTTTTTTAGGGGAATAAACAGTTTATTCAGCATAAACAGCAAGTCATCAGGCATTATCTACTGTCAAAGCTATACACTTATAAACCTTGATGGTTGATATTCACGGTTTTGCTGTATGTGCGTTCACATGTCTGTGATTTGTGCCTCAATATACATTTCAAATATTAGGCTCCTGTGTTACATTATGAACAGCAGCGTGTGGCTTGTGGGCACAAAGTAGTCCACCTTTCCTCTCCTTGTCTCTGTAAATAGCATATAAACAGAGCAATGGTGAGGATTTATTGAGGAGGAGAAAGATCTTTATGCAGCCACTGTGTTTCTCGTTTCTGTTATCGGAAGATGGTTTGGAATGGTTTTGTTGTTCGTTCGGAAAGCTGTGTGCACTTCCTCGGAACAGGGGATAGCTTGTTGGATGAAAATGTGAGCAAAATCCAACAGTAGGTGCAGACATGCCAGTTAAAGTGTTCTGGCTTCACTGATAAAAATCATGCTGAGATGAATAATATAGCCAATTGATGAGTGTGACTTTGTCTTTTTTGCATTCATTAAGCTGGTAAATTATCACCTGCTAAAAAAAAAGAGAGTAAATGTAATAAAAAAATCTACCATAATTATTGTTCAGCCCATCCAAAAAGCTAATGGCTACAAATCTGATTGCATACCAGCTGTCCCACATGTCAGGATCCAAACCATCACATAGGAAATGTTCATAAAATGTAGCAGTTACAAGGATAAATTGTGGAATCTTCTGAAATAGAAACCATTGTTATTGTATGTATGCAAATGTGAAAAAATCAACCTGGGGTATCCTGAGACCAGCAGGGTGAGGGAGGCTGTTGCACTGCCTTTCAAAGGCACAGGGGGGAGAAGGATTTGAGGGGGGTGGCTGGTGATACTGGGGAGCTGAGTGGTGATGGTGATGGACAGCTGTCGATAGGGCTGATGTCCCCGCTGTTCTTCCATCGTCCTCCTTCCCTCGTCCACCAGGTAAAGTGAGAGGGACAGTCTGCTCTCTCTACCTACAGGGAAGAGAAGGTACAGGTGGAAGCGAGGACACTGGCTGCCCCTGATGAAGCTCACGTCAAGTGAATGATGAAATCCTGTTTGTATTCTTTATATTTGCAAAACTTATTATCTAAACGTCTCTTTAGGACACTGATTACTAAATTGTACCTGTGGATTTTGTGTTTAATTATTCGGCTTAAATCCTTCATTGGAAAACCCTTATGAAATCTTGCTTACTAGGTTGCTCATCTGCTGGTGTTTATGAGTAATTCATGTATTTGAGTCAGCTCTGTGTTCCTGTATTTTGCTCCAGTTATTTAAAGTCAAAACTACAAACTACAATTGTGGTGTCAGCCAGGCATTTAGAAGTTCGAAAAGCCCCGTACTTAATGACTCCTGCGTGAGTGCGTTTATGATCATTTCTCACTTCTTGGGACAGCCTTGGCCCTGATGGTGACTGACAGGCTGATGGACTGACCAGGCCCCAGACAACCTGATGATGGAGACATGGTACAGAGCTCCCCCTCTCCTCTGTCACCTTCTGGTTCCATTGAAGGACTGGTGTCAAACCACCAGTACACACTCGACCCGAGGAAACTGCGCCAACACACACTCTCTTCACTCACTGCTTTCAGCTCCACTGCCTGGAGAATGGAGAGGGGAGGAGTTGAGAGACACGATAAGAGAGGAAAAGAGTCCAAAATAATGAATCCATGAAACACTAACATGCAATAATTTTATGCTTCAGAAAGGCTCAGTTAGGGGTAAATTCTGTGTCTCCATGATGGATATGAAAATAACAAAGGAGATAAAAGACTTGAGAAAAAGAAGAGGGAAGACGGCCACCGACTTAATGTTGTTGATACCTTAGTGTAACTGTCAGGTTGTTGTGCATCAGGTTCCACGTGGAACTGTAGGTTAGCAGGAGACATTTCCACGGGGGCGCACAGCACTGAATCATTTCAAAAAGAGAAACGGGAACCATTTCGGATAGGATACATGACCCTAATGAACAGTGAGTAACAAGTTTCTCAACATAAATTAACAGAATTTAATATTAAACAAAGGTTTCACTATTTAACACACAAACACCTTTAATCTCCATACTAGTGACCTCACCTGTGGCTTGTATGTGTCTTGGCTGTTGTGTCACCATGGTAACAGAATGGGGCGGCGGTTTGGTGATGCGGCTCCTGTGGCCAGGTGAAAGCGAGGGGTAGGCGGAGGAGGGGGATGAGGAGTGGGAAGGAGATGATGAATCAGCGGGCCATCTGACTCCGTTGATCGTCAGCGGCAGGTCGAAGTCATAGCTGGCCAGCTGCAGGAAGACATTTACTGACTGTCCTTTCTTATTTTGATAACAGGAAGCTCAGAGCTCGTGGACACTCACTGACGGCACCATTTTACTTGCGCGTTCACTTCATCCTCCTTTGGTTCGAAGTCACATTGTTTGTGGGATACTTACACAAGCGAGTTAGCGCAATTGCTTCTTGCGTCTAGATGCTCACTGTCCTCTACTGCCACTGTGCAAAGTAAATACATGCACTGCAATAATAGATGAAGGTTTAAACTAAGAATAAACTTTTACAATTAAACTTTCAGTAGGTACAATATTGTACCTTAAGCTGGAAAACTTCCAGAGCAGCTAATAACTGTAAATCCCAGAGGAATATTGGCTGGACTGTCATGTGACTGGTTAAAGTGTATTTATTCATCAGCACACTCTTCTGTTCACTGCAGGAGTACTGCTAAGGGCCTGCATTTACTCCACAGCTTCTGGGAGGTACCAGAATCTCACCTGTGTGGGGGTGAGGACAAGCAAGCAGTCTACCGTCTTGAGGCCCTGGACTTCCACGACACTCACACTTGCTTCTTTCTCTACTTGTGGCCGGAGACAGAAACAATTAAAAAATATCTGTAACTGAAATTTGTCATATGTGTTAGCCACCCACTGCCACCCCATATACACTCTGATCCCATGTGAAATACTGCATTGTGTGTGACTGCATACTTTCTGATGGCTGGCGAACATGAACAGAGAAATCTGTATATTCTGACAGGTCAAAGGAGACCCAGGCAGCAGCTGACGAGTGGTTTGTCAGCGTAAACGGTATCACTCTCTTGGAACCCACATGAACCTCGTAGAACTTGAAGCTGGCCTACACAGAGGTTGAGAAACATGAGGAAAAGACAAGAGATAAACTTAGAAATCACAAAATCCAAAAAAAGAGAGACATTTATTATTAGGCCTGAAAATCCTTCTTTAACGGAGTGAAAACAACAATAAAAGTCCCTCCACTTGTCTCAAGTAGACGTGGAATTATCCAGTTACAAGCCTTCACAGCACAGTAAACGACCAGAGCTGAAAAGGTCACATTGCTTCCAGTTATTGCAATGGGACACTTTGATCAAAGAGTTCAAAAAATGTCTAATTGCTTCACTAAAATATGAGTTACCAAAGGAAAAAAAAAAGATTATTTTCTATTCTCACAGGCTGGAGATGTGGGAACACAGATTATCCTGAAGTGCTTTGTGGTCTCCAGTGAAACAAATATTCACTCAAGCGTATCTTCCAGGTTTTCTGTGCCAAATTTACTTTGAAATAAGTGCAGCGCTTCGGGTTTCACTGCTAAAAAGTTCATTAATGTATTAACACTGTTTCGTTTCTCCTGACGTATTTCAACACATCTTCTCTGCAGCTACGGTGACTGTGATAGCTGACCACACAAAACCAATCATGCGCCGCCACAGGGACACTCACCACACTGATGTCTAAGTTTGGCATCTCCACAGATCCACCAACTCTGAGCTCAAGTGGCTTCATATTCCTCAGAGCTATCTGGAACACATCCACCATGTTTAGCACACATCCAGCCCTAATCCTTCGAATCCTCCTTCTCTCTTTCGGTCTCTCACCTCAACTCTCGTGTCAAACTTCATGACAGTGTCAGGGCTGAAGTGGATTTTGAGTGTGGCCTGCCCCCCGCTTGGCACCTCGCCCCCTGCTGGACTCACTATCATGCCTGGCAGAGGACACACATCCAGCACCTGCTTTATACAAACAGAGAGAAAGAGAGAGAGTGGCTATTCATACAGGATTCTGTTGTTAATATAAGTGCAAAAAAACCAAGATCTTGAGTGATGGCACCTGATAGTACGCATGGTTCTTTCCATTGTTGTATAAGATTGCGGTTCTGACAGAGGCCATGTTGAGAGCCACTGATCCAAACATAAGCTGGTTTGCTGTAAGCAGGACCTTTGTCGTTCCAACCTGAGAGGGAAGGAGAAACGGACGCGAGTCTCCATTTAACCTACAGTCAAACATTTGACATACACATTCAAAGTGATCAATAGGAGAAGATCATATCATCAGTGGGTCTAATTCTAGGGACAGACCTGTGCAGTGCAGTGCAGGCGCTGGGTGCGGCCGTCAACAACACAGAGGTCAAAGTCTCCTTCTGAAGGGGACAAGAAGGACGGGTACCACACCACCTCGCAGTCTAACTCCTTGAATGGCTCCACAGTACCTGGGGACGGGGGACAGAGTTGTTGAATCAACTCAAATTATATACAGTCTTGAAGATAAATATGTCGGGGGCTGAGAAGGCAGCCATCATTGAGACAGAGGCTTTGACACCCAGGGACACTCATGCAGGGAGGTGGACTGCTTCCTCGTACCGGCCGCTGGTCGAACAGAGAACAGGATGCCACACTCGGTGACCACTGGTCGCCATGTGAATTCAACTGGTTGGTTATGCTGGTTTCGAAGAGTAACTGAGCTCCTGTATTCTGATCCAATGAGCAGGTTGGGAGTGGGACGGATAGTCAGCTGGGTAGTGGACAGCTCCAGATCAATAGGGACGACCCGGGCCTGGACCAGGATCTGACCAGGGTGCTTCTGGTTCACAGAGTAGCACACGGGTCTAGAGAAAAGATGTACGACTGTATTGGCCCACAAACATTGATTCATTTCAGTTGATGACCACAAAGGAGACTGTTGAACTGCTTCCTCCACCAACCTGTAGAAGTGACCCAGCTCATTGCTTTGAAATGCCAGGGACACGGTGTTACGGGAGCCCGGTGGCAGAACATGGGAGAGGGGTGATGAACCCTGCAGCTCAGGGCAGTCCACCTCCAACTGGACCCAGACGCATGCTGGAAGGTGGTTCATCAGCTCCAGCTTCTTCACACACACTGACTGAACACACACCTCGCCAAAGTCCACAAAGTGTGGGACTAACAAGAAATGAGAGAGATGTGTACACTTGAAATTCAAATTGTAAATGTTTTTGTCAATCTTGGTTTGGTATGATCGAACTCTCAGCATTTTCTGACTTGAGTAAGAATAATCATCAATAATTGGCCTTTCCAACAATTAACCTACCTACGTCAACTTGGTAGAGCTCCTGAGCTGTCAGAGTCTTGTCACAGTCTGCCACCTCCTGGCTGGTAGAGGGAACTGCATTAATCGCCACTGATGCCTGGAGAGAATTTAAGAGTAGAGCGACAACTCCCTTCATTCTGGCACTGAAATGATATTCGGTGATGTGAAATCTTTGGTGGCCTGCTGACCTGCCTGCTGGTTCTCATGTCTTGGAGGCAGCTGCTTTTGGTTACTAGGGAAGCGTTGTACTTCAGTGCAAACGCTGTATTGTTTTTTGGCCTTATGTGACTAATACAAAGTTTAGGGGGGACAAGCCCTTGAGAGGGAACAATCCCAATGTCATCTTCCACTTCCTGCTGTCTGATATGTGAAAATAAAACAGATTTCTCTTTAAGGTTCCCCAAACATCTCGTTTACAAGAAAATTGATTTTTATTCCTGCTTTCTACCTCTCCTCGGTCCTCTTCAGGCGTCTCTGTCTGAGTTTCGCAATGAAGTCCGTGTAAATCTGTCGATGTCGCTCCCTCTGCTCCTCCTCCTCCTCAGTGAAAGCATAGGCGGGGTCCACGTAGCAATATCGGTGCACACCAGTGAAGATGGTCCTGAGCATGATAGACAAGGACACACTGAAATTCCCTTCATCTAAAAAAACAAGAAGACATTTGTCACACAAGCATGAAACTTTACTGTTGTAGAAATCAAAGCTGCACATTTGGAATCTGGTCTCAGAACCCATACAACCCAGCTGCTGTAATCATACACACTTAGAATAAAATCTGTATAATTGACCATTTCTGAAGAACCTGATTTTGTTGCTTTCATGCAACTGCAAAGCATATTTGTCTTGCATTAATCATGAAATTATGAAAAAAAATGATCAATGACGCCACATTTGCCACAAGAATTTTCATTCCAATAAAAATAAATCAGTGTAAAGAGGGATTCATAGTTCAAAAAAATAATATTCAATATTCCGTTATTGGGCCTGTAATTCATAACTCTTATTGTCATTATTGTTATTACCATGATTACAACTTGCTGGCCAACTCAAACCTTGTGACGGGCTAAATTTAAACCGCTTTGGGCAGTGCTTACCTGTAGCGTGGGTGCGGAGAGGCCGGCCTGATACTGATGGCTCGGTCATTAGGGAAGGCCAGGAGCTCCTCCCCCTCCGTGCTTGGGTTCCTGGTCTCTCTGTGGTGTGTGTGAAGTCGAGTCTTGTCAGCATTGAGGACAGCAGCATGCACCATACAGTGGCACTGAGCCAAGTCACTGGCCCGAACCTGAGGTAGTAATCCGGTTGGATTAGTAATCTCTGGAGTGATGCCTGCAACACAGCCCATCAGAGCAGCACAAGGACAGGTACAACATTCATGAATGATCATAAATCACTGACAGGAAAAGAAACTACTGAAAACATTCGACCGCATTCTGTCCTTCAATTAACTGAAATGTTTAATATTCACCGGGGTTTAGTTTCGGCACTGGGTGAGTAGTCAGGCTGCAGCACTCAGCCGATAGGTGTAGAGAGATGCTGTGGAAGTTGCCAAGCCTCAGTGTGGTAGCAGCCTCCACGGTGTTGTCTTCCCTCTGGGAAACAACATGGCCTACAACATCCAGTTTCTGATGTACCTGAAACTTCCCTTGCTGTCGTGGAGTGAACGTCAAAATCACATGCTGGGAAATAATTATAATAAAAGACTTTTATTCCCATTTGTGACACGCCTTCAGTTGATAATAGCCGAAACATTCACCGTTGTTACCTGGCGCTGGCCCGGCCCGATGGTCCCTGCGGAGGGCTCAGTGGTGAAATGTGCTAACTTGCGGAAGTGGAAGTTGATGGGAAGTTGAGAGCAGAAGTTCTGCAGCACACACAGCCGACTGACATGTTGGCCTATCACACAGGAGGGGAAACTAAATGTGTGAGAGGGGCTGGGAACCAGGGACACAGGCAGGCCAGAGCCGGTCACCGCCAGCTCAACACTGCTGGTACCTACGAGAGACGCATGAGGAGGAAACTGGAGTCACCTCACTCAGTTTGAAGTGGCTCAAAACAGACCTGCAAGCACTTCTCAAAGTACAATGAAACACAAGTGAGTGAGCACGAGTGTGTGTGTGTGTGTGTGTGTGAATACCATTCAGGTGAGTGAAGCCATGTCTGCTTCTTATTGACTCAAACTGCAGGAACAGACAGCAGTCCTGCTGGCTGGCTGAGAAATCTTGCTTCTTGTCATCACTTAAAATAAACAAACCATAATCAGTGTAGTTGTGGTGAACCTTGAAATACCAAACTTCCCTCACACCATTCATCATCTCCTCGTTAGTATAGTGGTAAGTATCCCCGCCTGTCACGCGGGAGACCGGGGTTCGATTCCCCGACGGGGAGTTCCATTTTTATACCCTTCGTCATGTATGAACTTAACTTTGGCATGACCAGCAGAGAGCAAAAGGGAAAACAAATTATTATGAAGACCAGGAGCTAGAAAACACGTCAGGGGCTTTCTGACTAGCAGTGGAAGTCACTCCTCATTGTTAGAAGATCAAATCTTCAACTACGAAAAGAACCCATTGTGTTCAGGAGACAAAAAGACAACCCATACTCCACCTTCTGAAAATGGGGCTGAAGCGAACTGCCACAGTAGTTTTGTCATAAGGTCCCAGTCGACCTTGTTTAGGAACACACACTACGACCTGAGAGACGTCAGGGGTGGCGCGGCTGCACTGCTGGATTCCCTCCAGCAGGGCGGCGTTTGTGCTTTTCTGCAGGTCCGTTCCCTACACGACAGCTTCATTACTTTAAGCAGTTCCTCTGAAATGATCTGCTACCAATCTCTGACAAGAGGCCGTCACTTACCACCTCAGTCCCAGCAGCAGTATCCTGAAGCAGGCAGACCCAGTCACACGCCTGGGGTGCACTATTTCTCAAAACAACATTCTGCACCTGGGACGTCCCAAGGTGGACCGGTCCAAACTGTAGAAGTGAAAGCGGAGTCCCCTGTGAAAAGTCACAGCAAAAATAACCATAAGCAAGTTTAGGCCACATAACACTTGCTCATAAACTTTCTATTTTCAATTGCGAATCACACAAAAATGGACAGCATGAATTCCATACCTGCTGGTCAAAGAGCTCAAACTGTTGGTCCACCACCGTAGCACCAATAGTGAGAACAGCAGAGTCATTCTGAAGTGTGACCCTGGGACACAGAGACGATGAGCACAAGGTAGAGGCGAAGTACACACACAGGTACATGAGAACTAAATATAATCCTGATCACTCACACAGTAAAATGGCTTCATTAACTTACAAATACTTGAGTGAGAAATTTGTGAGTAGTGGTTACACATCCGATGTTGGAGAAAGAAAACAACACTACCCACTCAAGAATAATTGTGATGCTGGGATTAAATCCTCTTATTTTGGACATTTCTCAAAAAACACTTCCCTTTTTCCTCATTGGATTACATTTATTTTTTCATATATTTCTTCCTCAGTCCCTCTTCCTTTTTAGAAGGAATTTGTATTTACCTATTGAGAGCTAAATGTGCTGGATAATCACCAACTACTGTCCGATCAATGAGTCCCTCTGTATGTTTTTGTTGATTTGGTGGTAGAACGTCATTTTGAGAGCATAGTGAACAGAAAGAGTGGATCGGTTCAGTCGTGACGGATCTCTTACAGAGCTTTCTCCATGATCAGCTTGGGTCGGTCTGTGCGCAGTTTAACTTTCAGCCACTGGGTGGCGCCAGGTGCTATGACTCCACTGCAGGGTGATATTCTGACAGATGGGTCTCCACTGTACTGCACCTGGAACGTTCCTTTAGTACCCCCCCCAACATAAACAAATGATGTCATGAATTTACCTGCTTACTTAGCATGAAAAATATACAAAACACTCTGATAATTTTGAAACTTGTCCATCTCATACAAACATAATGAGACATTTTGCAATTTTGCTCGCGATCGTGTTCAGATTTAATTTCGTATTCATTTTGAACACTAAGAGTGTCAATAAACGTGCAACCATGTAGGGTTTCTAGAGAGACTGTTACAATGTAAAGACAGACATGTCAGGTGTACCTGGCGCTGACCCCTCATTGGTTATGGGATGATCTTTCCTGATCAGCTGACTGCTGGCGGTAACCACACCAAAATCTACTTCTGCATCCATGTGTAAGTGACAAGCCCTGGGAAACCTAGAGGAGCAGAGAGAGTTTTATCAGCACATACTTGTGGAAATACACAAAATTAAAGCTGCAAGCAGCGTTGTTAGGGCCTGAGCCCCCGCGCGGCCTACGGCCGCGTCCTTGACACCGGCCCGAATCCAACGGTGTAATCGGCAAATCCCTAGGCCTTGTAGTTTAGGAGATATGAGCCTCAGTGCCCTGCACAGTGTGACTGCAGAGCTGAGAGCCGGCCCTTTAAGAGCCCCTCCCTTCTCTGCTCGCTCTCTGCCATCTGTGTCAGAGCTGAGAGCAGAGCTGAGAGCAGAGCTGCCAGCTGGCCCTTTAAGAACCCCTCCCCCGCTGCACTGTGTCTGATCTGTGCTGGAGTGGAGAGAGTGGAGGATTCAGAGAAATGTAGTGTGTAAAAGCTGAATAAGTCGGCATACGTTGGTCAAAAGTCACACAAAATACCATATTTTTGTAGGGATTTTTGTCAGGAATACAGTGGTGTGTTTTTAAAAGCTGTGGAATGTATGGTGTAGATGTGAGAAGCATTTGTTTGAGAGTATGTACCCTAAGAGGACACGCTCTCCCCATAGACTTCCATTGTAAGGTGAAAAGTGTCTCCCCCAATTTGACGGCTCATAAAATCCAAACCGAGCGCGTAGTATATTAACCTTGAACAACTTTTAATCAGCACAGTTGGGAGAGTAATGTGTGAAAGTTTGGAAGCCCTGGCATTTACGGTTTAGGAGGAGATAGATTTTGTTCGGGGCGCAAAATTGTCCAAAATTAGACATTCGTGTCCAAATTGTGGACATCCTGTTACAGTTAGGTCAGGGGTGTGAGTGTATGATTTATCCGTCTTGATGAGACGAGTTCAATGGTGTTTGTCCCATGTCTGTAGGACATTCCTACAGTCTGTGGCGTGGTTTTTTGTGTATGTAGGTGGCGCTATTGAGTAGAGCGCCTCTTTTTTTTTTAATTATCGAATTTTTCGCCGCACCCGATGTGCTTACCAAATTTGGTGAGTTTTCATGCATGTTTAGGGGGTCAAATTTACTTTTGAAGTGGCGAGTGTGACTTCGAAACATAATAGGGTCTTCGCCAGGGACTGGCTCAGGCCCTAAATATGTGTTCGCAGTATGATGCAAATATCTGTCAAGGTTGCTTACACCAGCAGGGGGATTTTAATGGTTTCCACCTGGTCAATATGAATCAGAAGGCAGTCTCTGACTTCCACCTCTTCCTCTGGAGTGAACTCCAGCAGGCCTGTTACAGACAGACCAGGAGCCACCACCTTGGACAGGTAGGCTGCTGTGAACTTGAACATCTGCAGACGGAGAACCACGACAGAAAAAGTAAAAATAAACAAAAGCTTGGACTGAAAACAACCACAAAAAAAAAAAATACAACCAAAGTGTTAACATATAAATATATAATTGAAAAAATAAATAAAAGTATTTCTATTTAGAAATGTATCGTAATAGTCAGACTTGTGCATTTTACAACCAAAGTGCTGATATATACAAATTCTCTCCATGTTGTGCAGTTTTTGGCTTCACCAAAAATGTGTAGTTAAGTTTCCAAGTTAATCAAATTAGACTCTTGTAACATCAAACTCTAGTTAATTTTTCTATCAATTAAAATTTAAGAAAAACATGACACAAGATTCTTTTTCTTTTCTTTTTTTTTGTTGTTGCCCAAAACGTTGCCACGCACGAGGACATTTGAAAGCTAACGTTAGCTTGCTAATTAGGTAATTAATTGGCTTCACATTCATTTTTCTTGGTATTATTCTAACGGTATTGCGTCTACTTTAATTAAATACAACAAAGTTTACATTACCTTTATCCTTGGAGCTTCCATAATTATGCTCTTCTGACTTTTCCCAACGTTTTTGACTGTGACGGTACTCTTATAAGCGTATCCGATTTTCACGTCTTTAAACTCGACACACGGCGGGTCGACTTGAACACAACTTCCGGCCATTATTTATTTTATTTTATTTTTTACGGTACTTACTCACACATTTGAAATGTTTTGCCGTTCGTGTGAGCCCGCTGCATGTCTTCTTCTCGACTGGCATACCGTCAGACAACTTTGCCGTTGCTAGGCAAACAAACGGACGCTGGAGTTGGCGTTCATTATCTCTTCCGGTCCACCTTAAAAGTGGTACGACGACGGTATTGATTATGAGTTACAATCCACTGGATTTAGAGGGGATAAATCTGGACTGCAACAGATTTACAAACAAAACCCCGTAGGATCATTTAAACAAAGTTTAAATTTTTCTCATTTGTTTCCTTTTTTTCCTTTTGTTTTTTTCCCCAGTTCATAAATTGTCTTAACGAAGGCTAAACACCTCCACCTACAGGTGTGAACGGAACTTTTAAGGTCGACCGCAATAATTCCAATAAACGGGAATACAGATGAAGATTCTCAAATGGAGAATCGGTGAAGGGCTCGATTTACAACCTTGGACTGTCCCAGAGGGCGGAGCATTGATAAAACATGGTTTCTGCTTTAATTCAGTGGTATTAAACGTGTTATTGAGGCATCAAGTCTTATTATTGTTTTAATTAATAAAATATTTCATACAGATGGGACGTTAGCAAGGTTATCTCCTCCTTGAAAGGTTTCAAATGTATTTTTTTTTTTGCTAACTAAACATTTTAAATTGCCTCTCATAATGTGGATTCTGTGCCATTTCATTGTCTAGCACAACAAAAAATATATTAAAAAAATAGTTCCATCATTCAAATATAGATTAAAAAGGACAAATGTGTAATTATTGATAGAGGTATGATTTATTTTATGAGAAAAAAAACAGTGAATTTCTTTAGTACATAATATATTACAAAAAAAGTATATTTGCTAGAAATACAAATATATAAAAATGTTTTCTGAAAAAAAAGGAACTTTAATGTGAAGAGGTCAATAATATCCATATAACTCATTCGTTTCCTTCTTATATAACAGCGCCGGGGCTCTCCCATATTTCATCATCATACATGTGAAAGGTAGATATGTGGTTTTCAGCTGCTGTGTGCGTTTCCTCATCAGTTTGGATTAAACCACCAACATCCTGCTCGTCACTCGCTGCCGCGTTTACGGACGAGTCCACGGAAGCTTCGTCAGACGGTTCTGAGCCGACTCGGTCCCGACAGCGCCGGTCAACAGCAGCGCCGGCAGGCTCCGCCCCCTCCTGGACGTCTGGGATGTGTTTTTTCTTGTGACGTGCGGCCTCTCCCTCTGCTGCGCCTCCGCCGGACTCGCGCTCCGCCCCCTCTTCCTCTGACGGAGTTCCCCGCTTCTCTGGAGTTGTCCTGATCCCCTGCTGGTTGTCAGGTTTGCTCTCCAGACCAAAGAAGTTGTTTCGGACGACGTAGCGTATGCACTGCAGGAGAACGTTCCTCTCGTGGCGGATATCCGGGGCCAGTAACTAAACAACAGAGTGTAGAGAAGCTTGTGACTATGATTCCTGTCTGAAAAAACATCTCTGTAGGATCAACGCGGCCTTATTACCATCTCCAGGAGGGTGGGGCGTCGTTTCTGTGGTGTATCTTGGTGCCGACCTATACCACCCCTTCCTCCCCTGCCTGCTCTTCCTCCTCTCCTGTTGTCGGCTGCGTGAAGGGCCGATCCAGACTGGGGGGCCCTGCTAGTTCCTGTATCCTGGGAGGATGTGCTCCTTGAGGGTCCTCTGTTCTCAGTTAGCCTGAATGAGTTTAGTAAAGCCTGGTTTTCTTGCACCAGTTCTTTGGCTTTCTGAATAGGAGCAGCTGAGACACAAGAAACGTGACATGAGAGGACACACCAGGGGAAAGACGTGGGTTCTAACTAGAATAATATCACTTTAGGGGTGAATGAGTCGGGAATTAACGCCGCTTTTTAGTTTTTTTTTTCAATGTTTCATCAAAGAAATTGAATTTGTCGTACGTGCAAGACGCCATCGTTTCCCTCAAAGGAGTTACCGGTGTTGTAACAACATGGAAAAAGATCAATACTGGAGGACAGAAACTTGAATTAACCTTCAACCGGCGGCATTAGAAGTGGAGTGAGTGACTCACCGCGTGGTTCCTCCTCGCTTTCACTCTCACTCATGGAGCCATAGTTGGCAACAAGGGACCCCAAAGCTGAGCTCATTCGTTTGGGGGCCACAGCGAGACCACCGATTCTGGATTCAGTAGCTGGGTCCTCTCTGTCGGAGTCTGGAGGCAGGTGTGGAGAACATAAACATCAGATCCAGACTTCACCCGGGATGTCAGGTATGTGTGTGTGTGTGTGTGTGTGTGTGTGTGGGGGGGGGTGACGATGGTGATGAAATAATAGAGAATATTTGTATTTCAGATGTTTGTTTACAGTTAAAACCACAGTGTCCTGTTCAGAATGTGGTTCTCCTCCACAGGAACCTCGTTGATGATATCTTACGACGTCTCCTGTCACTTGTGCATCACCATAGCAACAGATCTAGAACCGACATCCCGCCGAGTACACACAATGTCACCCACCGTGGTCGCCGATGGCCAGTGCTCCCAGTGGATCGCCGTCCCTGCTGGGCTGAGTGGGTGGTGGAGGGCCCTCTGCAGGATGGCTGTCTGATGGGTGCGGGCCTCGTGGATGTCGCCCACGGAACCCTCTGGGACCCCTCCCACGAAACCGACCCCTCCCCCGTCCCCTGCCTCTCATTCGCCTGTCCCGAACGGAAAACCAAAATGTTTAAACTTGCTATTTTGGCAAGAAGGAGATCTACTGTGCCTCGGGGGGAACTTCTGAACCGATTAAATGACATCACGTACCCAAACTGAGGGGTCTCTAGAACGGCGCCAGTCTCCTCCCGCTCCTCCATCACCCTTTTCTTTCTCTCAACATTCTGAAGCGTTGGATAGTTTCTGGAGAGAAAAATCGCAGAAAAGCGGTCAGTAACAGCTCTGGGCGGACATCTACGATCTCTTTCCGAGTACCGACTTGCGCCTGTCCTCTCTCCATTTGGCGATCTCCTCTGGCGTGTCCAGCTTGATTCTTTTAGCTCCTGCCGCGTGGTTCTGCAGGCACGGGACAAAACACAGATATTAGCAAACGGGAAAAAACACTGAGACGTTTAACGGAATTGATTTACTTACGTTTTTCCAGTGGATGCTGACTATTTTTTCATGAGCCATGAAACTGCAGTCGGGCACAGAGCACTAGAAAACAGAAATGAGCGGGGAATTCAAATTTAGAAGAAAGAAATGCATGGAACATCCATTGGAAAGCAGATGACCTTGACGTGTTGAGAGGTATGTTCATTGTACTTCTCCTGGTCCTTAAAGCCGCGGTCACAGGTGTCACAAAAATGAGAATACTCTGGTTCTTTTCTGTTCCTCTGCTGCGGATCGAAGAAAAAGTTTTAATCATTCCCACTTCTGTCTGCGTCGGCATCTAGGAAATGATCGGGATCTGATAGTTACTTTTTTCCCACGGTTGCCGCCGTTGGATCCGTGATTCGGCCTCCAGCCTTGCTGATGCCAGTCACGACCGAAGTTCTGACCTGGAGCGAGTTAGAGACAAAACAACTTGACAAACAGACAACACCTCAACCTGAAAATGTCTTTAGAAATGGGGCCAGATAAGGTCAATTGAACTTTGAGAACTCCTGTGAAACACGTGGACATCTTGGTCTGATGCAGATCCTCTCAAAAGAATCAAATCAAATCCCACCTGTCATATTTAAACTTGCTCTTCGGTTAAAATAACAACGAAGATGTAAAACAAACCAAAAAAAAATACATTCTGCAAATTTAACCACTACAACTGGGGATGTTGAAGAATTACTGACAGTAAAAGCAGAAAATAAAACATAATGTGCTGTTTTCAAACTTTCATTGGTTTAATATCTGCAAAATCCATTCTTTTCCGGGCTGAATATGAAAATAATAATGGATACTAACGTTGTATGGTTGTTCATCGTTAGCTTCATCCTTAGCTTTCAATACTCACCGTACGGACGTTTAGGTCCGTAGCTTCCACGACTCGAGGGGTGCCAGCCGGCCTGGGCGCTCTGGTTCCAGCCGGGCTCGGACACCGTCTCACTCCAGGTCCACATGCCGGGATGGAAGCTGCTGGGACGGGGCTGCTGCTGCTGGAACGACTGGATGGAGTTTGGAGGAGGACAGCCGAAGTCCGGCGGAGGATACAGTCCCGGCTCGTTCATACTGAGAACCCCGGGTCCTTCTTCGCACCGACGACAAATCGCACTTGAAGTAAACACGAGTCTCTCACTAAGCAGCTCTCACATGCGCGTGTTTTGCTGTACGAACCTGGGCGCTGTCGTCACTTCCGCTAAATCGGGAAGACGCGATAAACAGAGCCCCAAAGTAACGACTTGATCATAATTATCATGAAACACTGTGTATCTTTTATTTGTAACAATTTTAGGACGCAGCCATATTTCGTGAATCTTTTCCAAATATATTACTTTTAATTGGCGGTGAGTGTAGTGACTTCCCGCGAGAGTTGAGACAAACTTCCTGGTTGCCAGGTTGGTTAGAAACCCGTCCGGATATGAAAGTCAAAGCCTTGAAATGCTATTTTAAATCTTAAAAGAAGGAACATATACTCTCTGGAAACCAGGAATGGATGTCGCAAGACAAATGTAACTCGTTATTCTCCTAAGAAAAACACATTTTTGTGTGTGTATCTTTTTTAATTAATAAAAATTAACAATAGATTAATATTGTATATGTTGTGGTGTCTGTTACACGGTTTTATAATACTTATATTTGTTGACAATTTCAGATAACATTTATTTGTTGATTGACGATACTCATACCGATTAGTTTGTTTAGTAATACAAATTCTTTCCGACATCGGGGGATGTCGATCTTTGAGGTCTGGCAACACAGCTTTTCTCTGGCCGGCGCCGCGTGCGTATCAGTCGGGTCTGGAGCAGCAGCGTGGTGACTTTTGAGGGAAAACCCGAATGCTCTCTCCGCTTTAACCGCACCAGGACTGAGGAAAGAAGCCGAGCCCGCCGCCAGGATGCTGGTGCTGTTCGAGACCGCCGCTGGATACGCCATCTTCAAAGTGCGTCATCGCCTGTCTCGTCTTTTACGGTTAAAAATGCCAAGTTGTTGCGCGAGAGTCAGTGGCGTTAGCTTCTGGCTAGCCACGTTGCTAGCTCCTGAGAGCCCGTGTTGTGTCTCCAGGTGTGTTAAAATTGCCCGGTTCGGTGGTGAATACAGACGTCGGTGTGTTATTTAGGAGAGTGTGCCAACGTTAAATCTCGCGTGTCGCTTGCTCGCTAGCTTCCCGGCTAATCCGTGAGCTAGCGAGCGATCAGAAGGGCCTGCAACCACGTGTGGTGGTTGAGCTGGAGGCTCCCCCTCTCCTCCAGAGGTGGAATCATTAACGGCTAATACACCGAGAGAGGAGGCTGCTTTAAGCGATCGCCACGCAGCTTCACCTCAACTTTAACTTTGGCACCTTCCTATGATAGAATCGCGTCTCGCACTGGCCTGTTCCGGCGTCTCAGACCTGGTTCTCTCACTGCTGAACGATTGGAACTGTTTTTTCAGTGCGTGACGACTGACTTGAAATCTGTGATTTTTTTTTTCTGCCAGGTTCTCGATGAATCAAAACTGCAACAGGTGGACAGCCTTTATAAGGAGTTTGAAACTCCAGAAAAGGCCAATAAGATGTAAGTGTTTGATCCCATCAGTCACGTGTGACACAGCAGCTCGTGCCAGTCTGTTGAAACCTGCGTGTGTGTTTATTTGCCAGTGTGAAGCTGAAGCACTTTGAGAAGTTCCAAGACACGACAGAAGCCTTGGCAGGTAACCTCCTGCTTGCTCCCCCCAGCGCCTGCTCGTGGTCGGTGATGCATTTCTGCGTCTGAGTGATCCTGATGCGTTCTGCAGTATTCGTCACTACCCCTGAGACCACAGATCTTTTCAAAATGTTGTAAAAATGCAAATCTTACCCACGTGTGAGAGGAGCAGGGGTCTTGATGCAGTGTTCCTAACTTCTGCCCCTCAGCTGCCACTGCCCTTGTGGAGGGAAAGATCGGCAAGAGTCTGAAGAAAGTGCTGAAGAAGGTGGTTGCCAAGGAGGCTCATGAGCAGCTGGCCATCAGCGATGCCAAACTGGGAGGGGTCATCAAAGTAAGTGGCCTAGCGTGTGCAGCTTGCGGTGTGTGAAGCGCGGTGTCTAACTGGGTGTGGTTTTCAGGACAAGCTGGACCTGAGCTGCGTCCACAGCCCGGCTGTAGCTGAACTGATGCGGTGCATCAGGGGCCAGATGGAGGGTCTCATCACCGGTCTCCCCCCCAGAGAGATCAGCGCCATGTCTCTGGGGTTGGCTCACAGGTCAGCGGCGTCTTCTCTCCCCGCCTGACTGTGGCTCGCTGTCTATGATTACACTCGCTGTCTGAAAGCTCCCTGTAGATTTCCCCCAGCGTTTTCGTCACTACCACTGAGGCAGCACTCTCTCCCGGGGTGGGAGGAGACTTTAGTTGGGGTTGCTATGGAACCAGCTGATGCATCTTCACTTCTCTGTCCTCCAGTTTGTCCCGTTACAAGCTCAAGTTCAGTCCGGACAAAGTGGACACTATGATCGTGCAGGCCATATGTAAGTAGAGCTTTTTTACCATCCCATAGTTGGGAATATTTCCTGCTTGTAAATGGAAAACCAGGAAACTGCAGTAGACTTTTGTGTAATAGCGGCTCTGATGACATCATAGCGCATTATCTAACTTGTGCTGGCTGGCAAAGCTGGTCAGGGCTGTTTTTATCGAGGATGCGACCTCAGCGCCTCTCTTCCTCTCCTCAGCTCTTCTGGATGACCTGGATAAGGAGCTCAACAACTACATCATGCGCTGCAGGGAGTGGTATGGCTGGCACTTCCCCGAGCTGGGCAAAATCATCACCGACAACCTGGCGTACTGCAAAACCGTCCGCAAAATAGGTACGTGGAAAGCGCGTCGCTGCAGGGGCAAGTTGCATGAAGCCGGAATCGCTGACACGTGGTCTCCGCAGGCGATCGCACGAACGTGGCCACCTCTGACCTGTCGGACCTCCTCCCGGAGGAAATCGAGGCGGAGGTCAAGCTGGCTGCCGAGATCTCCATGGGAACAGAGGTGTCGGAGCAGGACATCGGTAACATAAGCCACCTGTGCGATCAGGTACGTTGCGCTACGCGGCGTGTTACTCTCACAAGGGCGTTGAGTGGTGAAGTGGCTGTGGTGATGATGATGACGGCTATCGTCTTCCTCCAGAAACGATCCGTGTGGGTTTTTTCAGTCACTACCTCATCTGAACAGTCACATGTCGGCAGCTCGCTCTTTGCCACAGGGAGGACCTCCCATCATCAGTCTCTGTTCCACAGGTGATCGAGATCTCGGACTACCGCGCCCAGCTCTACGACTACCTCAAGAACCGCATGATGGCCATCGCCCCCAATTTGACAGTGATGGTCGGCGAGCTGGTCGGCGCCCGTCTCATCTCACACGCCGGTAAGCCACAGAAAAAATTGGGGAACTCCAGCCGAGCGGTGATGATCATGACACCACGTCACTTTCCTGATGACAACTGATGGTTTTAAGTCACTACCTCATCTGAGCTTGATTTAGAAGCCGGGGGGTGTGGGAAGGGGGGGTCGCGGGGAGACCTTGACGCTTACTTTTTGTGTTTCCTGTGGCTTTGAGGTTCCCTCTTGAATCTGGCGAAGCATCCGGCCTCCACGGTTCAGATCCTGGGAGCAGAAAAGGCTCTGTTCAGAGCCCTGAAGACCCGGAAAGACACACCCAAGTACGGTCTCATCTACCACGCCTCTCTCGTGGGTCAGACCACTGCCAAGAATAAGGGCAAGGTATGTTGAGCGACGGAGGAAACTCGCCTCAGACCGCTGTCGACGGTGTATAACGGGCCGCTTCATCTGCCCAGATCTCCAGGATGCTCGCAGCTAAAGCGGCTCTTGCTATCCGCTACGACGCCTTGGGAGAGGACACCAACGCAGAAATGGGAGCAGAGAACCGCGCCAAGCTGGAGGCCAGACTGCGCCAGCTGGAGGAGAAAGGAGTAAGTACGACAAGAGGATACAATAAACGAGTGTCCCGGGGTGATACTGAAATGGTACGTTGTGCACATTCAAATTGGGAGCAAATATGCTGAAAATGCGTTTGCCCCGAATTCTGTTCAGATCCGACGAATCAGTGGAACAGGCAAAGCCATGGCAAAGGCAGACAAATACCAGCACAAGAGGTGAGCACTGGCAAAGTACCCACACCCCCGAGATACTTAACTCTTCCAAGTACACGGGCAGGTGTTAAAACTTCCTCTCGTCTCTAAAAGTGAAGTGAAGGTGTACGACCCCTCCGGCGACTCCACCATTCCCTCCACCTCAAAGAAGAGGAAGTTTGAAGAGGTAGAGCAGGAGGAGGAGGAGGAGGCGGCAGAAGAGCCCGTAACACCGGTGGTCAAAACCAAAAAGGCTAAAAAGGAACGGGTAGAAGAAGGTGGGTGAAACTGGAGCGAACAAAAAGAAACCGTGTCAGCGTTTTTTTTTTTCTCCTTCATTCTGACGCTGACTGTTTCCTCTGCGTATTCCTCAGAGGAAGAAGCGGAAACGTCGGCAGTCGCGGAAGAACCTCCCAAGAAGAAGAAGAAGAAAAAGGACAAGAAGCCGGAGCCGGAGCCGGAGCCGGAGGAGCCCATGGAGGAAGTGGAGCAAGTCGAAGCAACAGAGGTGGGCTGGAAAACTACAACACGAATCTTAAAATAAAAAAAAAAAATCAGTCATTTAATGTTGTTTTTTCTCCGCAGTCAACAGAAAAGAAGAAAAAGAAGAAGAAAAAGAAGATAAAGGAAGAGGAGGAAGACTGAAAGGGAGCCCGTGTATATATTTTAGTTACTTTCATGTCATTTTAGTTCCGTGTGGTCACACACACACACACACACACGTAAGCAAGACGACGCCGAGTGCCTGCTTCTGAGACGTCCGCTAATGTTTGAAGAACGAAATCATCAAATCCACTTTAATCACAGCGAACAACGAACGGATCCGATATCAGAGTCAGAAAGTGTGAGACGTGTAAATCTTGTTTGTAATCTACTGCCCTCTTGAATTTTTTTTTTAATGTTTTCTTTGTGAACACATCTTTATCAGGTGTATTAAAGCACAGACTCCGTGTTTTCTATGGAAAGATTGTTCTTTTTCTGTGAGAGGTCTTTGCTGTCCGACTGTGAACATCTTCCCCCCCCGGTGAAATAAAACCAGTTTGCAGAAACGGGTTCCTCCTTATTTGGTTCAAAGCTTTGCCATAAAATGAATAATTTTTTTTAATTGCCAATAATAATAAAAAAAAAAACCCTGTTTTAATCGGTCAAAGACATTTGTTTGAACCTGGACTGATTCAGTGCAATAATGTAAGTGAAAAAACACGAAATAAATGTACAATTATATACTGCGAGCCTTTACTCTTATATTCTGTTTAAAAAAAAAAAAAACGGAATCAAATTTGACCTCCATTTTCCCCACATATAATACTGACGTTTACGATGGTATATGACACGCAGTAATATTGTTATGGTTGTAAAATACATACTTAAAAATATCAATGTAAAATGAAAAAAAGTTTTTCAAGAGGCATTCGAGGGCGTTTTAATGAAATCAACCGTAAATGTGAATGAAGCGGAATCTCAGCGAAGCCAGGCATTATTAGATGAGCACCGATCCGATAGCGTCGTCCGCTCTGAGCTCGATTGATGCGCTCTGCCGCTGGTACCACATGGCGTGACTGCGCCACGGTTGGATGTAGTAACAGATGCCCTGTGTAGCTACCGTGTGCGTGTGTTTCGCTTGCTCTTTGGGAGACTAATACGCATATAAGAACAAAAGAAATGTCACAACTACAAGTGAGGTTCTTCACGGAGAACAAAAGGTGAGCTCCGGTTCTCAATTACGACAAAAAAAGGTATTAATAACTTTAGCTAGCTGGGTAGCTAACTACCTTTAACCTCAGCTAACAGTAAAATACTATGCGTTTTCCGTGTATCCAGTCTGTACTGGCTTAGCCACAGCTAGCGGCTAATGTTTGTTTTTAGTGAAGCTAGCTAATTCTAATCGTCCTGAGTTCTGCTTTCTTAATAAACCCATCCGACTCAAGTCCGACTGTCCTCGCAGGTACGTTGTAGACGATGTCCCCTTCTCCATCCCAGCCGCCTCTGAAGTCCAGGACCTCAGCAACGTCATCAACAAGCTCCTGGAGACCAAACATGGTATAATACCACGGTCGCCTTATTCTTACTGTGATTAGCATTGGACGGTGTTGGATCTCTGTTCCTACTAATTCCAGCTGAAATTCTGTTTTGCATCATTGTTTTTTTTTAAGATCAAGGGGATGGGGGGGCGGGTGCACCAGGGAGATTCATGTCTGCAATGCTCCTGTTTTCACAGCATCTCATAGCAAGGTGGAGTTTGACTTCCTGGTCAGGGGTCAGTTCCTGCGGACGCCGCTGTCCACTCACATGGAGACGGAAGGCATATCGACAGTATGACTAGCCTCAGTGCTTCTACATGATGATATTTACCCTTAAGTCAATCCACCATTCATGCGTGTGTGTGTGTGTGTGTGTGTTACAGGAAGACGTGGTGGAGATCGAGTACGTGGAGCGAATCACAGCCCCGGAGCCGGAGGAGTGTATGATGCACGATGATTGGATCAGCTCCGTCGATGCAGACGCTGAATGGTTAGATGACGCTAATAGTAGCACCAGATTCAGGTAATATCTGGCGTGCTGCTCCCCAGTAGCCTTATTTGTGTGTGTGTGTGTGTGTGCGTGTGTGTGCGTGCAGGATCCTCACTGGGTCGTATGACAAGACCGCCAGAATCTGGTCTGTAGAGGGCAAGGCTGTGATGACGGTGGCTGGACACACAGACGTGGTCAAAGATGTAGCCTGGGTCAAAAGAGGTGAGCTGGACAGGATAATTACAACTTGTTAGAAACACAACCGTCTATAAAACCCGTGTGTGTGTCTTTATTCTCTGTAGACGGTCTGACCTCTCTGCTCCTGACGGCCTCTCTTGACCAAACCGTCCTACTGTGGGAGTGGAACTCGGAGAGGAACAAGGTGAAAGCCAGACACTGCTGTCGGGGACACACGGGGAGCGTCGACACTGTCGCCACAGACCCGACTGGCTCAAAGGTGAGGTTGCATAAAAGTTGGCGAGAATATTTAAGGGGGGTTGGGGGAGAGAGAAGTCGATTCATGTTTTTGAACTTCACATTCCCTCCAGTTCTGCAGCGGATCCTGGGACAAAATGTTGAAGATCTGGTCAGCAGGTATGTGCTGAAGTTTAGGGAATGACTTTTTAAGCGTGCGGTAAAACTAAATCGCTCTCACGCCGCAATCTCAGTGCCCACAGACGACGCGGACGAGGTGGAGGAGCCCGCCGACAGGCCGAGGAAGAAACAGAAGACCCAGCAGCTGGGTCTCACTAGGGTGAGTGCAGAACACCACGTCCCCCTTTTTAATCGGTTCCTTCAGTGTGATGGTGTTGAAAATGAGGCTCCAGTACGTATTTCTTGACCCAGACTCCCTTGATGACGTTATCTGGACACAACGAGGCAGTGTCCTCCGTCCTGTGGTGTGACAACGAGGAGGTCTGCAGTGCATCCTGGGACCACACGATCCGCTTATGGGACGTGGAGACTGGAGAGAGGAAGACTACGCTGGTGAGACACAGCAGGACGGACACGGATGAGTAGAGACGGTCCTGTCCCTGCGGGGATTGTTGTAGTTCTATTTAGACGCCAAAATCATGGACGCTAAGTACTTCAAGAATGGTACTTTTTGGCCACGTTGTGTCAAGTATTACCATGTGGTACCAAATACTGCAGTTACTACATTATTTCTTAATTTTACTGTTGGAAAACTCAAGTTTTTCTTCTCCGTCTCAAGTTCAGGCGATGAACGTGTGTGTGGGATCCATCTTGATGATGACCCAATACTTCCCGCAGGGGGCTTTTATTTTGAAACATGTATAGGGAATTTACTGTGTGTGTGTGTGTGTGGGATGGGGGTGGGGGGGTCAAAACGGCTGCTAAAGGCGTTGGTTCTTGTCCCTCCACAGACGGGCACCAAAGTGTTCAACTGTATCTCCTACTCGCCTCTGTGCAAACGCCTGGCATCAGGCAGCACTGACCGACACATCCGACTGTGGGACCCCCGCACCAAAGGTACCACTGACACCCCCCGGGCTTCTCTCCTTACTTCTCTGACTCACGGTTCTCCTCCCACTGCTCTCCAGACGGCTCGCTGGTGCTGTTGTCTCTGACCTCCCACACGGGCTGGGTCACTGCGGTGAAGTGGGCCCCCTCGCACGAGCACCAGCTGGTCTCTGGCTCCCTGGACAACGTGGTCAAGCTGTGGGACACCAGGAGGTTTGTAGGCATCTCAGCGGCGACAGTGAGCTCGGACAAGCACCGCACGATTCGCTGTAAAAGCTGATTACTAAGAAAAACAGCACAGTCATGACGGATGATGTCAATCAAAGTATTTCTCAAACCACACACAAAGTTAAACAAGCAGTATTTTTGTGGTACTGTTTTCAAAACAAAGCCGATCGTGCAGTATTGTTCAAAATAGTGTACCTTTTCATTTCTCTTGTAGTTCCATAATTGCACAGGCCAAATTGATGGTGCAAAGCTTGTCATTAAATGCACCGTTTTGTAAAATGTCAAGTAGAAATAACTTCATTCATGAAATGTGTGCTACCCTGTGTGGTTACCATGACTACCGGGTGATTTGTATGCATTTGTCGCATTTCACTCGAACAAAGTTGATACCTGAAGCTCTATATTAGCCATACTCCTAAAACAAACAGGAAATGGGTTTTGTTTAAAGGAGTTCAAGGCATAAAAATCAAACTGTTTTTTTTTAATATTATTATTATTATTATTATTTTAGCTGTAAAGCTCCTCTGTACGACCTGGCAGCCCACGAGGATAAAGTGTTTTGTGTGGACTGGACAGAAAGTGGGGTAAGACATGATTTTCTGCAAATGGAATTCTAAAGCCAACAATAATCAGTGTTTTATCCTGAGGGAAATTAAAAAGCAGCTGCTGTGACGTACCACAGATGACGCTGCACCTTCCCGCATCAACCCCGCGTGTGTAAGCGGCTGTTTCTCCGTTTCTATTTTCAGCTGATGCTGAGCGGAGGCGCAGATAACAAGTTGTACACCTACAGATACACAGCCTGTCAGACGGACGCGGGGGCGTAGGCTCGACAGAGATCCGCCATGATCGCCACCGCACACGGCACACATGCAGAATGGACAAGAAATATCACCGTTGTGAGAAGTAGATGCAAGTGTGATTCTACATTCTGTTCTGTTTAAAAAAAAAAAAAAAAGTGTGTTCCTCCCAGGTTATTTTATATAAATATTTTCTTATGGATTGTTTTCATGTAACCCAAGAAATCATAAATTAAATATCTTAAAATATTTGTCTCCTTTCTTCACGGCGCTGTTTATTGCTTCTTATTTTAGATTTGTGATATTCGGAGGGTACAGCAAAGAGGAACAGCGCTAGTTGATGTTTGTTTCTTAGCTAGATCGATTTATTGTGACGGATATTATTCTTTTGCGTGTTACACAGTTGGTATGCGACTTTTAAAGCACTTCCTCCTGTGTGTAGGAAGCAGAAAAGTAAACTGGCCTTGTGGATAATTGCCTTCTCTTCCTCCTCAGACATGTTTGCTTAAGATATGTGGGAACATGAAGAGATGTCACTCTGTCTGTGGAGGTTTTTAGTGTTTGAACCAAGCTTGAGTCTGGTTTTATAAGGAAAACTTCATATTTTATAACTTTTTCCTCAGTCATCAACACCTTAACTGCAGCTGTTTATCTCATTGTTTAATTGGAGTTCTGGAGCTGAAACTGCTGTAAAATCTAGGCTCCAATCACCTCAGCCGCTCTGCAACAAACGATCTTGGGTGTGATGTGAGCTGCAGCGACCCCTACAGCCCGAACAGCGCTATTGCGCCTCAGCATATCCTGTTTCCCAGAGCCAGGTGATGGATTTCGGGAGAGGAGGCTCGTCGAGCTACGCTGCATATGTAGATGCTCGGACTGCCGTAATATTCCCTAATGTGAGATAGAATAAGGCTATAACAACCCAAAGTAGTCGTTAACCTTCATATCTAACAGATTATGCTGTAGTATCGTTTGGTTAAATGTTGACAAGCCGCTAACGGAACGCTACGACTTGCTAGCCCTCACTAGCTAAAGTGCTACCAGCGCACGCGCGAGGGACGGCGGGGCTCGACTGCAGCTGTTAGGTTTTTATTTCTATTTCTTCGTGTCACGTAAATGTCAGAATAACCCGTGCTGAGGGGTTTAGTCCTACCTTAAACCCGCAAGTCAACCGGCTGGCTCTCCGTTCTTCGGACTCGTCGGAGTCGCAGGTGTCCGGTACCTCCGCCAGTCACCGTAGATTAGATTACCGCCAGCCCCGTAGCCTCCGGTTGTGCTCCAGCCGGTAATAACCTCTGCTAACCGTGTGTAATGTGATTGTGTCGCACCGGGAAACAGCCTCCGGATCAGATTTCAGCCTTGTTTTCATGTGTGTCCCAGAGTCTCATTCATTTTAATATCTAATAGACGGTCTTTACGCAAAAATCGTATTTAGCTTCGTAAATTTGAATAAAAAAAGACTGACGCAAGAACTGTCTTTCTGTGAGAGGAGCTTTGAAGGAAGGAAGGCGTTTTAATTCTTATTTTTTTGTTCAAACATCTGTCTTTTTTATTTTTAGAACATATAAGGCTCACCTCCAATGATGGACGGGTACGTGTACATAATACAGACTGTATTATTTGAAACAGCTGTTATGGACAGAACTCCACAGCTGGATTGACATTTTATAGGATACCTCCGACTGAGTGGCTGTCTTTGCCCTCTCCCCCAGGTTCGCGGGGGACATGCTGGGCAAGGACAGCTCGGTGATGGCGCGCATGCAGAAGAAGTTCTGGAAGACGAAGCAGGTCCTCATCAAAGCCACTGGAAAGAAAGAGGATGAGTACGTAGTGGCTTCAGACGCTGACCTGGATGCCAAACTGGAGGTAGGAGAGGAGAGATTTTTATGTTTTCAAGGAGAAACTTTTTTTGTTGTTGTTGGAGAAATATTCTTGTTGTCCATCGTCCTAAGAGCCAGACAAGAAGAAGGAGACTCCTCTCTCCCCTGTGTGTGTACCAGAGACCCTCAGAGATCAGCGGACAGCTAGTTAGCTTAGCACAATGAGTGGTAGTGGCTGGGCGCAAGGTTGCTGGAACTACTTCTCTGATGGGGCGTAGTGATCTGATGCAGCAAAACACAACACTCATGGAGCTGGAAATTGGTTTGCTGCTGCTAATCATGGCTGAACGAAGGAGGAGGGAGACCTAAAGGTTTTGGGTGTTTAGTGAGCAACACAGTGGTACGCTAACCTCCCAATCCGCTGCTATTCATTGTGCTAAGCTAACTAGCAGTCAGCTGATATCTGAGGGTCTCTAGTACACACACAGGAGGAGGATGGGCAACAGCAAACCAAGTGTCTGGATTGGGGTGTGTACCTGCATGGAAGCAGTGGCTCCTCCTCATATTTCACCTGATAAATCTTTGCAGTTGCCTGTGTTTGATTTAGAACCACATGTCTGCAGAATACACCCAGAGGTGTTGGAGTCTCTGCTAGCGGTCCTCCTAAGTGTGCTGAGCTTCTGAGGCCGTTGTTAACAGGGTACTGCGTGTTCCTCCGCCTCAGTCGTTCCCCAGCTGGTGCATCAAATGAGAAAAGGCAGTGCTGAGGAGCTGAAACACAGCTGGCTGGCTGGGTGGCGTCAGTGGTGACATGCTGTCTGGTCACCCGGCCCCATGCAACGGGGGCGAGGTCGTGTTTCACCAAGCAGCGAGGGGATACACTACGGGGCTTTGTTAGCTCCAGATCAGGACTCTCCTCTGTTCTCCTGCCGTCGTGATTCCTCGGTTCATACGCCAGGGAGACAGAGGGGGAGAAAGTCGTCGCCAGGCCTCTTTCGTACATTCAGACGAGTGGATTGCTTTTTGTCTTTTTAATCCCTCTCGCACATCATCTCGGTCCGAGACGGAGCCCCTGCTGAAGTCTGTGACGTTCCCCTCTTCGATAAACGTGATCTTCACGCTCATTTCTATCAGTCACATTTTAAAGGGTGCAGGGTGTGTGACAGGTCGTGCACAGCCCGAGATCTGACACTTCCAGGTGCGCTGGCGCGTGTTTGTGTGTGTAGCCATTACTGAGGCAGACAGAATGAAGGTAGCGACTGTTGATTCTCCAGTTAATCAGTAACTCTACACGTTTAATCCCCCTCCTTTGCTTTCTTCGAGTCACGTAAGACGGTAGAAGCAGGCAGCTCAGCATCCAGCAGCCTAAGATCAGTTCCCACCGGGATAAAGTGTTTTTTCTAGTAACTGGATACTCGCTACAGCAGTACTGCAAGCTCTCACCCTGCATACAAATACAACCTTAGAGCAGTTCGCGCCAAATTCGGCCGCCACAGATCCAAATATGACGGTTCTTACTCATGACTTGCCGTGGAGCCGACGGGAAGACAGGATGACGACGGTGACAGTTTAGAGCGCCAAAGAAGAAGAAAGTCCCCGCGCGGTTGACGACTCTAACACGCCTCGTTTGTCTCTGCAGTTCTTCCGCTCGGTCCAGTTCACCTGCACGGAGCTGCTGAAGGTGATTGAGAAGTACCAGCAGAGGATTACACGTGAGGGGATCTTCTCATCCACTAACACCTGGATAGGAAGTAGTGCGGCGAGTACTAGTACTAGATTAAAATGGCAGATCAGTTCTGTTTTAGTCCCAGATTCAGGAGAAATCTGTTTTTTCATCCAGGCGTTGCACTGGAATATTGACTCTACAAGACATATCGATGTTGTCCACAAATTCCCTGAAAAGACCCAAGCCAAAGTTAAAGAATTGTTTGTTTTTTACAAAGATTTTTAGGAAATTGAATGCATGAAATACACCACTAAAGGGTCAAGATACAAAAAAAAGAATACATTTTTGAGCTATTTTTAAATATTCAGCACAGAAGATGCTGAGAACCGCAGAGGAAAGTCTTAATGTCTCATTATCTCTCTTTAAGCATGAGTTATATTTTCCTCTTCTCTCTCTCTCTCTCTCTCTCTCTCCCCCTCCCTCCCTCCCTCCCTCCAGGTCTGTCCCAGGAGGAGAATGAGCTGGGCCTGTTTCTGCGCTTCCAAGCAGAACACGACCGCACCAAAGCAGGCAACATGATGGACGCCACCAGCAAAGCCCTGTGTACCTCCGCCAAGCAGAGGTCAGCGGCAGGAAGTGATTGTGGTTGTGATGTGGCGCTCGCTGCCGTTTATACTTCTACCATCTCCTTCTCTCTCCCGCAGGATGGCGCTTTGCCCGCCGCTGCACCGTTTGCACCAGGAAGTGGAGACGTTCCGGCAGCGCGCCATCGCCGACACGCTCCTGACAATCAGTCGTATGGAGAAGGCCCGCACCGAGTACAGAGGGGCCCTGCTCTGGATGAAGGACGTCTCCCAAGAACTGGACCCCGACACTTACAAACAGCTGGAAAAGTTCCGCAAGGTGAGAAGATGGCGTTTTGTCATGCGTTGGTGGTTCCTGGATGATTTTGATGAGGGAATGTCACTCTGTCCTCAGGTCCAAGGACAGGTCAGAGGGACCAAGAGCCAGTTTGAGAAACTAAAGAATGATGTGTGCCAGAAGGTGGATATGCTGGGAGCAAGCCGCTGCAACATGTTGTCCCACTCACTCTGTACCTACCAGGTGTGTGTGCGTGCGTGCGTGTGTCGCCTCACTTGTCCGGAGTCGGGGGAACTACTTTTTTCAGAGACACCTCACATCTTGTTCCTCTCTGTCCTGACAGACCACACTGCTGCAGTTCTGGGAAAAGACGGCCCACACCATGTCGGGGATCCACGAGGTCTTCCAGGGACACGTGTCATATCAGTTCACCACGCTCAAGGTAGCTCGGACTCCCGCGCCACAGGAAGCACGGACCGTCCACCATCTTTGTCACATTCAACATCATCTGTCCCCGTCACAGGACCTGCGAGACCCTCTTGAGCAGCTAACAGAAGCACAGAAACAGGAGGACCGGAAGGAGAAGGCTTTACAGAGCAATACAGACAGGTGGACGCGCGCGCACACACACACACACACACACTCTCTCTCAGACCATCTGCCTCTGTGTTCATGCTGCTTCTCTTCTCTCTCTGTCCTCATTATTAGCACGCACACACACACACACACACACACTTCTCCCTCCACCCGTCTCACTCTCTGTTTGTCCTTCGTGTCTACGTGTCCCTGCATTCATTCACCTCAGCTATGTCTTCATCAAACACGAGGCCAACATCACGCCAGTGTTTACTCACACGTAAGTTACCGCGTGTATGACGGGGCGTAGTGGCGCCGTAGCTGCGGGCCTGTAGACGAGTCCCCCGCTAGCTGAACCCAGCCTCCCTCACTAGGTTACATGAAACACCGTCTCATTGTTCCTCTGCTTCCTCCTGCCCTCAGTCTGGTGTCTTTGGATGAAGAGGAGCCATCGCAAAGCGCCTCTGACGCAGGTGCGTACTGCCCCCTGGTGGCTGAAACACACAAGGGCTTGCCTACCGTCCTCTGGTGTCGTCATGGACACATTACATTGGACTTGCTGTCAGGTTTAGCTGTCATTTCTCAAAGCCACCAAGTTTTGGTGGACGCGTGTATAGAAATGTTTTTGTAAGCTATAGGTAGTTAAAAGTACTTCATGGAGCTGTTGTACTGCACAAGGACACATACTAACAACTGGAAGTATCTGTGAGTTGAACTTTTTGTCTGTTTCCTCCCAGGCCACGCCCCCAGCAGTCCTGAACAGACCCAGGCAGGTGACAGTGGTAAGTGTGTGTGCGTGTGTGTGTGTGAGAGAGAGAGAACCGCAGCAGCTGCTATCATGCTGCACTTGAGTAAATAACACTGTGACATTGGGATTGTCGATACCTGTCCCTCCACACACTCAGCGGCGCCGCACCCTCTCGATGGACTCTCAGCCTGCGCCGACGATGACTTGATGCTGATGGCCTGTGATCTGCCGCAGCTGCCCCCCCCTACACACCCCCCCTTCCTCCCCCAGCTCCTGTCTGCTGCCCAGACCGGAGACCAGAGTGAGTCCTGGAGAGTCCTCCTCCTCTGAACCTCGTTTTTCTCTTCCATGTGGCAGAAATTCCTCTCTCCTGGAATTAACCTCTTCCTGGCTGCAGGGGTCCACGCTTCCTTCAGCCACCCTCTGCTCTTAATCTCACCGACCGCTTTGACTTCCTGATAAAACTGTATAATCTACGTGTTCATGTTCTATCCGACTGTACCACCACGTCATTGTTTCAGCGGTTTACAGCCTGAAAGTTGAGAGAGTTTATTCAACCACAAGAGGAAATGAGGTGTCACCAGGCGCCCGGTCCAGCTGGAGAGCTCAGGCTCAAGGCAGCTGGTCTGTGGATGCTAGTACGATCCAAAAATAACTGGGCAAACAGTCGTTTCTAAGACTGATTGAGAACAGTGCTGGAAATAAATCAGTGGATATTTTTAACTTCAAATGTTCCTTTTGGGGGGGGGGGGGGCAGATTATTTTGAATGGAATTAATTTTGACCCTCTTGTTGTCGTTTCTCTCGTCTTTTCCATTTTTCTGGACTGGACCTCACTGAATCTCTGCCGTGATGCACCTGCCGCTGGTCTAACGGCACCAGCTCATCTTCTCTGTCCTCTCTAGGTGGGGGTCTTCTCCCAGCTGGACCAGGACTGAGACCGGAGGAGGAGGATGGCGAACGTAGCGACATGGCGTTCCTCAAAGACCTCCTCAGCCCGGGTCCAGGAGCTGCCGATGACTTCAGCAGGGAGTGGCAGGATGCTTTCGGGCTCTTCGACCCCCCCAGCCTCCCTCCCGCAGCAGCTGGGGCAGCGGCAGCAACCATCAGCAGCCAAGGACCAGCAGCCCGCCCTCCCTCCTGCCCCCCCAGCCCCACTGGCTTCCTGCCCTCCCAGCTTTTGGATCACAGTCTGAGCTCCACAGGTGAGCCACACTGCACCCTAGTGGCAGGTTCAGCTCCCTGCAGTGCCCCAATGCTTTAATCGGTTAGAATTCCCTTTAACCATGCTCTGCCTTCAGGCTGGTCCACCCCGCCAATGTTCCAAGCTCCGCCCCTGCAGCCCCCTCCTGCTCAGAGCCAGTCAGCTCCACCGCCGCCAGCTCCTGCAACGAATGGTGAGACGTGTCCACATCTGTAACAAGGATTGAAGAGTTGATTTGATCACAGTTCATAAGGATTGATAATGTGTGTGTGTGTGTGTGTGTGTGTGTGTGTGTGTGTGCGCGCGCGCACGCAGCCACTGCAAGTGCATCCAGAGACATGTCAGCTTGGTTCAACCTGTTTGCAGACCTCGACCCGCTCTCCAACCCTGACGCCATCGGACGCTCCGCAGATGAGCTGCTCAATGCCTGAAAGAGTGTGTGTGTGTGTGTGTGTGCGTGTGCGTGCAGCAGTATACGACAGCATCAGGATTCATGCAACTTATCAAATAAATTAAACACAAATTAACAGGTAAAAAAAAAAAAAAAAAAGGCCCGTAACACTGCCAGTTCAGCTGATGTGTATCTGCTCTCCTGCAGCAAACACAAATGCGGCGCCGCCGACTCGTGCGCACACAGAAAACCTCACAGGTGTGTGCGACATTTGTCCGTGTTCTTAGAATCTTTGAGGTTTCTTGTGGACGAGTGTCTCCAGCTTTATTCACTTCGGGGTGTGGGTCTGTTTGCCGGGTGGAACCGTCACCAAGGAGCCGGGATGTTACAAAAACAGCTGTCGTTGAATGTAGAAGCACACGATGTGTTCATGCGAGGGCGTATATATCAGACGTGTGTGTGTGTGTGTGTGTGCGTGCGTGTGCTATTGTGTGCGAGGTCAGGCTTGTTTGAATGTTGAGTAAATATTTACTTATGACTCCAAGACTATCTAATGTTACCACTTGGAACAGGTTTTTTTGCTCGTCACCCTCAGTTCAGAACAAAGTCTCTTCTCCTGTATTTTGTAGCGCCACTTAAAGCTGCAGTGTGTAACTTGTGCCTCCTTCTGGGTTGAAGAGGAATCACAACGACCCAGTTGGGTGTTTGCACAGTCGTACCAGGCACTGTTAGCTTGGGGTTTTTTTTTTGCCGGCTTGAGTAAAGTTTGTTGTCATCAGAGACAAAATCTTGTGTTTGACGAGATATTAGTGAGTCAAAGTTACACCCCGCAGTTCTAAACGCTCGCTGTCGATTCAGCTAGCTAAAGCAGAGCTAACCGCTAGCTAACAGACATCTTGTTTACCAGCTTGTGTTAATTAAGCGATACACATCCCCCACTTAACAATGGTAATCTAAAAAGAGCATTAATAAATGGTTAATTATGATTAATTACTGCTTATTTCACACTCAACGAAGCATAATCGAACCGTTACTCATGTAGCTGTGCTGTAAAGTGTAAAAGACGAAAATTACCTCTAGCATAAAGTGTTGGATTCTAATTAGCATTAAAATGACAGGGGGAAAAAAAAAAGTGATTCTGACGGAAAATGTCTGCGACTGGATGACAAATACAGAAAATAACGAGGTGAAAAGAAACCAACTGCACACAGAATAAATGTGCTCGAGCTCCCTGCGCTTGTCCGAAGACTGAAGTCGGTTTCAAGTTTTCTACATCACCAAACTATCATTGATGAGTCCTTCGTCTGTGCTCCTCCATGAAAGCGGCTATCAGCTCACTGTGGCTACACAGTCGGAGAAGCTAATCTCAAAACAAATGAGATTTGTGCTGGGGAAGGAGAGAAAAAAAAAAAAAAAAAGCTTGAAATTCTGACTGAAAATAAGAACGGCAGAGGTTTTTAAGACGGAATCAGAAACGGGAACCGTACATTTTCCACCGGGGATGCGAAGCGAACCGTCCCGAGCTCACGAACCGCGCGTGGATTTTCAGGAGCGCCAAAGCAGCGAAAGTGAATCTCCTCGTGAGGAAGCGCGCGATTAATACGCAGCGATGTGAAGTTGTTAATGAGGGTGTGTTACCACGGCGTTAGGATCCGCGAGGAAATCCCGTGCAAGGAAACGTGAAGCTGTGTGAACCGGTCTAAACTCTGCTGCCGCCGCCGCTGCTCCCCCATCTTCGCCCCTGCTGAATGTAACAACAGTCTCTCGCTCACATTAACAATCAAGTCTGACGCCAAGAAAAACAAAACAAAAAAACAAAAAAAACGTGTGGATGAAAGGGTTTTTTTTTTTCTTTCCTTTTTTTTTTTGTCCGGAAGAAAGTAGGGCACGTGGATTGTTTGTGGTGGAAAGCGTTCGTCAGCCCTACAACTGAAGCTGTACGCAAATATTTATTTTGAAACGCGTAGAATAAGAAAGTCACACTGTTGACACTGTAAACGTAACTATTTTTAAGCTCTGTGCGTATTTTGCAAACGCACAGACAAGACTGTGGATGTTCAAGGAAAAGCGGAGAACGGCGTCACGTATCCTCTCCCGATGCACATTATATTTGTATTTTGAAGAAAGTAGTCCAAGAGCGTCTGAATGTGCGGCGTAGTCGTAGAATGATGTCATCATCATCGCCACTGTTTCCTGTCGTTGAGACGTGACGATGTCGACACTGAAACCAAATCGTCCCGTGTGCCTGTGGGTAGTGGGACAACTACTTTTGTGTGTGTGTGTGTGTGTGTGTGTGTGTTTTTAATTTTGATGTGACTTCACTTTACACTCTTGATTAACACACGTCAGAAAAAAAAAAGAATGTATTTCTCACATGTCAATCACAAATGCTTTTATTTAATTCAACTATGCCTTTTATTTCACTCGAGGGATCTAACAGATGACAACTCCAATAAACTGGACAACCAAACAAAGAATTGTATCTTTTTGTGTGTGTGTGCGTGCGTGCGTGTGTGTGTGCGCGCGCACGCGCATCCAAAATGTTTTAAAAGGTTTGCGTAAACATACATCTGTCCAGAAATGACATATGTTTTCCAGAGCCACATTTTGGAGCAGGATATATATCTTTTTTTTTTTTTTTTTTCAAATTTAAATAAAGTTCTTACATAGCTTTTTGTTTTCTTGCACTTCTACTCTTTCACAGGTTTTTTTTTTTTTCCCCGCTCCATTTGTGTATTTCCGCTGTGTGTGAGGCTACATACGTAACAGCCGCTGCGCTCCTGTAGTGTCGACTTTGTGTGTGTGTGTGTGTGTGTGTGTGTGTTTGCGCGCGCTTAGTACATCATCTAGTCACTACAACCTGAGATGGACGATGTAATCTATTCTGGATTAAAATTCTCTCAAGATCCAATTACACTCCTGAAACAAGTCTGATAAATAAATACATTATTATTCACAATAATGAGACATGTAGTTCACAGTACTCAGCGGAGGGCGGGGGGGGGGGTATATGGTACAATTGTTAACTCAGTCAGATACATATCTTTGTCAGCCAATACAATACGAGTGCGCCTCAGTATTTACAGACCCGGTACATTCCTATCCCACTGTAGGCAGGCACGGTCAAGTAGTAATGACATATACTGGGGGGGAGGGGGGTCCCGAGCACGGAGGGGCTGTCAAACCACAAATACACCACCCACATTTCTCCACGGTGATAGAAAACGTACAAAAAGCGTGTGAAGGATTTGTGCATCGATCAAGTCTACCGAGCTAAACGTGCGTAGCCTAGTTTGTTAGCATCTTCAGACCTGCACCAGATGAACTCATCAGATACGGATTAAAGCTTAGCCAGACCGGCTCACCTGACTTGGCGTGGCAGGTTATTTTATGACCGATGCTATCATCATAATTCCTTATCGTTGTTTACCAAATTTGTTGTTTTCTGGTGTTTAGCTTTTTTTTTTTTTTTTTAAATTTCAGACATTAGCCTCTTTGCTAATATGTAGCTTTAAATTTGGATTAAATAAAAAAAAAGAAGAAGAAACTCGATGCCAGGTGATGTGCAAATAGCGTAATTAGCATGTTTTCATGAAGCGACCTTTAATATTTCACGGCACGAAAAGTGCGACGGCAGTGATACGTGTGAGTGGCACGTGCTAATCAGTCCACACACCCATCCAGGCTCATGACCATGTGGGTTTTTTATGGTACGCCTCTCCATGCTCAGAGAATCAGAAGGGGGGGGGGGTGAGAGCCCCCCATCCCCCTGTCTCCCCCCCTTTGGACATGAAGACATTTACAACACTAGCAGAGCAAGACGGAAGGAAGTCAGCGGGAGAGTGAGAGAATGTGAGAGAAAGGCGGGAGTGGGGGGCTGTGATAGAGAATAAAACATTTTCGGAGGCTGGCGCTAAAGAAGGAGGGAGGGAGGGGCGGGCAGACACAGGTGGAGCACGCTGCACACATCATAGCCCTGGCCTGCGTTTCCCATGATACACTGCAGCTGGTGGGGGAGCAGCTCGCTGCTACCGGTTGTAGGATGGTGAAGGCATCGACTCATCTGGATTTGGTTCACAGGTACCTAGCGTGTGTTAGCGCTGCTTAGCCCCGCCTCTCTGTGTGTATCTCCGCCCATCACGGTGCAAAGATCACATGATCAGAGCACCGTCCTGGTTAAGGGGAAACTGAGCGGTCTAAAATATCAGGCACATTTTCTTTTATTTCTCCTTTTCACAACCCTTCAAGTTTTGCTACGATATATCTGGCAGCACCAAAATTAGCCTCAATCTCTTGGTCGCCGAGGAAACCGGCGGCCGTTTTTTTTTTTTTTTTGTAATGGAAGGCATATTTTTATATCAAGAGAAGTAACTACAGATAGAAAAAGAGATATGTCCGTGGAAAGGCGCCATGGTATAATACGATGAAATAAACGAGTCTGTGGTTTTTGCTCTTTTTTTCTTTTTTTTTTCCTCCCAAAAATCAGGAACGTAACCAGCAAGGAAGGTCAGAGACAGCAATGAGATGGACGCTGCAGGACCCCCCCCCTCCCCCCCCGGCCAGGACCCGGGGGTGCAGGACGCCAGTCGTCTGCGGAGGAGCAGGAGGAGGAGGAGGAGGAGAGGCAGTGGGAAGCGCTTTTCAACAAGATAAGGACATCAGAGAGCTTAGCTGGCATGCTGAAGGCATTTTTTGGAGCGTTAGGGCCGTGTTCTCAGATTGGGTGGGTTGTTTGGGGGGGGGGGGGTGATTTAAAAGCCCCCGTTGGGAGGTCAGAAGCTTTCGGGCTCCTCCAGGAGGCAGGGCTGGGTGGACAGAGGCACCAGGGACGGGGACAGACTTCGTAGGCCCACCCCGGGGCGAAAGTTGAGGTCCGGGGCGGGCAGTAAGGGCTTGAGGATGCTGACGAGGCAGAAGGCGGAGCCGCTGTTGGGGATGAAGTTGACCTTGTTACGGTCGGGACACAGGAAGGGAGGAATCTCCTGCAGAGGTTTAGGCCTGTAAACACACGGGGGGGGGGGGAGAGGTCACTCCCGCATCACACCACAGTAACAAGTTTGAGTAATGCAGTAGAAAAGTACTAGTGTCACGAGTAAAAGTACTGACATGGACTCTTCGATGACTTTGACCTTCTCGCAGCCCTCTGGCGGTTCCCTCTTGAACATGTAGCTGTTGTTGGGCCGGGGAGACGCGGCGTACTTAGGCAGCGGGGAGCAGGGGCCCAGCTCTGAGAACACACAGGTCAAAGGTCAGCGTGACACTCAAAGAGACTCGGGGTGTTTGTCTGCGGTTGTGCCGTGGTCACCTTTGTCCTCGTAGGGGCTGCCTCCGCTCGTGTCGTTGAGGACGGTGAGGTAGGAGGGCGAGATGGAGTCGGGACGGCTACTGCAGTTGCTATGGCTACCACTCAGGCCGCCCCCTGAGGGAGTCTGTGTGTCAATGCTGCGAGTGCTGCTGCTGCGCTGTGGAGGGACGGGCGGGGGTGCACGGTGCCCATCTGGGACATCCTGCGGCTGTTGTACAAACACACACACACACACACACACACAATTGAGGTCAGGATAACAGGAGTGCACCGGGGGCTGCTGGGTGCCGTCTTAGCTGAGGGACTCACAACGATGGTCTCCTCCTTCTCGGGGGTGTCTCGGATGATGATGCGTTCGATCTCCTGGTTGAGACCCTCCACGCTGTTGCGGAACCGAGGGGCGGAGGACTTGGCTATAGGGATGGGTATCAGGATGGTCTTGGGCATGGGGGACTGCAAAACACACAGAACACACACGCGTCACACCCATCAACCAGTGGATGGACTGGTCGAACACACAGCGACAGGCCCGGGACCGCTGCGCTCCAGCAGACGCCGCGAGGACCCCATGACGAGGCACCCGCCAAAAACTCACAGACGACATGTGTATTAGCTACTGAGTGAGCTGTGCCGTCGCCCCCTGCTGGCTGTGAAAAGTCATGCAGGTCTACAGCCAAACAGCCCAATGGGGACGCCAGGAAAAGCGGGACGTCCTCAAAACTCTCTAGATCAGGGACTCAACCTACTTCCGCTCAGGGCGGCTCAGCGCGCACACACGCACACACACACACACACGCCCGCACACACAGCAGTATTATCCCACTGATCACCTGCGACTGGATTATGGTGTGACTGCCATTGAACGGAGACTTGCGGTCTTTGTCCCTCCGGTGGCGGCTGCTGCGTTTGCTGCGCTGAAGCTGCTGACGCAATTTGGCAATCTGGAGAGTTTCACAGACAGACAGACACTGTAATGCAGACATGGAGATATGGATTTCAATCCTCATGTTTGGTCCACACACAGGTGAGATGTATTTTTACTTTGATTGCAGACAACACACACTCACACGCGCGCGCGCTCACACAAACAAACACACACACACACACACACACACACACACAGACAACGTGAATCAACGTGTTTGGCTCCAAAATCAGGAGCTAAACTGACCTCCTTCAGCTGGTCGGTGCTCCCACAGGAGGCCGAGCGTTTGTGAGAGCCCCTCCTCCTCTCATCTGCCCAGGCCCTGGGGGTCTGACACACACACACACACACACACACACACACACACACACACACACACACACACAAACGCGTACAGGTTAGAGCAAAGCAACCACATCAGAGGATACACAGGAGACAGAAGGAAAACATCCACTATGCAAACACGTTGATATTACAGTCATGAATCATGGAATCAACAGGAATTCACGGCAGTGAAGAAGAACGGCCGTCGTGGGCTAATCGATGCTAACTGCGCGTTAGCCTCTCGCATGCGGCTGCGGGGCTTTTGGGGTCACATGGCTGAGCTTGACGCTCCGCCCAGTCGGTGAGTTTTGATGATATTACTGATGTAAACGCACTGAGAGTTCAACTCACAAAGGGGTGACACGCGTCAGGTTGGACGTGTGCATCAGAAATGTTGGCGTCCACACCTGCCAGTGTGTTCTCGTTCGTTTGCACGGAAACTTTCCGGCTTGAATATTTCCGGAGTGAAAGCGCAGGAACCGGGCCGGTTCTGGTTCTGAGGATCCTGCACAGCTGCAGCAGCAGTCAAGCGCTGAGCGCCACAAACGTCTTCCAGCTGTGACCGGGGTTGCTTCCAAGTCAGCGATTGTCTTCGCAGCACCGCGGCGGCGACGATGATGCAACGGCCTGCAATCTCCTTCCCATCCTGTGTGTGGGTCGATCGGCCTGCTTCGTGAACACGCGCGTCCTGCAGGTCACGTGACTCCCAGTCTCAGCTGAGTCATTCAGGGCTCGGCAGCTGGAATGAGGAGTTTCTGGTCTGGGACGTGTACTTCTGAGGTCCTCCATGTTTCCTGGCTGAGTTCAAACGTTCTTCGCCTTCCTTGGTGCAAACACAGCAATGCATGATGGGACATCATGGAATGGTGGCTGCTTCCCAGGTGCACCTTGACGGCGGGTTGGAGTTTAATTAAACACGCGAGCTCAGCAGGGTTGTGTGAACAAGAGTGCAGCCCAGATGGGTCTGGATCCACCCCTCGCGTAGGTGCGGTGGTTCCGTCTGCTGCTGGCTGGACTCCCCTGAGTGCAGGCGCTGATCATGTGACTAGGCGCACCTGTGCAGGAACCACCGCCGCAGACCTTTTAAAAACCTGAGACAAACAAAGGAGTGTTTCCTCAGGAGCGGCTCGGCTCGCTCACGCTCTCTGTGTTTACATATGAAAGAGCAACGGCGGGGATCCAGGTCAGGATCCGGGGCCCCGCACCGCCACAGGCCGCTCTCTGTTTACGCTACACGAGCCACATTTGAGAAGCACACTTCCAAAGGACTTCTGGCTTGAATTTCCGTTTTCCAAAGACTTCCAGGCCTGTAAATTTTTCCGTGACCTTTTGTGTGTTTCGTGAACGCTGACACTGGATTTTATTGATTTAGAAGACAAAACACCGGTTTGTCTGCTTCTGCCCCCCCCCCCCACCCTTCCATAAAATATTTGAACATTTAGTGAGGATTAAAACACTGCGCTTGGCCTCCAGGCTGCTGTGATCATTGCCGAGCAGCAGTTTTTACACACACACACACACACACACACACCAGAGGACTCACCTGCGTCGCCTTGTCCCTCATGTAGGGAACGTGTTGGTGCTGGCTGTCGTCCTGAGGCCAGGGACCTGTCAGGTGAGAGCCAGCGACGGCGCCCTGTGAGGGCCACAGCTGGACGCGATGGCGGGAGCCGGAGAAGAGAATGAGAGGACGAGCGCTCGGCGAGAGAGGGCGGGGGAGCCGGAAGAGACGCCCAAGGGATGTGGGAGGTTAAGGCCACTGAGACGATCTGAGGAGGGATGAGAGGGGAGCGGAGAGTTTTAGGGCTGAATGGAGGCAAACAAGTTGTTTGTCAACATGGTAAACATATCAACAAATCAACAGATGCACAGCTGGCCTGCAGGATTAGCCTGTGCTGTCTGTCTAGGGTTGAGAGTGTGTGTGTGTGCATGTGTGTGTGTTGCCAGACTGATGCTAAGCCGTCCCATGCTGGCAGAGCGGATATACCCCCCTCTAAGTCTCCGCACGGCCCCCCTGGCATTAAAGGCATTTAACCAGCTTAGAGCAGGGTGTGTGTGTGCGTGCGCGCGCGCGTGTGTGTGATGCCCTCTGTCCGACTGACCCTGATCAGAGCGGCTGCAGGGTTAGCAGGAGTGCACAGGTCCAACCCACGGCCCCCTGCAGCAGGGTACCAACCGCAGAAAAACTCCAATTTGGAAACGTTTTGTCAATAATTTCTAAAAAGGTTTTTGTTTTTTTTTAAACAAACCGAATAAATTATCGAGCGTGAAAATGAACGGCTAACGACAGGCGATGTCAGCGACAAGCAACGCTGCTATCTAGGGGGCCGTCAGCATTTGAGATGGAAAAGTGTCAAATTGTTGGACGCCTCTCGCCTCCAGGCGGACGACCATGTTGACTTGCACGAAGTACTCACAGGTACATCACAACTACACACTTGGAGTTTCCTGACTGCAACTTGGCAACTTTTTTTTTTTTTTTTTTTTACCGGTTTTGCGGTAAAGACGCGCACGCTCAAACGCTTCAGCGCAAAAAGCAGCTGAGCATTCAACAACAACACACTGCACGCACACACACACACACGCACACACGCACATGCATCCGTTCATATGTGCAAACACATAGGATCCAGGACTGGATGTGCTGGAGCTAAATTTGGACAGGGTCTTGACCAGCTGCTGTTGCTAGGGAACGAGGCCAACCGATGTTCATTAACAGGCTTTTGTATGTGTGTGTGTGTGTGTGTGTGTGTGTAACAGGGATTTGGGTATTCCTGATTCTACCTCTCCTGTTTGAGTGTGTAAACGCGCCCGTAGCCCAGCAACCCACAGCAGGCCGTGGGCAGTAACGCCGTCTGGCTCAGACTGCTCTCACGTTTGCTACAAAAACAAAAAAAAATCCTGTTTCTCCGGCGGTAGCTCAGCTCGTAGCCGAGTTTCCAGTCAGGTGAGCTAAAGGAGCAGCTGGTTAGCTCTTTTAACACCAAATAGACGTTCCAGATCTGCAGAGAACCAGTTAACAGCACGGGAAATACATCAGAATTTGAAAAAAATTATCCAAATAGCAGGAAGCGCAGTATTTGTGTCGGGTATTAAAGCGCTGCGGGGATATTTTAGGGTTGTTTTTTTTTTGGTTGAAATGTGAATAATGACACAAGAATAGGTGTGTGTGTGTGTGTGTGTGTACAGAAAACACCAGCTTTTCTTCCAAGGATCCACACAGACACCTGAAGGCAGCGCAGGTATGCAAGTTCTCCCCTTTGACAGGAAACTCCTCTGAATGTTCAGACATTACCAATCAAAATGCGGAAAAAAATATCCTTACTAAATCAAACCTCGATTAAAAAAAAACAAAAAGGACTACAGAAAACGTACAAACACACGAGGAGGGAGATACTGAGTTTGTCTATGGCATGAAAAGATGATACAATCATTGGGACAGGCCTACAGAGCAATTATGTCTGATACTGTGAATTGTACTGCAATTTTCTGTATTTTTTTTTTTTGAAAGTTCAGCCCTGCGATTACAGCAAAGCGTGAAATACTGAAGTCTCCCGTCTAGATGCGTCAACATGTGCCTTTTAAGAGTCATAACAGCAACCATGAATACAACCAGAGGCATGAATGTGTGCTTATGTTGCAGCAGGCTGGGTTGGATCATCTAAGCCCTGGTTGTGATGCCTAAAATGTGCATTTTTGGAGCTCCAGCACAGGTGAGATATCCCATCATTGAGGAAGCACGTGTTTAAACGACTCCCTGGACATGCGTCGTGTAACAAATGTGTCAAAAACACTCGCGAACTGTCTATAAAGCGGCATCCAGGCTCCTGGTGTTATGCTAAAATGTGTATGCGGGACAAAGCGTGCTCACCTGCAGAATAGTGATCCAGCAGCGCAGCGACGGGGCTCGGAGCTCCGTCAGCAGCACGGCTCCTGTTGATATTTGCCGCTACACCAAGATGCTAGAGGCGGGGCACAAGACAGCCAACACCGGCTACCAGCGAGCAGGGAAGGCCCCTCTTCCACACGAACAGGCGAACACGGAAAACACGGACTGCGTTCGTGGGTGAACGGGGGATACAGCGGATGGGCGTAGCTGCGCTCGCACCCTGCCTCCTCCTCGTCGTCGCGGATGGATGTTTTTCTCTCCCGGTTGATGCGGCACGACGGCTGAAGCCGCAACCAAAACGCGTCACGGTCGAAGGAAAAATGAGTATAAAAAGCGGAAGACGCGTTAAGGACCCGGCAGAGTTCTCAAAATGTCGGAAAACAGGGAGAAAAATAAGAGAAGGAGCGAAAACAGAGACGGGGGATAGAGAGAAGAGGGCGGTGATGCTGGGCTAGCCTCGGTTGACACGACGGGAGAGGGACCAGTGTGAAGCTAGCAGGAAGAAACCACCCCACTTCCGGTTTAGGATTTCAAAATAAGTGCTGAATTTGTCGAGCCGTATTTAACGAATAAATTACGAGGAGCTAGTTTTATTCAACAAATTACAACAGCAGCAAGATGATAATTGATTTTTATTTCATTTAATGTTAAAATGGGTCGATATGTTGAACCAATTGATTAGCTAACACGCTAGTGCGGGGTAAGTGCACGACATTAATGAATATCCTTTCTTTGACAGGCTTTATTACGTGATTATTTCCTGAAGAGGGGCCCTGATACTCGCACACTGAGTAGAGACCTGAAACAACCGTCACAAATACGAGTGGAAAAAAATGCGTCAGAGGAACTAATCGTAATTAAC